>NC_047042.1:38734677-39064810 GCF_011762595.2 Tursiops truncatus
TTTTGAGGTGGATATGTATTTCTTCTGGGTATAGACTAAGAAATGAAAATTGCTGGATCATAGGGTATGTGTATATTCAGCTTTAGTAGATACTGTTGAAAGTGGTTTTACCAATTTACACTCCAGTCAGCAGGCAAGGCTTCCAATTGGCTCTGTATCCTCACCAACACTTTGTATGATGAGTCTTTTTAATCTGGCCATTCTGGTTTATTGTGTTTTAAATATGCATATTACTGATTGACTAATGATGTGGAGCACTGTTTTATGTGACCAGGCTATTTGGATATCCTCTAGTCTCTTGCCTATTTCTTACTGGGTCGATCTAGCTAGCTCGCTATGTATTTGTATTTGAAAGAACTAGAGTCTTTTGTTGGTTCTATAGGTTGCAAATATATTCTCCCACTGTATGGCTTACCTCTTTATTAATGATGCCTTTTGAAAATCAGAACATCTTGATTTGATTTTATTGAAGTTCAGTGTATTAATTTATTCCTTTTTGATTATTGCTTTTTATCAGCAGTTAGTTTTTTAAAAATCTTTTTAACATCTCCTGTGTTATTTTGAAGAAGCTTTACTTGTTTGACTTTTAAATGAAATTGATTTTTGTGCATGGTTTAAGATTGAAGTCAAGAATAATTTCTTCTTCCATATCATTATTCAATTTACATAGCACTGTTTGTTGAAAAGGCTCCTACCCCGTTGCTTGGTGGTAACATAATCTTGATGCCAAGTTCCATTTATGTATTGATTTATTTCTGGACTCTATATTCTACACTAAAAATAGGCAGACTTCTCTAGTGTCAGATAGCAAATATTTTAAATTTTGGGGTCAGATGCTCTCTGTCGCACCTACACAACTCTATCACAGTAGCACAGAAGCAGTCAAAGACAATACATAAATAAATGGACATGGCTGTGTTACAATAAAACTACTTACAAAAACAGGCAGCAAGCCAGATTTGACTCACAGCTACAGTTTTCTGACCATTGTCAGTTCTACACCATTGGTCTATTTGACGTTCATGTCAATACTACACTGTCCTGATTAATGTCTTATTTTTCAAGAACAACATCCCCTTTAAATTTTTCTTACACATTTAGAATCAGCATGTTAATTCCTCCAATCTAAAAATAAGTAGGTAAATAAATAAATAACTGCGGGGACTGTGGGAATTGCATTGGTGAATTTAGGGAAAATTAATACCTTTACAATCTGTGCCTTCCAATTCATGAACATACTATCTCTTTCCATTGATTTAGCTTTTTAAAAAAATTTCTCATAATAATGATTTATAATTTTTGATGTAGTAGTCTTATGTCTAGATATTTGATGTTTGGGTATGCTATTCTAAGTAGTATCTTTTCTAATATTTACTTTCTAATTGTCACTGTATACAGATACAAAACTTTCTGAAGCCACTTATCAGTTCTGATAGTATATGCATAGATTCTGTTGGATTTTAAATATTTGTAATCATGTCAGATATAAGTGATGACAGTTTTATTTCTTCTTTTTCTACTCTCAGACCTTTTCATTTTCCTCTTCTTATTTCCCTGCTTAAGGTTGACAGTACAACACAGAATGCAGGTGGTGATAATGGATATTGATTTTGGAAGGTGAAAAGGTGGATTTCAGTATTTCACCATTTATCTGATGTTTGCTGTATACTTTTATAAATACATCTTAGACTAAAGAGTTCCCCTTTATTTCTAGTTTACTAAGTTTCTACTATAAATGGGTGTTGAATTTTATCAAATTCTGGTTCTGTATGTATTGAGAAAATCATACAAATTTATTTTTCATTCTGTGAATTACTTTTTTTAATTTTCAAATTTTAAAGCAACCGTGTATTCCATAAATAAATCTAACTTGGCATGATGTGTTATTTTCTCTACATAGCACTGTATTGAATTTACTACTACTAATAGATTTAGAATTTTTCATCTGTGTTCGTGAAAATCATCACTACTTACTTTCTTATAATGTTATTATTTAGTTTGAATTAACAAGGTTAACCAGATTGAGCTAGTTAGCTAGGTTAACTAGTTTAAAATTATTATGCCAGCCTTGTAATACAGGTTAAGGAGTATATTATCTTACTGTATTCTCTGAAGCCATCTGCACCCAAAGTTTTTCTTATGATGTTTGAAAATGTAATTATCTTAAAAATATATATAACGTTATATAAATTTTCCATATTTCCTCTTTTGTCAGTTTGAGAACTTTTTCTTTCCCTTGGAATTATCTTTAATGACACAACTTTTCATTACTCACCTTTGTAATATCTTTTTCTTTCTCCTACTTTCTTTGTTTTTAGTTTGCCGTTCTTTTTCTGACATTCTTGGTTGACTTCTTAGCTGATTGATTTTAGTTTTTCTTCTTTTCAAATATATGCATTGACGGCTCTGCATTGCCTCCTAAGCATGGCTCTAGTGGGATTATGTAGATTTTGATATTTTATTATTATCGTGTTATCTAATTCTAATTTCATTTTTTCTTTGACCCATGGTCACTTAGGGCCTCATTGCTTTATTTCTAATAGTTTTGAGAATTTTTGTTTGTTGTTGACTTCTAGTTTGATATCACTGTGGTCAGGAACATACTGTCAAAGATTTCAGTCTTTGGAAATGTGACCAGACTTGCTTTATGACCCACCACATGATCAGCTTGGGCACATATTTCACGTACATGTGTTCATCAAAGCTTTTTAAAATTAAATTGATTTTGATCTACCATTCCTATCAGCTATGGATTGAGGTATTTTCTCACCATGATGATGTTTTGATGTATTTTTCCTTATAGTTTTGTCAACTGGTTTTTACTCGTGTCAGTGCTATGTTTTAGGTTCATACATATTTTGGATATGCATATTTAGAAGGTTTCATTGTTCTTATTGTTCGTTGGTTTACTCTTTTCATCACTATGATGTATCCCTCTTCGCCTATTGTAAATATGCTTCTTACCTTAAGATGATTTGGCCTTATATTAACATAGATAAAAACAGCTTTATTTGGTTATCTTTGCATGGCAAATCCCTTTCTATCCTTTATTCTCAACATTTTTATATAACTTTAAGGTATGTCTCTTATGAGCAGCATGCAATTAAGTTTGTTATCTCAAAAAGACAAAATTTTTGACACACCTGATTTGTGTGATACTTTTGTCACATTTTAATTATACATATATTTTCAATCCCCTTAAATATTATTCTATTATCAGTCTCCCTATATATTTTGTTTAATGCGGGTGTACCAATGTCTTAGATTGGATTCTTTGGAAACTGTGACTTTGAGGCAGCGAGTTTCATGCAAAAAGTTTACTGGAGAAGAGTCTCAGGAGTGACACGTGTAAGAAGTGAGGAAGTCAGGTTTGGGAAGACAGAAAAGCAGATCCACAAATGTATTGTAACTGAGACCTCAGAGTGATCCTCCAGGACCTGGAACAGCCCTTTTGAGTTGTCCTGGATTGTCGGTTGGGCTTTTGAATATTTCCATCAACCTCCTTCTGAATAGATGCCTCCTGAAAGGGAGAGTAGATATCATTGAGTCAGTTCCCTGGGATAGATGACAGATCCCAGGATGGGGGTGCAGCTATTAAGTGGCCAGCAGCCATTATTCCTAGAAGATGGGAGCTGGGTGCTTTGGTCATGACATAGGCAGATTTGCATGGTACAGCAGAATATCTAATTTACCCACTGAACCACTCAATCAAATTGCTTCTTATAGTTTGCCCCACTTACGGGCAACTTCTCCAGGATTCAAGGCAGACTTTAGTTCCTGGGGAACTTACAAGAGATGTGTTAATGAGATTAACAGAAGTCTCTGCTGCAGCAGTTGATCTCAAGGCCACAATAATTCTTACCCTCCTCCTCCACCACCACCATTCTAGCGCCCTCTTACTCAGCTAGTACCTCTGCTGAACTAGGCAGCTTATCTGACGGATTTGCCCAGATCCTCATCTTTCCTGGGCTGTGGCTTCTGTACTTGTCCCTTTTTCATTAAATCGGGTCATGGAAGCATCAAGATACAATCCCGTAGTAACCTAAACATCAGACATATTGTTCCCTCCTCCCTTTGTGTAGCAGCATCCATTTTCCCCTTGGATACCAGGGTCTCTAGATCCATAGAGCCTGAAGCTGCAAGGATGAAGAGCACAGATTCCCAAGGTGGGTCATTAGGAGGGAGGGTAAATAAGACCACTTGTACTTTCTTTCTTTTGTTCTCAGATCCATGCATTCTAAGTATTGGGAACAAAGCACCATACAATAGTTATTAATTTAGGATGTATACTGTGTCTAGAGGGTGACACTTTATCCTTGCAGGGTATCATCTCCTGATCGGTACTTTGGCTGAGTCTTTAAGTAGCACTCTATTTTTCTATCAGTTCAGCATTTTCTTCGTAGCTGAAGTAATTGGACCAGTGTATTCCACAATAATATGACCTCTGCTCTACTTCTTTGCTGAAAGAGGGGTCCCTTGGGAATGTGATTAGTTTCCCCTATCAGCTAACTGAGTCATTCTGTCTATCTGGTTATATTGTAGAGGAACCTCTATGGTGGGTGTTCACCTATGATACAGAGATCTTCAGACTTTGTTCCCATTCCTTTAAATCTATACACAAGCATCTTTGGAACTCCTTGTCCATATATACATGAATCCATCTCAATTCTAGCCTTCCACAACTCCTCTTTCCACACAAAGGATGACTAGGTACGCTTCCCAAAACTCTGCTCATTGGGAGAATTTCCCTTTACCTCCATCCTTAAGAAGCATTTTAGTAGAACAGCAGCCCATTTTGATGCATACTAACATAACAAGACAAACCATCTATGAAACCTGCTTAAACTTTTTCCTTCTTTGACATCTAGTCCTAAGAGTTATAGAAAGGAGCTGAAGGAGAGGTGCTGGTCCAGCAGTGGTAGAGACAGGGCCACCTTTTCATGCAACTTTCCATACTTTCTGACCCTACTCATGTCTGATCCAGGTGTACTACTTCTATCTTGCAATGGGTTTCTGAGCTTATGACTCAATGGGTCCTTCCATATGCATTATGACAGTGGCCAAGAGAGTTAACAGGGCCCCAGACTAAGACTCTGTAGTTTACTGTTGTCTATTCCACATGGATCTAAACTTATTTTGATTCTTCTTTCTGAAAGAGATAGAAATGAATACATTTTCCATACCTCACACTGAAGGCTGTGTTACTCTGCTCCAGAAAAATACTGTATCTTGTAAAGCAAATGCAGTTGAGATTACTATTTGGTCAAGTTTAGTTTTCCACTGTCACATGCCGTAATCCATCCCTTATTTTTAATAAGTCTAGACTGGTGTCATAAAAGAGAATATGCCAGAGACTCCTACCTCTGCTTTCTTTAAATCTTTGTGGATGGCATTAATTGATAGTTCTTATATACAGGACAAGAATGTGAAGGATCCGCCAGTTTGCAAGGGTGTGCAATCCAACAATACATTTGGAGGTCTTGGAAAAGACCACCTGATGGGTCTGTGGACTACCATGTGCCAGCTGCAGGCCAGAACTCCATTTATTATCCAGCTTCCTCCCATGTGCTTTCTTTCTATTAGGAGGACTGTTGGATCAGTTTGGGCCTCAGTTTTAATTTTGACTCTGAATTAGCAGTCCTCAAAAGTTCTGGATATTTTTCTTTGCCTAGTGCATAGTCACTTGAGTAAATGGCCTTTAGTATCTTTCAGAAAGGACTGGGGGAATTACTGCCGCATGCTCTCATGGTGTTGCTAGGTACTCTGTCTTAGAGATCTGCCCTGTCCTTCAGTAAATAGTCTTCACACAAAAGTCTGAGACTCAACTCAGATCTACAAACTGGGCAAGAGATAGTGTTTGGGGAACAGGAGCAGGGTAGACAGAGGAACAGAGAAAGGATTTATTTTCATTGTATAAATTGAGTGACACCCTGCCCATCTGTCTCGATTTAGGGGCTCCATATTCTATTGATTTACTCTATCTTTTTTTCTTAAGGTTATACCCCAGGTTTGTCACTCCTATGTTGCTGTTCATTGCAATGATTGCACCTACCTTTCTTCTGGCCATTAAGAGCCACTTCTTGGTATTTATTATTTAGAGATTCTGTCATTCCCATTTTTATGAGGAATCCCAATTCTGCAGTGTCATTTCCTACCCTGCCTACAGAAGACAGCTACCACTGAGCTTCTCAGTGATACTGATGTGTCCCTCTCCATAGCACATTCATTACTGTTTGGTACATGGAGTGTCTGATGGGCTATCCTGTAGATTCTAGTTGGCTGGTTGGGTTTCTAGCCTTACGTATATATTTTTTCTCAGGCAACTGAGTCTTTTGATCTCTTCCTCCTTCATATCCCATGGCACTTTTGGAATTTCCACCCACTTAGCATAGGTCATAAATTTTTCCAGGCTTACAAGAACCATCCTGGCAGCTGTTAACACCATCTCTTAGGATATGTGCCAGGGTTTTAAATTCTGTATCACAGGAGAGTGCTCTCATATCAATTAACTACTGTATCTAAATGTAGATTTTATCACCTGTTGACCCGCAGGACCCATGCTGTGCATACTCTCCCAGCTCCTGCAGATCCTTCAGCAGTTTCACTGATAGCCCCTCTCCTCTCTTGGCAGCCCCATAGCATCTCTGTTCTGGTTGTGCTGGTATTTGACCATTAACGTTTGTCTAGTTGTCAGGGGGACTAATGTCAGCAAATCCTGAGGGAAGGCAGGATTTTTTATAAGAAACCTGCGTCTTGTCAGGTCTCTACATGATCTTCAAGTTGGGGTGTGGAGAATAGTATCTAGTAAAAAGAGACATAGAGCCAATTTTTACAAGCCCAGAGAGAATCTAGGAGATCTAATTTCTGAATTGCATCTGTCCAGGTAACCGTATATTACTATTGCAACTCTCAGGGTTCTGATCATGGAATAGGAAACCAAACTTCTCTGAAGTCCAGTGCTTTCATGACTGAGTGCCAGGCCTGGTCCTTTGCTCTCCTTGCTCTCTGGCTACAGAAGGTTAGATCTCCTTAAATCTTGCAAAAGAAGCCCTCTGGCTTTCACTTTTTGCCTGGAATTGTTGATTAATCAGTATGGTATCTGCTTTCACTTAAGCCATTAAAAGAATTGTATACAAGATTTACTACATTGCTAGCCCCTGAGTATACATGATGAACAAGAGAGAGAGTGCTCTGCCTCTAGCAGATCATTTCCTTTAGTCCTAACAACAATCCTACAAAGAAAGCAGTGTTTTGCCAATTTTTAAGATGAAGAAACTCAAATCATTTATCTATAGTAGAATAGAGAGCATAGAGATTGTTAGAGACCTACCCAGGGAACTGAGAAAAATGTGTCCCATATTTTTAGCTTATTCTAGAAACAAGACCTCATTCTACCCTGGCAGAGCCTCTAAGGGTTTTCTCCCCTTAAGTTTCCCATCAGGTTTAATACTCCCTTGTTCTTCCCTCACGTAGCCCATACATTTCCCCTCTATCTATATTAAGATTTACAGTTTCATACTTGTTTCTAGGTTTACCTGATAGTTTTTAAACTACTATTTAATGTTTGTCATCTTGTAACTAATTCCATATCCTCACCTCATTCATGTTAAAAAAGATGCTTAGGCCTCAATATTACTTTCTCTTTTATTACAAGACTCAGCAAAGATGTTTGTGATTAAAAGAAAAATTGCATTTCTATGTTGGCTGTTCTCTGAACGTATATTTTTATACCATTAAATAACATGTTAATATTAGCAATATACTATAAAAAAGATTTAGATCCTTTAATAAACATTATTAGAGAAATCTATTACAAGCTAATAAGCAGAGAAATGATTTATATCTAAATATATTCATTTCATAAAGAGAAATTATGTAAATGTCCAGATTTAGGGAAAATGTTATATTAATCATGGCATAGCCATTAAAAGCGTATTTTATATGTATATAGGGGTAAGTACTGGTGATAGAAATATATACTAGGAGCTCCAAAGCTTGTGGAAGAGATTAGGGAAGTTAGAAAATACATGATACTAAGCTGAGACTTGAAGAATGAGAATGAATTAGGTACCCAAAGAGGGAGAGAAATGTTTGTATTATTCTAGGTTTCTGGTGGGGCAAGAGAACACATTTGAAGAGCTAAAGACATTCAGCAAGAAGTCACAATAGAATTAGCTAATTACTGGCCTGCTTACTTGGACTGTGTTCCTTTCTCTCCTACTAAACCGTAAAAATTATGACGGCAGGGAATATATCTCTTTTGTTTCCTTTTGTATTCCCCAGGACTGAGCTTGGTTCCTGGTACACAGTTAGTAACCCAATGATTATTTGTGTGTGGGGGGAGAAAAAAACCAGCGGAACCAGGGGAGAACCGGAAACCCATGAAGCTGAGGAAGAACTTTGTGCACATCACAGGGATACTTCAATGTTAACCTTACAGGTGATGCAACTGACGCAGCTTTTAAAATAGTGCTCAAACTTCAAACTCATAAAGTGGCTATATAGTGAAGTGAGGTTAAGAACTCAATTCTATCCAAAGCCAGTGTAGTTTCCAGTATACATTATAACTCTTAGAAAACAAAAACAAAAACACAGGCCTAGTTCTGAAGTATGGAGCCAGTGGATCCAGGGAACATTTCACTTTAGTTCTCTGCTCTATCAAGCCAGCCAGCCAAAAATTCTGAGAAAAAAATTCACTTCACTTGATGAAAGCTGAAATATAAACATATAATAACCAATATCAATATCTATTTTATTCTTATAAATATTAGCCAAAATAAAAAATCACTGTTCAAATCACAGCCAAATTCTTGCTACATTAATTAACAGCCCCTTCTTAGAAACCAAATGTAGAATGATTAATTTCTCCAGTAACTCTTTTGCTTTTCAACTAATATCTTTTATTCCCTTTTTGCTCACTTTATTTTAGTTTTATACATTATTAAGCTTTTCGTTGATTCTAGTCTGTTTAACTTCTTTATCTTGTTTTACTGACAATATAATACATATATAGTATATATATATGGGGGCGGACAGAGGGAGAGAGGGACTGTGACTGACTCAATGCCACTGGGATAAAACTGAATGATTCCAAATAAGTAAATAGTTTCTCAAAAAATTTAACTGCTTTAGAATGAATTAAATCCTACTTGGGACTGTCACCTCTAAGGGAAAAGATAAAAAATATCACTTAGATTTCAGGCCAACTAGATGAATAAATCTAATCTTCAAATTTAAGTCCTAGAATTAAACTAGGTCTTATCCATTCACTTTAACCCTCGAAAGTTCATCTGCTTTTGCTCTCTGCTTTTCTCGTACAAACTGACATTAATCATTTAGGTTAAAGTT
This sequence comes from Tursiops truncatus, assembly GCF_011762595.2. Lineage (NCBI taxonomy): Eukaryota > Metazoa > Chordata > Mammalia > Artiodactyla > Delphinidae > Tursiops > Tursiops truncatus. The sequence goes on from NC_047042.1 coordinate 38,744,026, forward strand.
TAAATATGAATGTCTGAAAAAATAAAGTCAAACAGACTTGGCAATCTAGTCATCTTGTCAAGCTGTGGAAATTACTGTGGAGTCATCTTCTTTCTAATATTTGTCTTTTAAAATAAGAAACCTGAAAAGACTATAATGATCAGTACTATGGTAAGATTGTTAGCAAATCAGGATCTTAAAATTACACTGACGCAACGTGTTGGGACACTGCCAATAAGACCTTCTATTCCCTGAAGCTAGTGGCAACTGTGCCATTTGATGGATCACAAACTACTAGATCTACAAGTGAATGCCGTCGTTAAACATGTCTGTGTTCAGAAAGCTTTGAATTTCTGCATTTGAACAGTGATTCCGAACATACCCTCTATATCCACATACATGAGAGAGGTCACTGTCTTTAAAATCAGTTCATTCTAATCATGACTGCATGACTGTCCCCCATGTCAACCTCACACCTAACTATCAGAGATTAGACCTCTACTTAATATCATTAGAAATGAGGTAAAAAAAAAAAAAAAGCAGACAAAACAAAAATATTGTGCAAGTAGATTAAGTTAAGTAAATAATAACAGCTAATAACAACAACAAAAAAATAAGTTCAGAATCTAAAGTAGTATTTTTGCGATATGTATGTACTTTGAGTGAATAGTCACAGATACTACAGTAATAACCTGTATAAACTTCAAAACTGGAGACTGCTTCTATCTTTGAAATAATTCTGTAGTATTGCCAAAGCTAATCAGTGTCAATAATCTAAATTCCTTAGCGGTTTTCACTAGGCTTAAAGTAGGCCTACCGTGTCATAAATGGACAAATTTTTACTTTATCGAGAAGTTGAAAAATTCCACAAATTTTCCATTAAAATTCACAGTATATTGAAATAGACATTTTATTTCTCATTTTAAAAATCAAAAGTCAGATTACATTTATGAACTCACTGCTGGACACTAAACTGGCAGTGATTGCTTACCAGGGGAAGTATCTGTGAACTGAACCTTGGCTAACATTTGAAGAGAAAACAATCTGCTTGGACTCTAATAAACTAAACCAGTGGGCTTCCGTGGTGGCGCAGTGGTTGAAAGTCCGCCTGCCGATGCAGGGGACACGGGTTCGTGCCCTGGTCTGGGAAGATCCCGCGTGCCGCGGAGCGGCTGGGCCCGTGAGCCGTGGCTGCTGAGCCTGCGCGTCCGGAGCCTGTGCTCCGCAACGGGAGAGGCCACAACAGTGAGAGGCCTGCGCACCGCAAAAAAAAAAACAAAAAAGAAAAACAAAACTAAACCAGCAATTTCTTTTCTCGAAGCTCATCTCATTACCTGGCCTTCCGAGGCAGAAAACTGGATGTAAGTGAATGCTGTGAGGCTTAGCACAAAGTGAGACAGTGGAATGTTATGTATTATGACAAGAAAATGTGGTAATATTTCAGAAATCAAAATGCTCTTAATGGTGCAATAAAAAAAATCTATAAAACACCACACTATAAAAATAAGCTCTCTTATATTAACTGGGTGTAATGATGCCAAATGTAGAACCCTGACAGCCTAGGCAGATCTCAAAAAAATAAATAAAATCTAAAAAAGATAATTCATCTGAAAGTTAGTCATTTTAACTTGAAGCAAATGAATAAACCTTACCTTTAACTTGAAGAATTACAGGTTGATTTGTTATTTTTGAAAAAGAAAATTTGCAACCTCCTTCTTAAGGTTTGTGTATTTATCAGTGTGTGTGTGTGTGTGTGTGAGTGTGTGATGCTAATTCTACAAGAGGAAGCTGTATAGACTACAGACATATAACATAAAAAAATAAAATAAGAATGAAGAAGCCCATTTTCTAATTTAGGATTTCATTACAACATTAAATTATTTGTGTGTATGATAGTATATCCCCTCTAATACTTGACAGATTTTTCAGTCCTCAGGTGATAAATAGCTGGGATAAATAAATATCTTTTTTGCCTTGCAGTATATCTATGATAACCAAATTATACAATGAGATGTTAGGCTTCTCCTAACTTCCATCGTCTAGTAGACTAATCTCAAGAATCTTTTCTTTTTTTAAGATTGATTTATTTAGGCTGCACCGAGTCTTCATTGTGGCATGTGGGATCTTCATTGTGGCATGTTTAGTTGCAGCATGCAGGATCTTTAGGTGCAGCTTTTGGGACTCTTAGTCGCAGCATGCATGCAGTATCTAGTTCCCTGACCAGGGAAGGAACCCAGGCCCCCTGCATTGGGAGTGTGGAGTCTTACCCACTGGACCACCAGGGAAGTCCCTAATCTCAAGAATCTTAAAGATATTTTTTCTTGGCCAAAGATTCATTCGTGTTGAGAATAAAGACCAAAAGAATACCTGCCATCATAGATCTTAAATTATAGCAAAGATTTTACAATAAGTAAAAGATAAAAAATATATGCAAAAACTTCTAAATTCAGCTTCATCATATGGAGCTTTCTAATATGAGGGAAATAAACAAGGTGATATAGAGTAATTGGTGGGTGGCTTTGCATTTAGAATGAGTGGTCAAGGAATGCATCTCTAAGAAAGCTGCAATTAATTTTAAGCTGAAAAATGAGGAAACGGTTATGTGACAAGCCAATAAAAGTGTCTTGCTGGAAGAGAAGGAAGTTCAGGTGCAGAGACCGATGTGGGTAAAATTTTTTTGTCTCTTTGAGCAGGAGCAAGGAGCTCTGTTTGCCTAGAGTGGAATGAGCAGGGGGAAAGCAGGCTATTTTCAGATGAGAGTAGGAGACAGACAATGGCAGGTTATTGGAAGGTTTCCAGTAGGGAACAACATGATCTAATAAACACTTTAATAGTCTTAGGATAAAACATAGCACTCATGTATGTACACAGGTGTCAACAAAAAATACACTTCAGTGATTTGTCACCGAGTGATCACCTGTGTAAACATCACCAAAAAACAGAACATCAGCAGCATCCCAGAAAATTCCTTTATGTCCTCTCTTCAATTGCAAGCCACTGCTCACCGCATTAGAGACCATTATCCTGACTCTGATTATAAATGCTTTCTTGATTTTCCATGTAATTTTAACACCTAACAAGGCATCCCTAAACATTATAGTTTAAATTGCATGTTGAAATAAATTCAGTCATTTAGTATTTATTCTTCTATATCTACATTTATTTATTCGAGATTATATTTGTGAAATTTGCTTGTTTTGTTGTCTTTGGCTTTAGTTTGTTCATATTTGTTACTATAAAGTATTACAGAGATTGAGAGAATCACAACAGAACTGGAGTCCCTGGGAGAGTCTGCCTAATTCCAGTTGGCTCTTATTGCTAGAGTACTGCCATTTGGGGTCCCAAATGAAGAAAAAGAGTGTTTCCCAAGCCACCTACTTTCCTGGCCTGGAACTCAGTCCCATGAGTGTGACAGAAACACTCTTTACTCTATCAGCCACCCCTCCTGGAATGAATGAAAGCCCACAGGGCAAAAGTCATCCACCTGCCCTGGGGATCTCCATCCATAGTCAGATGGTAGCCCAGTTTCTTTTCTCTCTTATTAGCTTTCTGAGCCTTTAAGTAGATGGATATATACATATAAACACACATGTACGCACATACACATAAATCTGTTCGTGTATATGTACATGAATATGTTTATGTATATGCATGCATATGTATATAACAGCACTAGTTGTTCTCTTTGTAGGATTGGCCCAAATTACCTAGTTCTTATTACAATAAGTAAAGTCTCCCTGATTTGTATTTTAAAAAAATACTGACTGCCTTAAGGAGAATGGATTTATTTAAGTGGTAAGAGTTGAAGACAGGATATAAACTAGACCAGTAATGCTGTTGTTTGTGCAACAGATGAAGATGTCTTTGGCTGGATATGATAGCTGTAGAGAGAGATTTTTTTGCTTTATGTAGAAATCTCAGGACTTGCCAATTGTTAGGATACGTATGATATGGGAAATAGAGGTTTTAAAGAGGTTGACTTCCAAGGGAAAATTGTTTCTAGGATCAACTATTCCTATTCCACTGCAACTAGGTATCTTAGTCAAATGAGATTATCTTCTTTGGTGTTATTCTTTAACATTGTATTTTTAAAATATATTCTCAGATTTTAGGTTTTGGAAATATATTTATAAGATGATACATGTGTTAAAACAAATAAAATTTCAAATACCACAAACAGATAAACTAAAGGAAGAATAGTACAGTCTTTTATTTTTAAAACCTTGGCTATTAAAATCATGTCAAGTATATACAAATATATTGCAGGCTGCATGTGTTGTATGAAACTCTGATGCCTAATAGTGTAGGAAAGCTAAAATCCAATCAAATCTGCATCCAGTTAAAGGATTTCCTTAAGAAAACCCATGTGGTTCAAAACAAATGTAGTCTTTGATAAACTATTGTCTAATGAGTTTCTCTGCTGAGTGAGTCATTGAATTCAACAACCATTTGCTTTAGTTGAAATGAGGTACCTGAAAGTTCATTGTTGAGACTGGAAATAAAACTATTCAAAACCAGGAAATTAAAAAAGAGTAGAGCCATAGAGGAGACATTTCTATGAATGATATATTTGTTAAAACTGGATTCTGGATGTCTAAGAAAGTCAGGATTAAAGGCAAGAAGGACAAGTATTAAAGAACAAAAGAAATGTCTAATATAGGAATGAAATATGAAGTCAAGAGAAAATTTTAAATTTGACTGAAAGTATTGAGAGATATATAGAAGAGTTAACTTTATCGGGTAAGTTTGTAATTACTAATTACTAATAAAATAAATGATCATTTTCACAAAGGGCTTTTAAATGTGGAGTAAGTGATACACTGGGTAACTGTAACAGTATCATTGTACGCATCAATCTGTGAATCATATCATTGACCATTTAAGAAATATCATAATAATGATTAGAGGAGAAAGAAGTGAAACAGGACAAATAAGGTGTACTTTGCTATTATATTTAAAACAATGGTGACATCTAAAATAGAAACAAACTTTTCTTGAGTTAATTTTATTAGGAAATATTTACATCACATAAGATTGGAAAATATTGGTGGACTTCAGAAATTACAGTAGAGATATTTTATAATTCTTGGTAGATTTCTTTTGGCAATCATAAAAGGGCAATTATATTCTTCTCTGTGAGTTTGGAAGTAGTTAGTATACGATTATCATGACCTTATGGTCCTGTATTATAGGGGATCATGCCATTTTAAAATACTTTCTTCCTATGGTTGTAAATGCAGGGATTTTGGGGGATGTTTTGTTTCTGTTTTGGCTCAGTAATACTAATAATTATAACACAAATTATTAACAATAGCTCTATAGACAATACTTCTCAGGAGTGAAGAGTGGAGGGTATGCCCCATGGAGACCTGTAGTAACACAATATAAGAAAGGTAGCAAGTGTAAAAGTAAACCCCAAGTGAGTTTATAACTGTGGCCCCTTTCTGTCTTTCCCCAAACCCCTCATATACTCTCCTATCCATTTAGTCAAACCATGTGACTCAGTTTTTGATTCATAAAATATTATCACCATGGGTATAACATGGTGTGTGGGTGTGGGTGTGGAGAGAGAGACAGAGAGAGAGAGAAGGAGGGAGGGAGAGGGAGAGAGAAAGAAAATATGAGAATGAACGATGAGCTGAAATGCGGATAACACTTTGTAGTTGTTTTTGGTCTAAATGAAGCACATTAGTAGTTTTGTTAACCTTATTTAGCTTTCTGTGTTGAAACTAATCTGGCTTTTCCCCCAAAACTTTGGTTAATATATTCTGTAATTTATTCATCACCCTTTTAATATTGAGTCCTTAAAATGAATCAAAAACTACTCCAGAATATTATGATACATTGGTCAAATGACTTGTTATAGAAATGTAATTCTACATTTATTTAGGCTTTTCTACATGGGGCTTTTTTCCTCTACTTTTCTCCCTAGAAACTATACATTGTAGCCAGTCTTGAACTGTTATAAAATGTCCCTTTACTTTTTCTACCTGCTAGTACCTACCTTTCCTCCAATACTCTACTTCCATAGCCAGCACCTCCACTAACTTTGGATAGATATAAATTAAAATTATGAGGATTGGTTAGAAAATAACCAATTATAGAAAAGAACATTAAAGCTCATGAAACAAGGTTGAGGGAGGGTTGAAGATTCAGATACTTATTTACTGGGAAGCAAGAGTAAGTTCTGTGTTTTTGACAGCGTGTATTGAAAATAAACTACTGCAGAAAACCATGTCCAAGAAAAAAAATAAGTGAAGTTGCAGGTCCCATAACCCTGAACTCAGACAGAAAATGAAGATAAGTAAAAATCTAAACCACACAGGCCTTTTAACAGATTCCTTTTAGCTACATGCAGTTTTGTATAACTCAAACACATTTTTGGTCCCTGAAACATATTTAAGAAATAAAAGGAGAAGGGCCTTCAAGGTGACAGAGGAGTAAGATGTGGAGATCAACTTCCTCCCCACAGATACATCAAAAATACATCTATATGTGGAACAATTCCTACAGAACACCTACTGAATGCTGGAAGAAGACCTCAGACTTCCCAAAAGGCAAGAAACTCCCCACGTTCCTGACCGAGTGGCTGACAGTGCTCCAGCCTAGTGTCAGCCCTGAGCCTCTGAGGTGGGAGAGCCAAGTTCAGGACACTTGACCACCACACCAGAGACCTCCTGGCCCCACATAATATCAGTCAGCGAGAACTCTCCCAGAGATCTCTGTCTCAACGCTAAGACCCAGCTCCACTCAACGACCAGCAAGCTCCAGTGCTGGATACCCCATGACAAACAACTAGCAAGGCAGGAACACAACTGCAACCATTAGCGGAGAGGCTGCCTAAAATCACAATAAGTTCACAGACACCACCAAAACACACCACTGGGTGCAGTCCTGCCCACCAGAAAGACAAGATCCAGCCCCACCAACAAGAACACAGGCACCAGTCCCCTCCACCAGGAAGCCTACACAAACCACTGAACCAACCTTACCCACTGTGGGCAGACACCAAAAACAATGGGAACTATATACCTGCAGCCCCGAAAAGGAGAAAAGGAGACCCCAAACACAGTAAGTAAAACAAAATGAGAAGACAGAGAAATACACAGCAGATGAAGGAGCAAAGTAAAAAGTAAAAACCCACCAGACCAAATAAATGAAGAGGAAATGGGCAATCCACCTGAAAAAGAATTCAGAGTAATGATAGTAAATATGATCCAAAATCTTGGAAATAGAATGGAGAAAATACAAGAAACGTTTAACAAGGACCTAGAAGAACTAAAGAGCAAACAAACAATGATGAACAACACAATAAATGAAATAAAATTTCTCTAGAAGGAATCAATAGCAGAATAACTGAGGCAGAACGGATAAGTAACCTAGAACATAAAATAGTGGGAATAACTACCACAGAGCAGAATAAAGAAAAAAGAATGAAAAGAATTGAGGACAGTCTCAGAGACCTCTGGGGCAACTTTAAACGCATCAACATTTGAATAATAGGGGTCCCAGAAGAAGAAGAGAAAAAGAAAGGGACTGAGAAGATATTTGAAGAGATTATAGTTGAAAACGTCACTAATATGGGAAAGGAAATAATCAAGTCAAGGAAGTGCAGAGAGTCCCATACAAGATAAATCCAAGGAGAAACACACCAAGACACAAATTAATCAAACTATCAAAAATTAAACACAAAGAAAAAATATTAAAAGCAGTAAGGGAAAAGCAACAAATAGCATACAAGGGAATCCCCATAAGGTTAACAGCTTATCTTTCAGCAGAAACTCTGCAAGCCAGAAGGGAGTGGTGGGACATATTTAGAGTGATGAAAGAGAAAACCTACAACCAATATTAGTCTACCCAGCAAGGATCTCATTCAGATTTGATGGAGAAATTAAAACCTTTACACACAAGCAAAAGCTAAGAGAATTCAGCACCACCAAACCAGCTTTACAACAAATGCTAAGGAACTTCTCTAGGCAGGAAAAAGAAGAGCAGTAAAAGACCTGCAAAAACTAACCCAAAACAATTAAGAAAATGGTAATAGGAACACGCATACTGATAATTACCTGAAAGGTAAATGGCTTAAACGTTCCATCCAAAAGACATAGACTGGCTGAATGGATAAAAAAACAAGACCCGTATATATTGCGATCTACGAGAGACCCACTTCAGACCTAGGGACACATACAGACTGAAAGAGTGGGGATGGAAGAAGATATTCCATGCAAATGGAAATCAAAAGAAAGCTGGAGGAGCAATTCTCATATCAGACAATATAGACTTTAAAGTAAAGACTATTACAAGAGACAAAATTGGACACTACATAATGATCAAGGGATCAATCCAAGAAGAAGATATAACAATTGTAAATATTTATGCACCCAACATAGGAGTACCTCATTACATAAATCAAATGCTAAGAGCCATAAAGAGGAAATCGACAGTAACACAATCATACTAGGGGGCTTTAACACCCCACTTTCACCAATGAACAGATCATCCAAAATGAAAATAAGGAAACACAAGCTTTAAATGACCCATTAAACAAGATGGACTTAATTGATATTTGTAGGACATTCCATCCCAGAACAACAGAATACACTTTTTCTCAAGGGCTCATGGAACATTCTCCAGGATAGATCATATCTTGGGTAACAAACCAAGCCTTGGTAAATTTAAGGAAATTGAAATTGTATCAAGTATGTTTTCTGACCACAATGTTATGAGACTAGGTATCAATTACAGGAAAAAAACTGTAAAAAATACAAACACAGCGATGCTAAACTAAATAAGCAAGAGATCACTGAAGAAATCAAAAAATACCTAGAAACAAATGACAGTGAAAACATGACGACCCAAAACCTATGAGATGCAGCAAAAGCAGTTCGAAGAGGGAAGTTTATAGCTATACAAGCCTACCTCAAGAAACATCTCAAATAAACAACCTAACCTTACACCTAAAGCAACTAGAGAAAGAGGAAAAAAAAACCCAAAGTTAGCAGAAGGAAAGTAATCATAAAGATCAGATCAGAAATAAATGAAAAAGAAATGAAGGAAACAATAGCAAAGATCAGTCAAACTAAAAGCTGGTTCTTTGAGAAGGTAAACAAAATTGATAAACCATTACCCAGACTCATCAAGAAAAAAAGGGAGAAGACTCAAGTCAACAGAATTAGAAATGAAAAAGAAGTAACAACTGACACGGCAGAAATACAGAGGATCATGAGAGATTACTACAGGCAACTCTATGCCAATAAAATGGATAACCTGGAAGAAATGGACAAATTCTTAGAAAAGTACAACCTTCAAAGACTGAACCAGGAAGAAATAGAAAATATAAACAGACCAATCACAAGCACTGAAATTGAAACTGTGATTAAAAATCTTCCAACAAACAGAAGCCCAGGACCAGATGGCTTCACAGGCGATTTCTATCAAACATTTAGAGAAGAGCTAACACCTATCCTTCTCAAACTCTTCCAAAATATAGCAGAGGGAGGAATGCTCCCAAACTCATTCTTCAAGGCCAATGTCACCCTGATACCAAAACCAGACAAAGATGTCACAATGAAAGAAAACTACAGGCCAGTATCACTGATGAACATAGATGCAAAAATCCTCAACAAAATACTAGCAAACAGAATTCAGCAGCACATTAAAAGGATCATACACCATGACCAAGTGGGGTTTATCCCAGGAATGCAAGGATTCTTCAATACATGCAAATCAGTCAATGTGAAACACCATAGTAATAAACTGAAGATAAAAACCATATGATCATCTCAATAGATGCAGAAAAAGCTTTTGACAAATTCAACACCAATTTATGATAAAAACCCTCCACAAAGTAGGCATAGAGGGAACTTACCTCAACATAAAAAAGGCCATATATGACAAACCCACAGCCAACATCGTTCTCAGTGGTGACAAACTGAAACCATTTCCACTAAGATCAAGAACAAGACAAGGTTGTCCACTGTCTCCACTATTATTCAACATAGTTGTGGAAGACTTAGCCACAGCAGTCAGAGAAGAAAAAGAAATAAAAGGAATCCAAATAAGGAAAGAAGAGGTAAAGCTGTCGCTGTTTGCAGATGACATGGTACTATACATAGAGAATCCTAAAGATGCTACCAGAAAACTGCTAGAGCTAATCAATGAATTTGGTAAAGTAGCAGGATACAAAATTAATGCACAGAAATCTCTTCTATTCCTATACACTGATGATGAAAAATCTGAAAGTGAAATTAAGGAAACATTCCCATTCACCACTGCAACAAAAAGAATAAAATACCTACGAATAAACCTAGCTAAAGAGACAAAAGACCTGTATGCACAAAACTATAAAACACTGATGTAGGAAATTAAAGATGATAGAAACAGATGGAGAGATACACCGTGTTCTTGGATTGGAAGAATCAACATTGTGAAAATGACTATACTACAAAAAGCAGTCTACCGATTCAGTGCAATCCCTATCCAACTATCAATGGCATTTTTCACAGAACTAGAGCAAAAAATGTCACAATTTATATGGAAACACAAAAGACCCGGAATAGCCAAAGCAATCTGTAGAAAGAAAAACGGAGCTGGAGGAATCAGGCTCCCTGACTTCAGACTATACTATATAGCTACAGTAATCAAGACAGTATGGTACTGGCACAAAAAAACAGAAATATAGATCAATGGAACAGGATAGAAAGCCCAGAGATAAACCCATGCACATATGGTCACCTTATTTTTGATAAAGGAGGCAAGAATATACAATGGATAATAGACAGTCTCTTCAATAAGTGGTGCTGGGAAAACTGGACAGCAACATGTAAAAGAATGAAATTAGAATACTCCCTATCACCATACACAAAAATAAACTCAAAATGGATTAAAGATGTAAATCGAAGGCCAGACACTATAAAACTCTTAGAGGAAAACATAGGCGGAACACTCTATGACATAAATCACAGGAAGATCCTTTTTGACCCACCTGCTAGAGAAATGGAAATAAAAACAAAACAAACAAATGGGACCTAATGAAACTTAAAAGCTTTTGCACAGCAAAGGAAACCATAAACAAGGTGAAAAGACAACCCCCCAGGATGGGAGAAAATATTTGCAAATGAAGCAACTGACAAAGGATTAATCTGCAAAATTTGCAAGGCACCTCATGCAGCTCAATATCAATAAAACAAACAACCCAATCCAAAAATGGGCAGAAGACCTAAATAGACATTTCTCCAAAGAAGATATACAGATTGCCAAGAAACTCATGAAGGGATGCTCAACATCACTAATCATTAGAGAATTGCTAATCAAAACTACAGTGAGGTCTCACCTCACACTTGTCAGAATGGCCATCATCAAAAACTCCACAAACAATATGGGGCTTCCCTGGTGGCGCAGTGATTGAGAGTCCGCCTGCCGATGCAGGGGACACGGGTTCGTGCCCCGGTCCGGGAAGATCCCACATGCCGCAAAGCGACTGGGCCCGTGAGCCATGGCTGCTGGGCCTGCGCGTCCGGAGCCTGTGCTCCGCAGCAGAAGAGGCCACAACAGTGAGAGGCCCGCGTACCCCAAAAAAAAAAAAAAAAAAAAAAAAAAAAATCTACAAACAATAAATGCGGCAAGGGTGTGGAGAAAAGGGAACCCTCTTGCACTCTTGGTGGGAATGTAAATTGGTACAGCCACTATGGAGAACAGTATGGAGGTTCCTTAAAAAACTAAAAATAGAAGTACCATACAACCCAGCAATCCCACTACTGGGCATATACGCTGAGAAAACCATAATTCGAAAAGAGTCATGTACCACAATGTTCATTGCAGCTCTATTTCCAATAGTCAGGACATGGAAGCAACCTAAGTGTCCATTGACAGGTGAATGGATAAAGAAGATGTGGCACATATATACAATGGAATATTACTCAGCCATAAAAAGAAATGAAATTGTGTTATTTGTAGTGAGGTGGATGGACCTAGAGTCTGTCATACAGAGTGAAGTAAGTCAGAAAGAGAAAAACAAACACCATATGCTAACACATATATATGAATTTAAAAAACTGGTTCTGAAGAACCTAGGAGCAGGACAGGAATTAAGATGCAAACATAGGGAGTGGACTTGAGGCCACAGGGAGGGGGAATGGTAAGCTGTGACGGAGTGAGAGAGTTGCATGTACGTATATACACTACCAAACGTAAAATAGATAGCTAGTGGGAAGCAGCCACATAGCACAGGGAGATCAGCTCGGTGCTTTGTGACCACCTAGAGGGGTGGGATAGGGAGGGTGGGAGGGTGGGAGACGCAAGAGGAAAGAGATATTGGGGACATATGTATATGTATAACTGATTCACTTTGTTATAAAGCAGAAACTAACAAACAAAAAAAAATTTGTCTTTGGCACTGAGTTTGTGCTAATTTGTTTCAGCAATAGAACGCTAATAAAGAAGGGAGAGTCAGAAAAACAGACTGTACAAAGTCAGAGAGGAAAGTTGTAAAAAATTCAGCAAGAACAGCATATAAGGACTTTGAAAGTTATTCAGAGTGAAGTAGGAAACCATGGAGGGTTTTAAACTAGAGGGTTTTAGAAAGTAAACTCAGTCTGCTCTGTGGAGGATGGATTATAGGCAAGCCAGAAGGATATCACCTAGAAAAACAGGCAAATAGAAAAGAGAAGGAAGCCCAGGAAGAGATGAGGAGTAGACAAAGAAAAAAGTACTAGAGGGCTTCCCTGGTGGCGCAGTGGTTGAGAGTCCGCTTGCCGATGCAGGGGACACGGGTTCGTGCCCCGGTCCGGGAAGATCCCACATGCCGCGGAGCAGCTGGGCCCGTGAGCCATGGCCGCTGAGCCTGCGCGTCCGGAGCCTGCGCATCCGGAGCCTGTGCTCCGCAACGGGAGACGCCACAACAGTGAGAGGCCCGCGTACCACAAAAAAAAAAAAAAAAAAAAAATACTAGAAAGACAACCCATTTGTTACCATTACCTATTTTGAATGGTTACAGGTCAGGTGATTCATATGTTTTCTTTTTTAGTTTTTTCTTTCTGTTTTATAAGTTTCTTTATTGAGCATATTTTACATAAGTACTCTTTAAAAAATAGCAATATATGGCATAGGACTTGGAGAATAAATCAGCCACAGGTATGTGATATTAGTTCCTATCCTGTGAAGAGAAAAGAAGATGACATTGGGTAATGCACAATGGAATGAAATACAGAAACCATGGGAAGATTTCATGGTTTTCCCTGTTTGCCTTCATCTTGGCAGGTACAAATAGAAGTTGGGCACTGAGATATTTTTATCATGCACCTGCAGACTCAGATAAACTGTTTTTCTTGACATGATTTCTCAGGAGTTTTTATATTTTTATGTGAGCAAATTTATAAAAGAAGCTTTATTTCCAGACTATTCAGTGATTTGCTGTTTCTAAGCTTAATGTCTGTACTAAACTAATAATGTGCATATTCAACAAATAACAATATCTCTAATTTAAATATAAAGAAAATTATTTTTTAAACACATATATTTGAAGGGACATGTCAGTAGATGTCTACTGAACTTTTTTCTTTTTTTCGTTTATCCTCTCATCCAAAGAATGATTTACATGAGGCTTCCCTGGCAGTGTCGTGGTTAAGACTCCGTGCTCCCAATGCAGGGGGCACGGGTTCGATCCCTGGTCAGGGAACTAAGATTCCACTTGGCACACAGCGCTGCCAAAAAATAAAATTAAAATAAATTTTTTAAAAATTACCAATACATTCTAATTCAAAAAAAAAAAAAAAAAAAAAACAATGATTTACACACAGTCATTTGAGCTTTCTCAGTCTTTGATTCGGCCATCCAGAAAGCCCAGAACACTAGTTCACTAATTTTTGATCTGGCGTTTTGCATCATGCAGAGATGGCCCAAAATGAAACCAGCAGTGGCCAAAGCTCTGCATACTTATCTTATACGTTCTTTAATGAAGTAAGAGCCACTGTCAAGACCAGCACCTCTGAGAAACCTGATTTCAAAACCAGAAACCTCTCATCTCATCATCTGAAATCAGATAGAAGGTATGCAGAGGCTCTCTCCAAGTGCAGATAGGTTAAATAGTTTTCTTAGGATGGCAGTACAATTCATCCATAGGTAAGACCACCCAGGATCTGAATTGAATGAGCCATTTAATAAAATGTACTTTCACCTGCTGGTTTAAGTATTGATACTCCCAGAGAAAGAATGGTATAGATCTGTCCAAAAACTGGTTCCCTGATTAGGAGTTCCAAAACACTGCTGAAATATACCTTTTATTTTGGGACAATTTATTAAAAAAAAAAAAAACACAGGTTTGAATTGTAGTCAATCCAAGATATGAATATGAGCAAATAGAGTTCAGCTGACAGAGAATGGGAATTTTGCTGCGACACTTTTGCGGTACGCGGGCCTGTCACTGTTGTGGCCTCTCCCGTTGTGGAGCACAGGCTCCAGACGCGCAGGCTCAGCGGCCATGGCTCACGGGCCCAGCCGCTCCCCGGCATGTGGGATCTTCCCGTACCGGGGCACGAACCCGTGTCCCCTGCGTCGGCAGGTGGACTCTCAACCACTGCGCCACCAGGGAAGCCCTTGCTGCGACACTTTTCACAGCTTGAATACACTTAAAATACTGTGAGAAAGACAGGCTTACCCTGTTTTGCATTCTTAGTCAGTGCTGACAGTGTCGTGCCATTTTGCAAGGGAAGATCCAGCAGAAGAAAGAGAAGGCAACATAAGTGAATCATGTCATATCCACTATAGATGAAAATGCAGTGAAAGAGAGAACTTCTCATAGAGAAGGACTTTTGAACTTTAACATTATAATTAATATCTTCCCAAAAGACATTCACAATTACTTTTTAAAACCAAAAATATTAGACCAAAGTGACCTTTCACAAACAGAATGAATAAGTTGTCATAATTTCTACTGTTTCCACTGCATTGATAAACATAACATTCAAACCTCAAAAGTGAGCATTTGTCCCTCAGAGATTGTGCCTCTTTTGTGAAGAAATTGAAAATAAGGTAAATAGTAGATGTTACTAGCAATTTCCAGAAGGTACTCTATCTGAAACTCCTGAGATTAGCTCTCAGCTCTCTGTGCCAATGTTTGCTTTGTTGTCTAAAATGACATTATGGTCTGCTGCTTACAGAAGCAAAACATTTAGTGCAACAAAATATTTGTTGCCTACTTATAGGGTTTGTGATTTTTTTACTAGCAATGGCAGAATTTTCTGCTTACATTGAATAATTTACCTGGATGTATTCCTGCCATTTACTATTTACTATTTAGAAATCTATAAAAATTTCTGAGAATGAAATTTTAAAATTGGGACTTTTATCTGGGTCACATAAAAGGAATTACACTGAAAATTTTTTTCATCAAAACAAAAATGGTAGGGGCTTCCCTGGTGGTCCGGTGAGTAAGACTCCACACTCCCAATGCAGGGGGCCTGGGTTCGATCCCTGGTCGGGGAACTAGATCCTGCATGCATGCTGCAACTAAGAGTCCGCATGCCACAACTAAGAAGTCCGCATGCTGCAACTAAAGGTCTCACGTGCCACAACTAAGACCTGGCATAGCCTAAATAAGTAAATAAATAAATGTTTTTTTTAAAAAAACTGGTAGAGAGAAACAGTTTCAAGCTTCCATTCGGTCTAGGTCTTCAAGTACCGAAAACTATAGATTCCTATAAGACTGGTTGGAGAATTTACTCTAAGGAGGATTTAAGATTCCTGAACCCAAAAAAATTGGGATTACCAAGGAAAGAGCCAAAGTCTGAGAAGACATTTTAGGACCCATTTCACTTCAAGCTCGTGTCTACTTGAGACATAAATGAAATTTTTTCATGTACCTGGGCCAATAATAAAGAAATTCCTTGAATTAATGTTTTATCTCTCTGTTCTTAACAATGAACAGCATTTGCCTACTTTTAGATAGTGTGATATTTTGGCACTTCCTCCCTAATATTTTAGGGTGGGGGGCACAATGGGTCCGTTATTTGTGATCATTTTCCTTGACCACAGAATTACAGTCCATCCAAGTGTCTAACTAACATTCCCTGATTTAGTCCACCGTGGCAGGCAATCTCACTCCTGGAAATTATGTTGCCTGATGCCATCTGTGGTAAACTGTATTATTGTTCACAGACTTTCCCCTGATAGAAGAAAGTGTTACATTTGCTCATATAACTTCTTGACTTCCGGTGTGACATGAGACTCTCATTGCCGAATAGCGTATGAGCAGAAGTAGTGGGTGTGTCCTCTGGGCAGAACCTTTAAGAACCAGTGTATAGTTAGCATGTCCTTTCTTCCCCGCCGTTGCAACGGCTAGCAGTGTTCCAGGTAGATTGAAGGAAATATGCAGCCAACTTACAAATTCATCTTGGATGTGTAGCACGAATAAAAAATAAAACCTCGGGCTTCCCTGGTGGCGCAGTGGTTGGGAGTCCGCCTGCCGATGCAGGGGACACAGGTTCGTGCCCCGGTCCGGGAGGATCCCACATGCCGCGGAGCGGCTGGGCCCGTGAGCCATGGCCACTGGGCCTGCGTGTCCGGAGCCTGTGTTCCACAACGGGAGAGGCCATACCAGTGAGAGGCCCACGTATCGCAAAAAAAAATAGATAAATAAATAATTAAATAAAACCTTTTGGTTGTAAGTCACCAAGACCTTAGGTTCTTTGTGCAACAGGATAACCTAGCCTTTCTTGACTGGTACAGCATTCATCTCTCAGAGTTTGTAGGTTTTCCAGGGCCAAAAGTAAAGTCCAAGAAGTCATTCTTATACAAGATGTTCAAATTGTAGACGATGAAATAATTAACTTTCAGTCTCTGGAATTCAATTTCGTATCTTTCACAAAGAGAGTTAAGAGAGGTAATGCTCACTCTTTCATTTTCCAAACCGCTTTCTTGGAATGCAGTGCCTTGAAAATCTGAGGTTGCTTGGAATAAGGAATACAGCTTTTCACCCAGTGCCTGTGTTGGGCTTTTGGGTCAAGGCAGAGTCTCCCTTTCCTTCACTGTGTCTGTGAGCATCCTTACATACATGTGGTTCCATGTTGGTTGTAATGTATGCCAGATTTATAAAAGTGCTACATACACTTTGGATTGGGCTATAGCATTTGATTTTGTACATTTTTGAAATGTCAATTAATGAGTTTGTAGTTCAGGTTGACCACCCTAGAGTAACAAACATAAAGGACAGAAAAATACTGCTGGGTTTTCCTTGATAATAATCATACAGATTTGCAAAGTCCCACTTATATATTATCAAGGCATTTGCTTAGAAGGGTCTAAAGATATGTGTCTCTAACCACACTACTCCTACAGAATTGCTTTAGTTAGAGAGTTATTTTTTGGAGTTTTTCTTATTTATTTTTCTTTTATTTTTAAAGTATAGTGATAAATAAAGAAAGGGATATTTTTAAAAACTAGACCTAAGACAGTGTTTTTTAATGGTATTATCCTTTTTTTGTTATGGCATGTTACCATGACTTAGAACAAAATATTTACTGATTAAATGTGTGTTATTAGCCCGTATGTACAATATTCAAAATAGAATGTGTAAATGGCCAGAAGTGTTTAATTTTTAAACAGGATTTTAGTATGGTATGTAATATAAATGCATACTTATGCAAATATATTAGTTTTGTTCAGAAATTGCCTGTTGTAAAATGCATTCAAATATATTTGCCTTAGTTTTTAAGTATATTTTACATTTGTTGATAAATCTTCACCACATTTTTTCAGTTAGAGCCAAAGATCATTGTATTTGTCTCATTAATATTGCTCTTTCCCCACTCTGAAAAAAACCCTAAAAATTAGGTGGTTTGTTCAAGTAGGCGTCTCTGTTGCAACATTTCAAAATAATTTCTAAGACATCTACAGTAAATATTGAGTTTAATATTAAATCGATCAGTTGCCTCCAAATCTATAGACATTCTTAAGACTGATTCTATAATAAACAATGTGTCTTGGGAAATTAGGAGAAATAGTGTTCTTCGATTCTGAAGAACTATGCCAAAGAACAGCATGCTACAAACAGTACTCCAAAACTCTGTCGTCGTCACATCTTTCTGTATCACTGTATGTTCTAAGGGCTAAGTGTTGGCTGAGACCCAGACCGTGTGGATGCTATCGCAAGCCTTGCACTCAGGAGCAGCAGTGCATATGGGTGTGGGCTGTTCTTTCTGGTAGCAGAACCAGCCTGACCCACCGCAACACATCAAGGAACCTCCTGTTTGGATGCGTCTGTCTGTGGGGAGGTTTCCAGCTGGTCTATTTGCTATACATTCAGATGCTTTCATGTAAACAGTGAAAACATTGAGGGACTTGCCCATGGAGACTGACTAACAAGCAAAGGCTGACTTTGGCTGCTCTACAAGGATAAAATAATGAAGGTAAAGAGAGTAGAAAGAGGGTGTAAAGAAGGTGGACGGTTAAGAGGGAAACACAGAAAAGCAGGATAAAAGTTGCAAGGAAGAAAATAGGATAGGGTAATGGTTAAAAGTGCAAGGGGCACTTTATTATTCCTGGGAAAATATATAGTTGGTCAGAAGTAAATAATAGCAATTGCCAATTAGGCCTAACTACTAAAATATATTCTTACAATCAATTCCTGAGTGAGTTCTTTTCAAATTAGGAATTTGAACTTAGTATATTCATTCAATGTATGAAATATACCAGAAATATGGCACTAAAAGATACTGTAAAAATAAATGTATTATAATCTTTCTCTCCCAGGCCAAAGCCATCTAGGACTATAACAGTAAAAACTCAAATAGAGGCCTCACTTACAGAATGTCAAGAATTCTAACACCTTCAAATTCTTCCCAGCCAGTTCAGCAAGTTCAAGGTGTGATTTCTCATATACCTGCAAACATGATCTTCCTGGCTCGGACATAGTATTTGCCATTTTCTCCATTTCTGATCCTGATAACATTAGAATCATAAGAATCTTAAGAAAATTTGCAAAGAAACCCTCTGTCATTCCTGAAGTGTCACAGCCTCAGCTGCCTCTGCCATTTCCTACCCATTATATATTCCAGTGTACCCCAAGTGAACCAAGGTGCAAATGAGGCAAGGCCATGGGATCGAATTGTGTTTAAAATTCTCACCTTTCAGATATACTTCACAGTAGCTTCTGTGAGGCCAGGATGCCCTTCTATTAAATTAAAATTATTAAAATGCCTTAGATCTAAAAAAGCATGTTAATGAAATCTGATATAACCATTTGGCACCAAGTTCTAGAAGGTCCTATGTCAGCACCATGTCAATTTTCAGTTAAAATGTACCCTGGGCATCTACTTTATGCCATAAATATATTTTAATAGAATTTCAGTGGTGTTTAATATTCTATCATGTAGATGTACTGTAATTTAACTCATGTTTTATCATGTCTTTATAAACTAAAAAATGCTTTTTGGAAAAAAGTGGATTGTCAAGAAATCCTTACCTATTGAAAGAAGTTTGAGGGGAGGAGATAGGTTATAAAAATATATGTAGTTCTACAATTCAACAAGAATGATAAACAGGTTTACTTGCCTTTATTATAGGGAATAGGGAGCTGTGTGGTATCATTGATGAAAAAAATTTCTGTCACTAAATAGCCTATAGTTCTTAGTGGAGGCAGATGTAACTGTGTTAAGAAACAATCAAGCTTCAACTACTACATCACAGTAAAACATGAACTTAACACATCCTGAATTTTAAGTATTAAAAAAAAGAACAAAATATTTTCTGTATACTAATAGGTCTAGTACCATAGTATAGAATTCTGGCTAGCAACTAAAATTATGAATGAGATCTCAGAACTTCTTGCATTTATATTCATAAAGAATAAAGAAATTTATCTTTATGAATGAAGAATTAGAAAAGTACTCACTTTAAAAGACATGATTGGGACTTCCCTGGTGGCACAGTGGTTAAGAATCCGCCTGCCAGTGCAGGGGACGCGGGTTCGATCCCTGGTCTGGGAAGATCCCACATGCCGTGGAGCAACTAAGCTTGTGTCCCACAGCTACTGAAGCCCGCGTGCCTAGAGCCCAGAGCCCGTGCTCCGCAACAGAAGAAGCCACCAAAATGACAAGACCGCACACCACAACGAAGAGTAGCCCCCGCTCGCCACAACTAGAGAAAGCCCACGCACAGCAACAAAGACCCAATGCAGCCCAAAATAAATAAATTTATTTAAAAAAAATTTTTTTATAAAAAGACATGATTAAATGACAGTTTAGTTTGTTACTTACAATTGACATTGTCCTAAAATTTGATTAGCTTCATCATCATTATGAACTAGCTTTGGAGATGTGTTTTCAAACTTCTGGAATTCTTCTAATCTTTACTGGCAGGACATCATTGACGTTGTGGATTTGGTAATGTCTCTTAAGAATTGCTAGTTGATTTTGTTAAGAAACTCTATTTTTTCTTAGTTGTTTCTTATCTTCTGTCAGATGTCCGAGGCAGAGAAAGTATGGCTGTTCCAGAGGCAGAGACCCTGTATGAATTGAAACTATTAAAATTTACACACATGGAGTTCATTTGACTCATTCTGTACATGCTGCAATTAAGTGCTTGCTAAATGTTGCTTTCCTCTCTCTGAATGAAAAGCAATTAAAGGGGGAAAATGTGGAAAGATTTAAGCGTAAGCCTGGTTTAGCTGAAGAAATAGGCTCATGCTGAATTATAACCAAGTACCTTGTGTTCTGTCGCTGGGAAAAGAAAGCTTATGATTAAATATTAGTTGACCAAGTTTTCATACGAAGACTTTTTATTGATTAACAACTCTGTCGGGGTGTGCGGTAGGAATTGGGGCTACAAAGATATATGAGCTGTGGTGTCTGCCTCAAGATTCAAGAAGATATGCACCTTTAAAAACAGAATAAAACAAAGCAAAACTATGGAAGTTAAGTATATTCAAAGCAATGGAAATGTAAAAAGTGTTAATTACTTCTGCCCAAAGGTGGTAGAGGGAAGTTTCAGAGGCAGTGATGCTTAATCTCAATTTTAAACAAAGAAGAGAAATTTATCTAAGGCAATGGAGAAGGCCATTCAAAGTAGAAGAAGCTGCATTTGTAACACACACACAGGCAGGAACAGCACAGCGTGAGAAACTGGAAGTCTGACGTTAATGAGAAAAAGTATCAAGTGATAAAAAAATGTAAAGTCAGGTAGGCAGGAGTCAGTTCATAAAGGGTCTTTTTTGCGCTACCAACAAATCTGAATTGGGGTGACTAGAAATCACTGAAGATCTTTTATAGATTAGAGGAGGTATGCATCTTAGTAAAAAAAAAAAAACTCTGGCCAGGTATAAGAAGGTAGGATTAGTTATTACAAGAGAAAAGGTAAGGTAAAATTTGGAGGCTATTGCCAAAAACAGAACAGATCATTGCATATTACCTGCAAGGAACCATCTGGATACAGTGCCAAAATCCAAAGGAAGAAAGTGAAGCATGGGACTGTCAGATTTCGGGGGGAGCTACTCTGGAGCAAGCGGGCAGTCAGTGACCACACAGGCAGGTACCTCTTCAAATCCTGGACTGTTCCTGCACCCAAGCAGGCAAGTACATTGCTCAAGCCCTCGGAAGGGGACATAGATGCTCAAATCCAGGACAGTCTTCCACAATACGATGAAATATAAATATGCTTCCAATAATTTAAATCCCTCTAAAAATCATTCTGCAAGTAAAATTTTAAAATAATTAACTCCATATATTATCATATTGCTTATCTGTGGGTGCAAAAAGAAATTACTAATATGCAGATATATCTTTATACAAATGTACACACACTCTCCCCAGCATGAGCAAAGGAAGGAAGGAGGGAGGGAGGGAGGGAGGAAGGAAGGAAGGAAGGAAGGAAGGAAGGAAGGAAGGAAGGAAGGAAAGGAAGGTAGGACCACTTACTAGTAACAACTGAGTAATATCATGTCTGTACAATTTTAGAACATGCCTTTTCAGAACAAGAGAAATGAATTTTACCATGAAAATTTATACACAGCATTTGTACGTAGAGTTGTCAGTCAATTAAAATCTGTTCTCTATGCCTTATTACATGAAGACCCACCATTATAATATGATTCTATGCTAACCAGAATGGTAAGATCCTAATCAACCCCAAACCCAGCACTCTAGCCTTGCTGTTTATAAGCACAACGTGATAAACCAGAGAGCTCACAGTGCTTGATAGAAACATATTGGCTACGAGTATCAAGCAGTCAACCTGAATCCATAAACTACACATGCACATCAGTTTCATGGTCTTACTCTATTACTGAATCTCATCTGAAACGAGATTGCCAAAACATCATCACATCTCCTATTGAGGAAAATTGTGATCCTTGTTATGAATTTAGACTAATAGGGGGACAAACATATTGGCTTGCATTATCTTCATCTCCTGGTTCTGCTATACCAAATATCCTGTTATCAGAAACATCCATTCATTCATCTATTCTATCTGCCCCCAAAATAGGCTCCCAATCTCAATACTACCATCTACAAACTATATAATCTTTCCCTTTTAGAACTTTTATTATTCACAAGGAATTTGTAGTTGGAATCTTTCATGTAAGAATGCTAGGGCAGCAGCCATTTGTAGAAGATAAAAATTGTTAAACGTCAATATTGTGCACTATGAACATCTCATGGTCCTTATGTCACTTATTTTGTAACATGGAGACACTAGGGTCAGAGAAAAAAACGTTTTCAGTCGTGGATAACATCTTGTTTAAACAACAAAAGTAGAGTGAAAATGGGCATAGTGAAGGAGGTCCTAACAATGTGGCAGATAAAGAAACTACTGTACAATGTAATCTTCAACCTACTATGTGCATGGCTTCTTCAAAGACATAAATCTCAACAAAAAATGATTGGAAAATATGTTTTTCTGATCTAAATCTTTAAAAGTTCTTTCATAGTTTATGGTCATGTATATAGATTTAGAAAACACATTCCTTTTTTATCATATGAGATTTTTCTTCCAACTAATAATTTTGCATATATTATTATTTTGTATATGGCAGTAATGATGCCTGGCATTTGTATAGAATTTTTTATAATTAAAGAACTTTAGTACTGAGAATCTGTGAACAGATTGGGATATTAAAAGGTTACTTTCACATATATCTTTTATATGTGCCAACCTGATTTGGATATTAAAAGGTTACTTTCACATATATCTTTTATATTTCTTTAAATTGACAGACCATTAATTCATCTAATTCTCCAAATAAATACACTATCATCATATGTTGTTTGTAAAAGATATATAAAGGACATAATTAGCAAGCGTTATTTGCCTTTTAGTCTCATTGCTGCCTTTCAAATCATATTAAATTAAACCACATCTTCACGTATAGTACTGTATGCTTGTTTACTTGTTTCAAATCGAAGTGTCAAGGAAAGTAGAGGCCAAAAGACATGTAACAGTAACGCTAACACACTGAAGGGGTATGGTTGTATGCATGATCTTTCAATAACCAAAACAGGCAAGAACACCAAAATGTCTCTTCTGCTTTCTTTATCTTCATTAGCAAAATGTTAAGGTTTTGTTCTAAATAAGAAACATAGTATTCTTAGATTTTTGGCAAATGATAGTTTGCCTATATCCTCACCCCCTCAGCACCAGCGTACATAACAAAAGGAAACCAATTTATTGGAATTTGTTTTCGTTTTTCCTTATAAATCCCAACTAAAAGCTTTTGTGTTTGAGGCATTTAAACAGAGAATACCTTTTTTGTAGTGCTCTCTTTCAAAGTACTCAGGCCATGTGCTCTACCATTATTTTAGAATGGTAATGCTTTCCCTTTAAACGGTGCTTCCCTTGCCCCTCAAAGGCACCATTGTCTGCCTGGGATCCTTAGTTCGGTTGCTTTTAGCCCCTGATAAATTAGCGATGGAACAGAATAGGAGGCATTGTGGCTTCAGTGCCCTGTTACTAAATTGTGGTGTGGTGCTAAAATGTACACACCCCAGCCTCTGTAATGACAGGTAACTGTTTGACTAATTGCATCAGATTCAATAGAATCACGGAGGTACACGGACCTTCAAATTCTTTGGTCTAGTCATTTCATGTTTTTAAGGAAGACTGAGCCTTGGAAATTCAAAGACTTGTACAAGAACATAAAAACAGCAAGCAGCATAGCTTGGACCACGGCATGTTCTGTTTCTCATATTATTTTCCCTTTGAATGGAAGTTCTGATATCTATTATAGTATTAAGAAAATGAATTTAAACTTGACCATAGACTTTTTTAAAAAAAAGTTCTGAGAGGCTTATAAAATATTTTTCAAAGTTCAAGGCAGCTTTTAAAAAATTTTTGGTCAGTCATCAATTCCTAAATTATTGTTTACCCATAAGAGAGCCTGTGTTGCCATAGGAATCTGTTCTTTTCAAAACTTGTCCCTACAGTCCTTTCCCTTCAAGCTTGTACCCATTTTATGTCAGTTGAAATATTTTCTCTAAAGTAGTTAAGGAAGATATTACTATCTATGATTTATCTACTTCTACTCTGAACCCAAATAGCTATATATTTAAACTCTCTCTCTTTTAAAAAATCGCTTTCTACCTCATATTTTATTTATTTGTTTACATGCGACATCCCTCCTATTAATCACTTTTGAAGGTAACGACTTCTTAAGCATCTTTCAAGACTCCACAAGTTTTAGTCATAGCTTCACAGAAATAAGCCTTCAATATGTCTATTTAGTTAAAAAAATTAATTTCTCTTTGACAGATAAAACATGGATAAAAATATTTCCTTAAGGTCATATAGGAAATTAGTAGAAGAGATAGGACTAAAATATTGTATCCATTTATTCACCTATTTATTTAGCATTGTACTACTTGGGCAAGGCCTCAGAATGAATGCCTTTATTACCAAAAAACCCCTGCTGAGAGGAGCAAATTTTCCAGGTCTCTTCCTAAAGAGGCAGCATTTTGCAACCCCTGTGCCCACGTGTGCCCCAGTCAGAGCTGACTGCTCGAAAGGATGGATGGGGTCCTGACCCAAATTACACAACACAGAAGCTAGGCTGAGGAGTGCCTTAACAGCTGAAATGCATGGTTTACAGAGGGGTGAGAGCAGCCAGGACACCAAAGGCCAGCTGAAGTTGGGAGGGAATAGAAACTATGATTAAGCGGAAGAGCCTAGTTAGGAGGGAGAAAGAGATGAAAATGTAGCGTATGTGCAGTAAAAAGTGAAAATGCCATGAGAGACAGAGTGTGCAGCCTGTGAGAGAGAGAAACAGAGTAGCCCGATGCTGGAGCTGCATCACTTTTGACGGCTCTACTTTTCTGTTTCCTCTCTTATCCACATACATCTTGAAAATTAAACCCCTTTCCCATGAGGTAAATTGATAGATATCCTTCTCTCATAACAGCAACAATAAAAGCCTTATAATAAACTTAGTTAAAGGCGTAGGATTCCTTGACCCCTGATTAGAAAAGTCAGTATATTTCCATCTTTCCACAGTGCCTACCCATTAATTCTCTATCTTATGGAACGTTACAGAATTTTTAATACAGATAATTAAATATTTGCGACCTATCTTAAGAAGTGTCGTAAAACCTTCTCTATGTAGCTAATTCTAAGATGTATTTTAGATTCAAATCACATCCCGATATTTCTCAGGAGTAAAACCAAATTTCCCTAACAAGTAAAACAAAGAAGAAAAATGGATTGCATCTAAACAAAAAGTTTCTAAATCTATGAACTACAATTCAGTGCTGGTTGTCCTCCTCTGATCCAGCTAATACCTTGACCTGGATTGCTCCCACACTGCCAGAATGTGAAGTTGCACTTCGAGAGAATATGTTTGATTTTTGTGACGCTCAGTGGTGGAGCTGGAGAAATGGTGAATTCAGAGAAAGCCCCTGATCGTTCTCTCTCATCCCTCCCTCTGCCGTGTCATGAGGCTGCTGAAGTAGCCCTATGGAGAGATCTACCGAGCAAGGGACTACCAGTGAGGGACCGAGGCATCCAGCCAATGGCCATTTGAGTGAGCCATCACAGAAGCAGATCAGCCTGGTAAATCTTCAGATGCTTGATGACAGCTTGGCTGCAACCTCATGAGAAACTCTAAGCCAGAATCATACTGTTAAGCCACTCCCAAATTCCTAACCAACAGAAACTCTGAGTTTATGCATGCTTGCAGTTTTAAGCTGCTATAATAGATAACTAGTATGTTACCCTTACAGCCTATAGAGAGACCATCAAACTCAAAGATACTTTATGTTCTGATATTCAGATTGTTTTTCAATAACCCCTTCCCTGTTAGAAGTGATGTGTAAAGTAACTTATTTTCCAAATGTTCAGTGTGTGTTCTAAATATGTTATACTTTGTATACTTTGTGAATGTTACACTTTTAAATTGTTCAACCACTGGAAGATTTGCATGTTTTTCTTAAAGGAAAAGCAAAATTAACTTTCTCCAAAACTGATTAGTAATTCTAGGAATTCCCAAAGATTCTACATCCTCTAACATATTTATTTTATTTCTTAAATTGTGCTAGCTTCATTTTTAAATTTTAAAAGAAACCAAGTAGAAGAAGAATTTCTTACATGTTTCTACATTTTTATTCTGAGAATTCTTTGGGCACCTCTTCATTTTGAATTCTAAACCAGTAACCTTGCATATGCTTGAAGCATCTCTTTGTATTTATATACATATATATGAAAACTAAAATGTACATGTTGTTTTTCATTCCATTGTTTTATTTATTTATTTATTGCTGTTGAAGATTAATTCCTCCCCAGAAGCAGCTGCCTGTGGGTGGTGGGTGAATTCATTGCTTATTAGTTCACAGAATCTTTACAAGATGACTTATAAAACACTTTATAATCTGGTGATATGAATGAAGTATTTGGAGTGTGTGTGTGTTTGTGTGTGTTATTTTAATGTTTAAGATAGACGTTTAAAACCTACAAGTCAGTTCTATTCAGTGGTTAGATCAACGGGCTAGAAACTAACAGACCTGACTTATCTCCAAAAGAAATAGAAAAACCGGGTAATACTTGGTTGGCAACCCCGATATTTTTCTTTAGCCCTGGAATTATGGACTTAATTATTTCAATATTTCTATATATTCTTGTAGTGAGGTATTTTCTGATATTTAGATGTTTGGCCTATTGTAACCTAGTTAGTAGAATAGTTCTGAAATAGTTTCATGAAAGAGAATCACAAAATGAAGTGTCAGCCCAGAGAATCACACCATTTACCCTATGTTCTGATTATTTGTTGTTCTATAACAAACACTCAAAGCTTAGTGGCTTAAAACAGCAACCATTTATTAAAACTCATGGTTTTGTGGGTCAGTAATTTGGTGGGTAATTCTTCTGCTCCCTGTGGCATGACCAGGCTCACTTTCTGGGCTTCAGTTGGGCACCTTAGCATAGAGGGCTGAAAGCCTGAGTAGATGTGGGTCCATCTATGGTCCATGTAGTTCCAAGAGACAGGAGGTGGAAGATGCCAGTTTTTCCTAAGAGCTGGCCCAGGAATTGGCACAGTGTCACTTCTGCTGTTGTCTTTTAGTTTAAACAGTCACAGAACCTTCTAAGACTTGATAAGAAAAACATCAAAGAATTGTGGCATCTTTAATCTGCCACACCCTGGAAGACACGCAGAGACATCTGCTTATGCACCAGTAAATCTCATATACAACAGATATCTCTAGAGGGAAACCAACTTGTTCATAATCTATATTTCAAGTGAAATTGGCTTTAAAATATAAGGTAATGTTCATATGACAAAGAAATTAAAACACAAAAACTTCAGTTATACTGAAGCACCTTAGCTTGCTTAAGTGCAGGTGTATTGTAATGCTGCTGGTGATCATTAATATCAAGGAAATTGATTAGACAATGATGATTTTAAATTATGAGTCTATATTAAAATGAACGGCATTGTCCATTTAGTTAAACCAATGTATATTTCTTTGTGTATTAAAAGGCAACTGAACCATTAAAATAATCAGAGGGTAAAAATATATAAAGATATAAATTGATACAGTGGAATGTTGTCATTTTATTTTGAACATGTTGGATAAATAATGGTGGATATATTTTGGTACATTGGTATTTAGAATCTGAATAGAAATACTTAAAAGGTCGAACACACAGAAACCTCTTTACCTGTAGCAGCAAAATGACATCATCTCTAGCCTTTATAGCTACAAACATTTTTCAAAGACAGCAATTTATGATTGCACTTCTAAGAACCAGTCGATATATTAGCTTTCTTTAAAATATACAGCTGCAGCAGTAAGCCACATGTATTTTATTTGGCCTTGCTAATTTTCTCTGAGTTCTAGGAGCTATGGATTTTTGAGATATTTGGCTGAAACTCAAAGTGAAAAATCATTTTAAAAAATAGAAAAGCATTTCATTCTTTAAAAATGCTAAAAATATATGATGAAAAATGTCATAGTTTGGCTGTAATAGCAAAATTCTTAGAATCAATCAGTCAAAAATAACTGTGTTATTTAAGCGCAATTTGAAGGCATACAAACTAAAAACAGTATTTTTAAACCATCTATAAGAACTTGATGGCTTCTCTACACACTGATAGCTATTTGCTTTGTAAAAATAACAATTGAATGAGCACAGAGAATAGACCACCATAGAGAAGGTTGCCTTTTATGCAGCACTAACATGCACTCAGTAGTATTTACCTACTTAATCTTGGCCAAGGGCAAGAGGGTACTTCAACAACAACCCAAACTCCCCTATTTTAACCACCATTCTCACTATATAATCCCCTTGCAGTAAAAGCAAGAAGCACACTAAAACTCATATAAACACCACAAATTGGAAGACGTTTTATGTATGTTTACTTTGCCAGAAAGAAAATTATATTTAGGAAAAAGTACAAAAGTAGTTGGCTTGATCATTTATTCATTTTTACTTATTCATTTATTCAGAATATATTTATTTAAAGACCCTACTGTGTGCCAGATACTATTTTCAACCTTGGGGGTAGAGAGAAATAGACATAGCTCTTGTCTTCAATTTAGTGAGAATCTAAGGGGAAAGATACATATAAAACAGACAGTTTAAAAATGCAGTTACTGGGGCAAGGATGGGATATCATAGGATCCTAACTCAACTTTGGAAAAGTGGGTAGAGATTTCCCAAATGAAGTACCAGAAGGACATTTGGGAATTAGCTCAGTCAAGGAAAGGATTTGGAAGGCACAATATGAAAGGAATATGAATATCAGGGGGTTAGAAAAAGATGTGTTAGCTGGAGCAATGAACACAGTATGGGGTGGGTAGCAGAGAAGTATGGAAGTTTAAGGAGTAAGGTGAATAACATCTGAACTGAAACTACTGAGGAAAGAAAAAATGGGAGAATGCAAGACAAAGGGAAGCATTCCAAACATAGAGAAAAGTTCCTAAAGCCAAAAAGTGTGTACTTAGGACTAGGACCAGAGAAATAAGCACAATCACAAAGTACCAGGTATGAAAATGAAAAATTTTATCCAACTCCTAATGAAGTTACTTTGAAAGGTTTTAAATCTGACATCATCAGATTTGTTTTTAGAATGAGCTCTGGCTTGGGGAAAAAAAACGGACCAGAAACAGGAAGATGAAGTTGCTGTCGCATAATGGGAGCTGGGGATGGAAAGCTGAAAGA
The DNA here is from genome assembly GCF_011762595.2 of Tursiops truncatus. Lineage (NCBI taxonomy): Eukaryota > Metazoa > Chordata > Mammalia > Artiodactyla > Delphinidae > Tursiops > Tursiops truncatus. Next base: position 38,773,639 of record NC_047042.1, read on the forward strand.
AGCAGCCTTCCAGCTCTCATAACAATCTTCTCAAAGTCCTTCCAGATTCTGCCCAGTCGCCATGACAAAGACAGTGCCACATTTTTTTTTCCCCCCGGTACGCCAGCCTCTCACTGTTGTGGCCTTTCCCGTTGCGGAACACAGGCTCCGGACGCGCAGGCTCAGCGGCCATAGCTCACGGGCCCAGCCGCTCTGCGGCACGTGGGATCTTCCCGAACCGGGACACGAACCCGTGTCCCCTGCATCGACAGGCGGACTCTCAACCACTGCACCACCAGGGAAGCCCAATGCCACATATTTTTGATTTGTGTTTCAGCAAAACCCTACTTCTGGTAAAGTTTCAGCTTTATTACGTATTGCTGTATGGTAAACCAACCCAAATTTGAGTGGCTTAAAACAACAAGCATTTTTTTTCTCGTGATTCTGTGCGTTTACTGGACCCAGCTTGGCAGTTTTTCTGCCCCCGGTGATGTTGGCTGGGGCTATGATCATTTAGGTGCACAGATGGGCTGAAACGTCCGAGATGGCTCACTCACACCTGCACCTCTGCTGGGACACTTGGACAGCTTGGCCTCTCTTCCTTTCCATGTAGTCCTGAGACTCTCATTCTCCACATGACCTCTCTAAAAGTCAGTCCATACGAGTAGCCAGATTTCTAGTGTGGTGAGTCAGAGTTCCCAAAAGTGCAAAAACAGTAGCTACTTGGCCTTTTTAAGGGTTGGGCCCTGTTCTTTGATGATCTCTGCCACTCACAGGTATAGTTGAGCCTATACTCTGAGTGAGAACCTTAATTATGATCAGGACTTATAAACATCTTTTTAGGATTCCTGCCTGGGAAACAAAGCAACAGGAGCATCCCTAGATGTCCTACTGAGGTCCCGAGAAGCAGGTGTTTTCATTTGTCTTTGGGCTTTGTTAAGGTAAAAAGTCTGAACTGAGAATATTTGTTATGGCTATTTCAGAGAGATTTCTGTTAAAATATATGAATACTAAAAAGTTGGTCTTTTCATGGTTTCCTCCTTCACCTAGTTGTAGGATACGTCATTGCAAAATAAAGAACATGATAGTCCTAACAGTCCTGCCTGCTTTTGTATGCTTGCAAACTCACAGTTTACTCAGGTATGTAGAAGACATTTAGTTTATTTTACCAATAATTAATCAAGTCTAATTTACTGCCATCTGCTAAGTAGCAGGAAAGAAAACATATAGTCCTGTCTATTTTAAACTGTGCTTGTTATGCCACTTAATGAATCTCTTTACATAATGTTCAGTTATTCTAAGATAAAATGTTTAGCCCCTCAGAGTTCTTAGCCACCTGTCCCCTTCCTCAGATTTCCAGATCTCATCTGGATGTGTGAAGGGAGGGGTGCGGCCTAACTCACCTCATGATGGTAAGGGAAAGTTTGACTTGTTGGATAAAGTGTTTTCTAGCTCCCTTGGGTCTGAGGGCAGTAACCCTTGTCTAGTTCATTGCTGCTTGCCCAGTTGGTGTTCTGAGCTATAGTTTGATTCAGTTTAATGTGGTCTGACTAGTAAGAGCTGATTTGGCCAGAATTCTGAGTCCATCATCTCATATCCAGTCCCTGTCTGGATGTTTCACCTCTATCTGCTTGAACTATACTTTGCAATAGCCCTGTAGTAGGTTTCTGACCCTGAGCCCAGAAGGCTTCCCAGCCATTCCTCCAGGGACAGTGTATAAATCTGGGTTCCATCCATGCTGCAAGGTAAGAGAGATAGCTCTTTCCACTCAACACCATTGGATATTAAGTTTATTTTGTGAAGCTGAAAATTCCAATTCTGTGTTATCATCTGGGGAGCTGTTACTCTCCAGAGGGCTCCCTCTGCCCTCACTACACCTATCTTAACCTAAGGCCAGAGAAGATAAATCCCTGTTATTAATTGTTCACCACAAAACTCAGGATTTATTCAAAGTCTTCTGTAACATATTAAGCACAATTTCACTAAGCATAAACTTATTCTCACAGTTTGTTCTTAAGTTGTTTAATTAGGAAGCTTTACAGGGAAGAATTTATTTCTGCTTTGTGTTCTAAGGACATTTAATGCCAGTTGCTTTTCAGAAAAGAATATAGTAATATAAGCTTTTCAACTACATGTCTAGTTGAAAAAAATCAGACAGACAGTTAAAAAAGAATCCTGGTACTTAAAATTTAAAAGATACCACCAGATTATTGTATCCCTTTTTAAAACATCAAAAGTTATATTCTATGTTAGAATAAAATATAGTTTTATAAAATATGTTTTGGTTTCTTCTTACATCCATTTTAAGAAAGAGGACCTTGCTCAATCTTATTTTATATTTGATCATGTATATACTACATATTAAATTTATTATGGACTAGTAGAATCTAAATATAATGTCTATTTTAATTCCTAAATAACATATCAAGTCAGTCATTGAAAAATCAAAAATTACCAACTCAACTCTAGGTGGTTTTGAGTAGATGTGTCCAAAACTTCCGTCTCTCATCCTTCACCATTGAGCATATAATATCTAAAGTTTACAAAGGGAGAATATTACATTGCTTCAAATAATTCATGCTAGCACTTAGTTATGTCTGCATAAAAATATGAAGGCGCTAGCTATACGTTTTGAAAACATTGCTTGAAAAGTAACAAATGCAGCCTAAGCACTAGTTGCTTTATTTCTATGATACCAAAACATTTATATTTGACTTTTTTTTACTGAAATGACAGGTTTTCGCCACTGTAAATAAATATTTGTCTAAATTATTTTGGCATCGAGCAACCCAACATGTTGAAGAAGAGAATGAAAACAATTCCTTGCATAATTTAAAGCAGTTAAAACATGGTTAAAATCATCTAGCAATTGCTCGGTTCATTTAGTTAATTTTCTTACATTCTGCACGTGTAAATGCAGTCATTCTGAAGAAGCTTTGTCATTTATTTAGTTAATTTAATCAAGTAAGCCATTAGCTGCACTTAGTGAATAAAGTCCCAGACCTATTTTTTTTTATAATGGTTTTCTTGACTTTTGATTGCATTAAATGCATAGTTAACAATATTCCCCTTTCTCTTGGGTAGACAAAATCTTAATGAGCGATAAAGCATCTCTTTTTGTGGGCTTAAAGCAAGTTTTAATCATAACCTTACCTGAGTTAAATGTTAACATTTTGGTTAGTAGTCAGGTTCACAAAAATGAAATGTTACTGTAATTCCATGGTATTATGTGGCCACACTTAGACCAAAGAGTTGCTAAAATTAACTAAAAATGCCTAGTTGCCTGACCTTTAATAAGCTGAAGTCTCACTTTTAATTATATTGGTTGAAAGTTCCTAACCTAACTGATGTGATAAGAATTGAAAGCTAGAGAAGCTGCCTTATTTTATTATTTGTAATAATGCCTATTGTGTGAATGATGAAAAATGTCTAAGAGTTCTTATGAAATCTTGAATGTCATGAAAACAACAGCCTCATCTAGCTCTGAGCCCATTGGCTTGTGTTGCTGGATGATCACCAGCAAGGTTTAATTTTAAACTTGGTAACACAAAATAGTAACTAGAAAGCAGTTTGTTTCATTTTTTTCTTAGTGAAATTATGATGGAAAACTGTTCACCTGGGAAAATCCAAATTCATATCATAAACATAATGCTGCTTATAAGGAGTACTAATGATATACTTTATGAATTTTAATTTCTGTTTGGAAGTCAGCAAGTGTGCGTTCTATAAATGTAAACCATCTGTTGGCACCTCCTAAAAGACTAGATTTCAGTCCATCCCAACATGAATTATTTATTTTGATGGATTTCTTTCCTAAGCAAATTCAAGGAAGGGTGTGTGTGTGTGTGAGTGTGTGTGTGTGTGTGTGTGTGTGTGTGTTTTAATCTGTTTTTAATCTGCAATAAAGTTTCAAAGTCAGGACATGCATATTTGCCAACCAAGAAGATAAAAGTGCTCAACAATTTAAAATGTATTTATTTTACATAATAAGATTCTTGTGAAATTAAGGCACACCATTTAATATTAGATCAAAGGTGAAAAGAGAAATAGGAGGAAACAATTTAAAATTTCTTTAATATTAATGTTCCAGTGACAATATCAGAAATTCCTATTACTTACCAAAAGAGAGAAACCCATAGCTTTCCATTGACAGTATTAGGTGCTCCAGAGTTATAAGGCAAATGCAATGACAATGAACAGTTTAAATGTATTCACTTAACTAGATGAACATTGAATGTATTTTGAACAAATACAAAAAAATCTCATTGGGGTTAACTTAACAGACCTTGTTACATTGCCAATATTGCATTTTTTAAAAAAATAATTCTTGTTGATAAATATATAAAATAGCCCTTATATGTCAAAGATTACTGAACAGAGTTGTACTTTTCTGTTTTGAGTTTGCATTTAACTTTTTTCTTTCAATGAAAAATTTCATTAGGCAGGACAAGAGACTGTCCATGCACATTAGTGAATCTGTACCCTATTCAAGGTAGGAAGGAGATGTCCAGGGGATTTCTCAAGGTAGGAAGGGTGTCCAAGGGATTTCTGAAACCACATTCAACAGGGAATGGTATAGAGTTCAAGGGAAAAAAACCTTGTGCTATAACATAGTTGCTTCAAACCTGTTGAACAAATGTCATAGACAAATACATAAGACATGTACGTTACAAATTAGCAGGACTGGAATCAGGCTTTAAGAATCAAAAATTTCTTGGTTTAAAATAAATGCCTCCCGATAATAATTTAAAAGCAGATTTTCCTAGGGCTAATAACATTTTTTCTAGAGAGGTGGATCCTGGTGGAAGCAACACACCCTAGAGCTACGGATCCTTTTTTCATTCCTTATAGGGTCATTATTCCATTTTGTAACATGGGCAAATTAAATCAACTGTGAAAGGTCTGTTCCTCTTTGTACCAAAGACCAAGTTTCTGCTGTACATAGAGTTGATTGTGCTTATGTGTATTTCCACAACACTTGCTGCTATTGGTGAGCTACAGCAGCAATTGCCATCTCTGGGTTGTTCCCTCCCATCTCTTTCACCCTCCAGCAATTTTTGTTCTCTTCCATTCAGGCAGATTTGAACTGATTAAATGTTCTTGGATTATGCAAGGAAGCTATAGGACAAAGTGTCCTGTTGCATTTCACCCTAATTTCAGCAGTCTGTAAATTGCATCTGTTGTCTTTGAAAATATATCTTTAATTACTCCTCTGGGCAACAAGTCTAAAATGTATTTAATTCAGACTTTTTATTGATTCTTGACTCTGAAAAAAATCTTAAGGCACCAACAAAAAGAATCTGTATTCCTCTTCTTATCCAAAGTACCTTCGCCAAGCACGGTCTTCCTATCCCTAACATAAACACGAAGTCTTCTTGTTCTGGGTGCCCATTAAAAATTAAGCTCAACCAAGTATATCAAGGAAATGATATCTAACATAAAATCTTACTGGTTTTCAAAGACGTGAATGTTGAACAGGATTTATTAATATAAAGCCTTTTCACAAAGTTCTCTTACTCTTATGCATGTCAACTTATACTCGTCATGGTCCCTTGGCTTATTTTATTTTTCCTATTCAGAGACTCTTCCAAATAAAGAATGTCATTATTTTATATTGACATCATTTAAGGTCTGTTTACTAAGATAATAAAAATATATCTGTGTTTTTGTTAAAGGTGGAAATCATTAGTGCAGGCTCAGATAACTGAAATCTTAGACCCAATATGAGTTACTCTTATTATTTAATTAATTAGAAAGGACTCATATTGAGAAAGCAGAGAGCGCAGGACTCATATAGAGAAAGTACTTGCTCCTGGCCCTTGCTTACCCTTTACACACTTTTTTCTTAATGTTTTTCATGATGCCGCTGCTTACCTTGTCTGTTGTAATTTCAATTTTATTTTGTATCTGTCCACTCCTTCTCTATCTTCACTATGTACAACCTTATAAAAATATCATTCTCTCTCAAACTACTGCAATAACCTCCAGTTTACCTCCCAACATCTACTCTGGCCACTATCACCACAAAAGCCAGAGTAATCTTAAAACACATAAAGCAGATCATTTTATTCTCCCACTTAAAATATTTTTATAAAAAAGTTACACTTGAAATATCCATAATTTGGAAAATTTAAGACATCAAAATGAAATTAAAATATTAGAATGAAATTAAATATAAAATGCTATAGATTAAATTTGAGTGTCAGCTCAAATAGTAGAGGGAAAATTATCTAGCTATAATGTAAGTACTAGGAATGAAGAAAGATTGACAATAATGAGCTAATAAATCAACTTAGAAGGTTAGGAAAATAGAATAAATGCAAAAAACATGAAAGGGTGAAATAATATAAAAGGTAAGAGTAAAAATTGATTTAATAGAAAATAAAGATTTAATAGATAAGCAAATAAAACAAACTGGTTCTTTGAAACTGTAATAATATAATGGAAAAAACTCTGCTAAGATTTAAAAGGAATGATAAATAAGGAATGAGGAGAATCATAAGAGTACATTATGATAAAGAGATTGAAACAAGAGAATTTCTGGAATATAGAGTTGTTCACAAGCCTCCAAAAGGTCAAGAGAAGAGGGACTGAAATATATGTGCATTATGTCTCGCACTTAGTAGGACCTCCGTGACCTTTGCAGGCACAGATTCAGTGGGGTCAGAGCACATGATCAAGGCTTGAATGCAGTTACAGAAGGGTGAGTGGCAGGTGAGGAAGTGTAGAAAATAAAGCACAAGTAACTGTGCTAAAAGCTTAGCTATGAAGGGAAGAGAAGGAAAAAAAGCTGGGAGGATAATGCAATAAAGAAGCAGAGCTTTTTCACAAACTACAGTGAAGGGATTAGTAGAGAGAGGTAAGTTTGGGAGCTAGAAGTTGGTACCCAGTGTTATTTTGTGTGTGAAAGTCTTTGGAAAGGGCATTATTTTAGCCTTGTTTTTCACTCTTACCTTCACAACAGCAGAGAGGTCTCCAAGTAACCTCTGGCTATGCTTCCTGTTTACAGGTCTCTGAAAATATTTCAAGACCTTTTTATGCTTTTCTTTTCTTGCCACTTAGTTAGGGACCAAGGGGGATGCTTCGAGTAGAGTGATATGTCTTTAACTGAATTCTATGTCTTGGTTTTGTTTTTTTTTTTTTTCCCTGCGGTACGCGGGCCTCTCACTGTTGTGGCCTCTCCCGCTGTGGAGCACAGGCTCCGGATGCACAGGCTCAGCGGCCATAGCTCACGGGCCTAGCTGCTCCTGGCATGTGGGATCTTCCCAGACCGGGGCACGAACCCATGTCCCCTGCATCGGCAGGACTCCCAACCCTGCGCCACCCGGGAAGCCCTGTGTCTTGGTTTTTGTCATCATAAGAGTATACATGTATTGACTCTGCTGATTGCATTATGTGTAGTAGCAATACACATAATGTAGTAACAAAGGAGAGTGATTAATATTAAAATATTTTAATCATTAAAACACCTCCAATTAAATTATTTTATTTTTTCAGGGATAATATGGGAATGTTTTCATCTTTGTTGCAACGTTTATATCTTTCATCAAGACTTTTTCAAGTTTGTTGATTGAAAATAATTCTTAGCCCAGCAATGGGGAACAGCTTTAAGAGAAGGTGAATTTAATTGGTTTAACACAACACTTAGACTTCATCACATTGTCCTCATTACCGTACTCAAAACTCTAATCTGGCAGGAGGGGGAAAAAAATTGGTTGCCAGAGAGACTTCAGGCATAAGAGCATTAAGGATAGCGAAATAGGGAGCTGTAGCTATTTCAGTGGTTAATAATCAATTATTACGAGTAGATAATATGGGCCTTCAAGGAAATGTTAGATAATCCAGTGCTGATAGCCAAGGCCAGACAGCTGGGACCCAGAGGAAGGTATAGGCCCAAAACTCACGTGTCTGATCTCTGTGCCAGACTTCTTAAAGTTACTCCCAGTTCCTTAGCCCAAAACAAAACAAAACCAAAAAACAAAAACATAGAACTTGATTTTAAAAGCTACTGAATGTATTCTTTTCAATTATAATTTGTTACATAGTTTTATAGTAAATTATATGCCATTCTTAGCACAGAAGATGAATTTAAGCATTTTCGGTAGTCTGATAGGCAGTTTGATACAGTGGTTTATGAATGTGCCTACAGAAGCTTGATTACCTGCTTCTGAATTCTGGCTCCTCCACTTGCCACCTGTATGATGGTGGGCAAGATTCTTAATGTTTCTGTCCTTCAGTCCCCTCATCCATAAAATGAGATTGGTTTTAAATTCGTAACACAAAGCCATTTTCAAGATTAGATGTGGGGCTTCCCTGGTGGCGCAGTGGTTGAGAGTCCGCCTGCCGATGCAGGGGACACAGGTACATGCCCCGGTCCGGGAAGATCCCACATGCCGCAGAGCGGCTGGGCCTGTGAGCCATGGCTGCTGAGCCTGCGTGTCCGGAGCCTGTGCTCTGCAACGGGAGAGGCCACAACAGTGAGAGGCCCACGTACCACGAAAAAAAGAAAGAAAAAAAAAAAAGATTAGATGTGAAGTACTTAGAGCGCTACCTGGCAAATAATCATCACCCAATAAACATTAGCCATTGCATTTAGATTTAATTTTTCTTTTTTTTTTCACTTTCCAGAAATAATTTTATTAGTTTAATTATTAAATCTGATAATACAGAATTACATGAGATCAGAAGATTTATGATATAAAACTTTTCACCAGCAATAACAGTTTTACTAGCACATATCAATGTCACCCTCTCCTTTGAACTGTTACTATGATATAATCATAAAAATAACATGACATTTATTGAATGCTTAATATGTGCAGGCACTCTGTTAAGTGCTATATATGTATTATCTCATTTAATCTTCGTAATACTCTCAATATAGGTATTATTAAATCCATTTTACTCATGAGAAAATTAAGGCTCAGAGAAGTTAAGTTGACTTGCTCAGTCAGACAGCTACAAAGTGGTAGAGGCCGTATAGCCAATAGTCAGCCCAGATCTGTGTGACTCCTGATTCCTTTCCCCATCATTTTTTTTTTTAACATCTTTATTGGGGTATAATTGCTTTACAATGGTGTGTTACTTTCTGCTTTTTAACAAAGTGAATCAGTTATACATATACATATGTTCCCATATCTCTTCCCTCTTGCGTCTCCCTCCTTCCTACCCTCCCTATCCCACCCCTCCAGGCGGGCTCAAAGCACCGAGCTGATATCCCTGTGCTATGCGGCTGCTTCCCACTAGCTATCTACCTTACGTTTGGTAGTGTATATATGTCCATGCCTCTCTCTCGCTTTGTCACAGCTCACCCTTCCCCCTCCCCATATCCTCAAGTCCGTTCTCCAGTAGGTCTGTGTCTTTATCCCTGTCTTACCCCTAGGTTCTTCATGACATTTTTTTTTCTTAAATTCCATATATATGTGTTAGCATACGGTATTTGTCTTTCTCTTTCTGACTTACTTCACTCTGTATGACAGAGTCTAGGTCTATCCACCTCATTACAAACAGCTCAACTTTGTTTCTTTTTATGGCTGAGTAATATTCCATTGTATATATGTGCCACATCTTCTTTATCAATTCATCCGATGATGGGCACTTATGTTGTTTCCATCTCCGGGCTATTGTAAATAGAGCTTCAATGAACATTTTGGTACATGACTCTTTTTGAATGATGGTTTTCTCAGGGTATATGCCCAGTAGTGGGATTGCTGGGTCATATGGTAGTTCTATTTGTAGTTTTTTAAGGAACTTCCATATTGTTCTCCATAGTGGCTGTACCAATTCACATTCCCACCACCAGTGCAGGAGTGTTCCCTTTTCTCCACACCTTCTCCAGCATTTATTGTTTCTAGATTTTTTGATGATGGCCATTCTGAGTGGTGTGAGATGATATCTCATTGTAGTTTTGATTTGCATTTCTCTAATGATTAATGATGTTGAGCATTCTTTCATGTGTTTGTTGGTAGTCTGTATATCTTCTTTGGAGAAATGTCTATTTAGGTCTTCTGCCCATTTTTGCATTGGGTTGTTTGTTTTTTTGTTATTGAGCTGCATGAGCTGCTTGTAAATTTTGGAGATTAATCCTTTGTCAGTTACTTCATTTGCAAATATTTTCTCCCGTTCTGAGGGTTGTCTTTTGGTCTTATTTATGGTTTCCTTTGCTGTGCAAAAGCTTTTAAGTTTCATTAGGTCCCATTTGTTTATTTTTGTTTTTATTTCCATTTCTCTAGGAGGTGGGTCAAAAAGGATCTTGCTGTGATTTATGTCATAGAGTTTTCTACCTATATTTTCCTCTAAGAGTTTGATAGTTTCTGGCCTTACTTTTAGGTCTTTAATCCGTTTTGAGCTTATTTTTGTGTATGGTGTTAGGGAGTGATCTAATCTCATACTTTTACATGTACCTGTCCAGTTTTCCCAGCACCACTTATTGAAGAGGCTGTCCTTTCTCCACTGTACATTCCTGCCTCCTTTATCAAAAATAAGGTGACCATATGTGCGTGGGTTTATCTCTGGACTTTCTACCCTATTCCATTGATCTATCTTTCTGCTTTTGTGCCAGTACCATACTGTCTTGATTACTGTAGCTTTGTAATATAGTCTGAAGTCAGGGAGCCTGATTCCTCCAGCTCTGTTTTTCGTTCTCAAGATTGCTTTGACTATTCGGGGTCTTTTGTGTTTCCATACAAATTGTGAAATTTTTTGTTCTAGTTCTGTGAAAAATGTCAGTGGTAGTTTGATAGGAATTGCACTGAATCTGTAGATTGCTTTGGGTAGTAGAGTCATTTACACAATGTTGATTCTTCCAATCCAAGAACATGGTATATCTCTCCATCTATTTGTATCATCTTTAATTTCTTTCATCAGTGTCTTATAATTTTCTGCATATAGGTCTTTTGTCTCCTTAGGTAGGTTTATTCCTAGATATTTTGTTCTTTTTGTTGCAGTGGTAAATGGGAGTATTTTCTTGATTTCACTTTCAGATTTTTCATCATTAGTGTATAGGAATGCCAGAGATTTCTGTGCATTAATTTTGTATCCTGCAACTTTACCAAATTCATTGATTAGCTCTAGTAGTTTTCTGGTGTCATCTTTAGGATTCTCTATGTATAGTATCATGTCATCTGCAAACAGTGACAGCTTTAATTCTTCTTTTCCAATTTGGATTCCTTTTATTTCCTTTTCTTCTCTGATTGCTGTGGCTAAAACTTCCAAAACTATATTGAATAAGAGTGGTGAGAGTGGGCAACCTTGTCTTTTCCTGATCTTAGTGGAAATGCTTTCAGTTTTTCACCATTGAGGATGATGTTGGCTGTGGCTTTGTCATATATGGCCTTTATTATGTTGAGGAATGTTCCTTCTGTGCCTACTTTCTGTGGGGTTTTTATCATAAATGGGTGTTGAATTTTATCAAAAGCTTTCTCTGCATCTATTGAGATGATCATATGGTTTTTCTCCTTCAATTTGTTAATATGGTTTATCACATTGAATGATTTGCGTATATTGAAGAATCCTTGCATTCCTGGAATAAACCGTACTTGAATTTTTGTAACATCTAACCAGTACTGATATTTTAAAAAATTCAAACAGTGTTACATATAGATCCCTGGGCTCATTGAGTCCGTTGTGAACATTGCAGACAAACCAGCTAAGAAATGTCCCTTAAGAAGTCCTCTTTCTTTTGTTATATGGAAAGCCAGTTTATGACGAGAATGTCAGTTCTTATTTAGGATGAGATATAGTTGTCAAATAAATCTGTTTTCACTCTGATCTAGCCAGTACATTTTCTTCACGAAGACATATTAAATGGAGAGTAAAATTATTATAATTTTTGTTGGCAAACTTGTTCGTTAGTTAAAATAGCTTGAAGCACTCTTACTCATTAATTCACTGGTCTTGCCAAGAAAACCGTAATGTTTGAACGTTGGAGGCCAGTTGGATAGTCTCCTCACCTTTTGGCCAGCACCAGCTTCTAGGATTCCCCTTTCCCTATGCTTACCTGGCTTATTCATCTCCTTTCTTTTAGTTTGTGTGGTATTTTTCCCCAAAGGGCGTGATGTAATTAAAACATGTCATTTTGTTGTTGTTTTTACTTAATCAATTGCAGTCAAATTTCAATCTTCTTTACCAGACCTTATCCCTAAGTAATAATAATTAGAGTTTGGGGCTTCAGCAGAGTTTTCAGTAGGATATTTGCTGTAGCAGATAGCCTTTTCTTTTGTTATTGCCAAAGATTATCATGGTGTGTGTGTGAGTGTGTGTGTGTGTGTGTGTGTGTGTGTGTGTGTATTTACCTCGTATAAATAAATCCGATGGATAAATTAGTTTCAAATTTTGGGAAGACTCCTCTATGACATTTCCATGAATCTCATTCCTCCCTCCATTCAAAAATTGCTCCCTACATCTCTTTCTCTACAGGTGAGTAAAGGTAATGAAAGTTGTGGAAAAATAAGTCGTTGGTATTTAGTGACACTGCTCAAAGATTTTATGAAAAAATAATTTTGAGAAAACTGTTAACAAGCACAATGATGGTGGGTAAATTCATTCTTCCTTCCTTCTCTAGCTTTTTAACATTCTTCTCATTATTCAAGACCTGGGTCATGTTCTATTTCCTCTTTATGTCTTCCGCAGTCTTTCTCATTTTGCCAGAAGTCGCCTTATTCTCTTTATGTAATAATAAGCACTTGTAAAGTAGATCTCTGCTCCCCCATCACCCACAAGATCTCTCATCATACCTTATGCATATAGAAGGAAAATATCAATAATAGAAATTTAGATTTAGCAATCTTCAACTCCTCCATTTAATAAATAAAGAGTAAAGTTAGACGGTCTGACCAGTATCAAGTAGCAAAGGTGGGACTAGAAATCAATTATTACGCTCAGTTTAGGTTCAGATTATGGCAATGGCTGTAGAGATAAAAAGGACAAAGTAAGCGTCATTTTAAAGGAAGAATTGACAGTATTATGGGCTTAATTTCAGGAAGAAGCTACAGTCAAAGGTGATTGTAGTCTCAGTTTTATTGGGAGGACAGTAGTAATGTTAAGAGGGGAGATTTTTATTTATCAGATGCAGTGTGCTAAGGAAATAATCCAACTTGAATATTTTCTGTCTAAATGAAGTATTTGAATAGCAGTGTGCTTTGATGTGCTAATGCTTCAGAAGACATTCCTTAATCTGTTTGTTTTGGAAAACGAAATGCCATATCAGGAGCTAAAAGTGTGCTTCGCCTACTTTGAGTAAGTCTTAGGTGTAGGTGGATGAAATGCTGGTAATTTCAGCATATGAACTTGACTTCTAAAGATAAAAATCAGGATATCTGAGTTAGTTACTTGATATTAAAAGCAAATAAAAAACATCCATCTAGCTCTGGGAATTTTTAAATGTCTCCGTATTGCTTGTTTCTCATCAGCAGTCCATCACCTCCTTTGATTTGCCTGTGCCTTGAGGGAACTAAAAGTTCTGTCCACAGGAGCAATAGGTTTCCAGAGTTTGTAGTCACAGCACACAGCACTTTCTTAAGTGCCAATTCTGTTTCCCACACATTAGTAGGTGCTGGGCACAGCTTTGGCAACATTTGTACAGCCTCAGAGCAACATGTAAATTTCTCTCGCAGTCTCTCCTTTTTCATTTTAGTTTCTCCTTTTCCATCTCTCTTTTTCTTTGTGTAAGAAAAGGTAAATTGCCTAAAAATAGGCTTAATGCTCATGGACTTCCTCATTTATTTGCATTTAATGTCTGAAACTGCATTTTTTAAAAAAGATTATTCTATCGCTGCAATTCTTTCTCCATCATATCCTCTTCCGATCGCCAATCTTCATATTGTCACCTTTATTAAGGAATACGTGTCTGCTTCCTATTTGCATGAAGTGCAAATTCTGAACATTTGTAGTATTTCAGGAACACCCAGAAAGCTGCATATATATATATATGTGTGTGTATATATATAGATAGATAGATAGATAGATATAAAGCCTTCATATATTTGGATGTGGTTCTTGTATATTTACTGCTGCTGACACTTCTATTGAATTTAGAAACACTAACATCATCTTCAGTTATTATTATTGACTTGGAAGTTATGAAGGGTATAGTTGAATTTAAGAACTATGACCTTTCTCCAAGGTCACCAATTAAATTTTATAACTTACCTTATGAAAAGCCGGAGCCAAAAAAAGAACAGAATAACTTTTTCTTCCTTCAGGTTGTAATATAATTTATGAACAACCGTCAGGATTTGCTCAAAGTATTTCCACAATGTAAGATATTGCTTTGAAGGGCTTGGGTGGCATTACTGGATGAATTCTGACCTAGATTCCTAAGAGAAGCAGGCCTCCAGCTCTCCGCTCCTTCTCAGACAAACAGTAATCTGATTCTCAAGCACAGAAAACTGTCATGATTTGTGACCTTTACTGTGAGTGATATAAGCTACACCAAAGTGGAGACAGAATTACCTCTTACCTCGTGGAAAGTCATTCTTGAGGTCATTTTCAGGACAATGTAAGGATAGGTGCCCTACTGCTTCTTTGCCCTGTTAGGCCTTTCTGTTTGGCTGATTTATCCATCCTAGGGTACACCCCACTCCAGTAATTCAAAGAGAACTCATCCTCCACTGGATGAGATCAAGTCTGGTAACCACCAGAGACTGGTTTCTTTGAAAGAAAATTATGTCAGCCTGCAGGCAGGTCAGGGACTCATGGAATCAAATGAAATCAGCTTAGGTTTTCTTGTTCGTCAGGCATCATCTGCCTAATACATATGGACCAGAGAATGTTGATTTGCTTCATGTTGGCCTTTTTGTATAGATGTATTGAAATACATAAATTACTGCAGGTCAGCAACCTAATGCAATTTGTCCTATTATCCCAGCTAGCTATTTTATATTTGTTACTTCTAAAAATAATTTATTGCAAGGAATTTTCTTTATGCTTTATTATTTAATCATTAATTTGCAGTCATTTATAATATTTGTGAAATTGTTTCTTTCTTAATATTTTCTCCTGGAGTTCATAGGTTATATCTCTAACACTCTCCTTCTTTCTGTTCTTATGTCTGCATAAATGTTCTCATGATATATTTGTAAGTTCCCTGGAGTTCAGGCAAATCACTTTTACTCATTCATTTTATTTTGCTTTTCTACTTTCAGGTAAACGTCAAATAGCTAAAACAAAACATTTTTAATTAAATTAAATTTTTAAAGCCTTTTAATTTGCACTGTTTCTTGTTGAAGTGTGCATAAGCTGCTTAAAAGTCAGCTTATTTCTTAAGGACAATTTTAGGACGTGCATAATAAGTGTTATAGGATATTACTTATATGTCATTTTTCATAAGTGGAATGAGTTGGGTTTAGGAACGCAACATTCACATACATAATTTTAATATATTAGGGTTTACATAGGGCTCCTTCACGTGGTCAAAGTTATTCAGGATTTTGATAGCCTTTATAGAATAATGGATCACCATGGAAGAAAACGCTAAGGTAAAAATCTTAGGTAGGAAAAATTATATGTTTGACCTACTAAGTGAAAATCAGGCTACTGATTGTTTTTATTTTGTGAGCTTTTATCTGATATACAGTGTGCATAGGAATTATTAATGTTATAATTTATAATAATAATGAGCATTTACTTTAATTAGATGCTCATGAGGTGAGCTTACAAGAAGGATCCATACATTTTATTAATGATCTAAGTCAGAATGCAGTTAAGTTACTTCGGACCATTTCCTTATGGTGCTTGAGTTTCTAACCACTAGTAGGCATTTATTACCAAGAGTCAAAAAAAGAGGACAGGGCTTCCCTGGTGGCGCAGTGGTTGAGAGTCCGCCTGCCGATGCAGGGGACACGGGTTCGTGCCCTGGTCCGGGAAGATCCCACATGCCGCGGAGCAGCTGGGCCCGTGAGCCACAGCCGCTGAGCCTGCGCGTCCGGAGCCTGTGCTCTGCAACGGGAGAGGCCACAGCAGTGAGAGGCCCGCATATACTGCAAAAAAAAAAAAAAAGAGGACAAAAGTCACATAGACATTAAGGCTATATCTGTGGTCATAGCTACTTGAAAGAGACTTGAAGAGACCCTCCCTCAAAGGTTTGTGAAATGATTAACTCACAGATTCTACAAATTCACTAAGAGGCACATATAAAAATTTCCAGAGCATTCTTTGGCTTATTAAGTTTTTTTTTAAAAATAGCACCTGTATTAAAAAAAAAAAAAAAAAAAAATAGCACCTGTATTAATCCTTCTAAATTGTACCATTTACTGAGCATGTCACTTAGCTTATCAAGAGTTAATTACTGAGCAACTGAAAGACAACAAAGAAGAGCAAGATGACAGGGCAAAGGCAGCTTCTTCTCACCACTTGCTTTTTGTCTCTTTTTTGCTGAAAGTAAATAGGAGACCCAAATGGCAGAAGTTAAGCCCTTTCACCAAGGATCTTTCTTTTGGGAGGGAACAAAAGGTAAGGGGCACTTTCTGGCATTTCTGGTTGAGAGTACTGAAAGAGGGAAGTAGTTTATTTTTTCTTACGAGTTATCTTGTGCCACAGTGACAGCTCTGATAACAATGAGGAAGCATGAACGTAGGTTTCTGAGAAGAATCGTGGATATCACGGGCCAAAATAAAATCATTTTGCCACTTATCACTGAATGATAGATTAACCACTCCAAAGATAATAACTTTTTAAATAAGCAACTATATAAACATTGACATTTCTTGGTTATTTTGGATGCAGTGCAAATGGCTTGTTAAAATCCTGTGATTTTTCACAAGTGCTACTAGTTACCAAAGAAAAATTCTTTTTTTTTTTTTTTTTTGCGGTACGCGTGCCTCTAACTGTTGTGGCCTCTCCCGTTGCGGAGTACAGGCTCCGGACGCACAGACTCAGCGGCCATGGCTCACGGGCCCAGCCTCTCCGCGGCATGTGGGATCTTCCCGGACCGGGGCACGAACCCGTGTCCCTTGCATCAGCAGGCAGACTCTCAACCACTGCGCCACCAGGGAAGCCCGAAAAATTCTTTTAAACTGAACCTTGGCTTTACAGGATTGCTTTGTTATTTTCTTGCAGCTACGGGATGTAGAAGGTTGAAATAATTTAACAGAGAGAGTTAATAATGAAATCTCCTAAGCATAAAAGTGTTTTCTGAATAATGGCAGTATATTAGCAATACATAATTGATGAGGGGGCATATAGAACATTTGGGTACCTCTGCTGTGCTGTCTTCTCTCCTTCCTCACTTTTCCATTTCCATTAATGTTTTAAATACAACTTATGTATGGTGGCTGGTCAGGTAATCATGTTATTTTAAAAGTACATCTCCCGTCAACATTAAATATGTTCCTCCTGTAGGGTCTATAAACTGCAATGTGGTAAAATGCATATATCTCTATAGATTTAACTTTAAACTCCAATCTCATATGAATCCCCTATACCTACTAAATTTCAATCTCATAATAATCAGGCCAACTGAAGACTTGGTCTCATCACCAATGACCCCATCTCAGCATTGTTTTAGAAGTCACAACCTATCGTAATAGGCTCCAGTAGAAGTCTTTGGAATTTAATGAAAGAATTAGTACTGTTTTCAATTTGAGAAGTCCTTTAGGCTTCCCAAACCATGGAATATTTTGCATCATTCGGATAAAATTCCTGCCGTAGTTAGAACCACTTATGTGTGTCTTTTTCAACATTTTTAACTCAACCAAGCCTAAATAGTACACAAGGACTTTATCATGATTTTCATTGTTTCTTTTATTGTGGTTATCAAAATTTAAGGAATTTAATATTGTCACGATTAATTGGCCTTGCATTTGAAGGAATAACATTGCAGTTGCCTTTTTGTTTGTTTGTTTGTTTTTTGCGGTACGTGGGCCTCTCACTGTTGTGGCCTCTCCCGTGGTGGAGCACAGGCTCCGGACGCGCAGGCTCAGCGGCCACGGCTCACGGACCCAGCCGCTCCGCGGCATGTGGGATCTTCCCGGACAGGGGCACGAACCTGTGTCCCCTGCAGTGGCAGGCAGACTCTCAACCACTGTGCCACCAGGGAAGCCCTGCAGTTGCCTTTGAGTAGTTCTTCATGTTCTTCATAGTCATGAAGGCTTATTGAACCGATTAACAAGTATCTGAATAAGGAAAATAGCAATTACTCCTAATAATCTGCAGATTATCTCATGTAAACATATGAAGTTTTCACAAAGAAACGAGTGTTAAGCATATTCCGAATGCATGAGTTTATACAGATGTCTTGCTTTTGAGTATTTGAATTGGTTTTATGTACCTTCAATTATTTTTTCTGTAAATAACCTAACATTATGTTGGGCTCAACCTAGCATGTTGAATCAGATTCTTAAGAAACACTATAGTTTGAGGAGACCAAATTAATCATACAGAGTTGAAGTTTTCATTCTGGGGTGAATGGAAGGGCTTCAGAGAATCCATTATCCCTCTGATATAAAAGGTAAAATTTTTGTGTTCTGGGATAATGGACCTTAATTACCAATAGAGTCTTAGTGAATTTGGGAACACAATAATAGTTTAAAATCACACAAAGAACTATGCTTACATAATCTAAGAGTTCCAAATTATATTTCACTCCCACTGGCACACAAGAAGCCTGCGGCAACTTTATTGTGAGGATTCTCCTGGCCCACACCAGGCTGGATGGGTGTCAGGTAAATGTAGATGCTAGTCTAGGCCCAGAGATTCATTGACCTTTTGACCTTAGCACATAATTTAACATCCTTACTCTCCTTTTTTGCCTTCATATGAAGATGCTGATTATCTACCTAGAAGGTTCAGAGGACATAACGGATGAATAAACACATAATAAAATTATGAAATGCTATATAAATGTAAGGAATTACTGTGACTGCATTGCTTGAGATTTTGGTATGAAAATGTACACTGTACAGAAAATTGCACAAGGCAGTCTTCCGTGTCAAGATCAAACAATAGTGAGCTGTTTTAGAAAGCACTTTTTAAATTCCTTGCTCTCAAATTTTCAAAGTTATCATACCTATGAGCTTTAAACTTTGCTGAATGCATTTTAACATTTTTTTTAAACTTTTTGAAATCAGCAATAACGTTCCTAGAGCCGTAAAAACATGATGTTCCAACTGCACTTTTTTATAAGCTTTGTACCCTTTTCTTGATTTTATTGCCAAAACAACCCATGGAAACAAAAGATGCAGAAAAGATATGAAAGGAAGTAACGACTGCTGAGCAGTTATCCTGTAGATGAATAATAGACAAGTACATAAACAGATGCAAGCCTAATATGGATGCAAAATGAATGAGAGGAAACAAACAGCAAAAGCAGTTACAAAGTTAGGCTTTGGGAGTGGGCATTCATCTGTCTCCCTTGGAAGAAGCTCTATTGCTGACAGAACAAAATCCCTCTTCACTGTAATATAATCATTGCTCTATATGCCTCTGTCTTCTTTTGACAAGTTAAAAAAGAAAAGAAAGAAAAAAATGTTGAGACCTAAGACAAAGCATGCTAACTTTCTTAGGCTGTTATTCCTGTGGTACTTCAACAAGCATCTGAAAGTTAATCACCATTTATACATAGGTATAATATGTAGTTATCAACTGATATTTTCCTCAAATAGTACCCAGCTACTGCTTTGACGTATGCTTTTACTAGGAATTACCTGTTGTGATTAACTGAGTTCACCTATTCTATGGTAGAGTTTATTAAAATGGTAGAGAGTTGAAAGGAGGAAAACTTCTGTAAACTCCTGCCATAATGTGATGAATCCAATTGCATAAAATGCAGCATTGTGTCATTGTGAAGTTAATTAAGTCGCTTTGGTTGCTTCTATACAGCTACCCGTCTGAAAAACCACAGGTGTGGGTACATCATCCTTATCTTCCTGTATTTCAGTCGGGTTTGGTACCTGGAGACAGTTGTCTCCTCTGGTTTAAAATATCAGCAGGGGATAGTACAGATCTTGTAACTCACTGAAACTTCCAGGCCAGTAGCAGTGATGCTAAGAATGTTCCTGCCCACCAACCTAATCCAGGGAGATTGGGCCAGAAGGTTCTGAGGACTCAAGGACTAACCCACCACCACCCAGACACCCAACATAGAGCATGTTGCCTTTAACTTCTCTGCCTGAGTTCAGGTTCGATTCCACTTTGCTGCTCCCTTCGGAAGATAAAAACTCGACCCTTTTGTCCTATACTCTTTTGAGAATGGTTATTTGCTATAAGCATTGCTGAGTTTTGTTCTTATTAAGTCAGAAAATATACTCCAAGAAAGGTTATTATAGTTGAGCCCGAAATTTAGCCCTGGCATTCATGGAAACCAAGGCAAAAATAACAGTTTTCACTAATTTTTATTTCTGATAAAAGGAAGTTCATGGGTTTAAAAGAAACTTTTTTCTTTCACCAACCTCTGAGAGATATTTATTATACGATTGTATATAGAGAGGATACCAACCGATTTAATAGATATATTCAAAATATAAATTATTTTGTTAGGTTTCAATGGCATACATAGTAATAACAAGTAGCCTTTAATAATTATAAACTCTTAGGGACCACAGATTTCTTGACTATGTTTGTGTTTAATATTGAATGAATGATTAACATTCACTGAACACTACAATGATTATAAAAAATATATACATGAAATTAAAAAACCTTTATATCATCTTTAAAAGGTGAACTTGATGATAATTTCTAATCTTTGTTGCCAAATTAATGATGTATTTTGATGGCTTGTACCACATCTCAGATAATCACATTGTTGATTCCTTCATATAAACTATTGCATTGCTGTCAGACCTGTTTCTGATTCTTATTCAAAATATCTTGAATATCTGCATGAACCTTATATGAATTGAAATTCAAATAGTATTTTAAGAAGTTATCCTTTGAATAATTATAAAATATTACCCAAGAAATGAAGTATATATTATTTATACTTACTCAAGACAATATTTTCTCACATTAGTGACTATTTGGTGGCTACACAGGCACATTAGTGGACTGACCATACTACCTTAAAGAGTAGGTGCCTCATTTATTAGCGTTTTCCCAGCTGGTCGAATTGGAGGAAGAAAAAACAATACACAAACCAGAAAGTAATGAAAAATAATGGGAAGGAAAGAAGGGACATAGGGAAGGAGGAAAGTATGGACAAATTGAGTATAGCGTTCATGTCCATGCTCCTTGTTCCATTGGAGTCAATTTCAACTTTATTCTTTATATTTATACATAAGTAATATATACACATAGATGTTTTATATCTATACATATGTACATATTTTTAAAAGAGTAACAGGTTATTATGAGTAATTAGTATAGAAAAATGTTAGGCAAGTGTAATGCTGGACTGCAGGATGTTACATATGGCTTTAAAAATAAACCTTATTTACAAGAAGAGAATAAATGTAAGAAATCTCAGAAAGTTGTTTCTCTATACCCCAAATTGTTTACTAGGGTTAGTATACCAGATTGATTTATTGGTCTTCTACCATGCTGAGAAAAATTTCAGAAAGTAGAGGGTAAATATTACATTAAGACTTAAGAAAGGAAATAAGAAAAGTGACCAGAAGGGGAAAAAAAAGATGCAATATTCTGAAAATGTTTAGTGACCCACATGCTTATTTTCGTTAAAACTTTTTTCCATTTAGTTTCAGTTTTTGAGATTTCATCAAGCTATTAGTATTGCTGGTATAAGAACTAAATTGGCTTAAGTGTGTTGAGTTGATAAGGTTGATAAATCTTTTGCTAATAACTATGTCAGAAAAGAGAAATCTGGAATTAAATTACTTCTTTCTCGTACATAGTTCATAGTTGGGAAAAGTTTAATTGCTTTGATTTTTAGAACATTTTATGAACTTTCTTTTTCAGATAAAGATTTCTTACTATTTCTAAAATCATTTCATTAAAATTACAGGAACTGTGTTACATTTATCAGCTATGTGAAATTTGATTCTCAATTTGATTTTTATTTAACAGCCAGAATATCTTTTTATCAAAATATATATTGTTTTATTTTTTTCCTTTTTTCTTCTTCAGTGACATTATGATAAATTATATGTTCTGGAACAATAATGATTGTTCAAAGGGTCTCTGGTTCCTCTTAGCTTTGCTAATATTTTCCCAATTTTTTGGCAGACATAATAGTTTGTTATTACTTTTCTTCCTTAATTGTACTGAATAATCTCTTCACTTTTCTAAGAAAATTGCTGTGCCTTCCCTACTTATTTGGGAAGTGATAAGCTGCCTTTTTTGTTGATAGTTACAATTTAACCAAGCATCAGAACAAGTAACAATTATAATTCATTTTAAGTGATGATTATGAAGTATTATTGGTTCCTCAAATGATATCTATAATTTGAAAAGTCAGTAACTGCAAAATAGTGACATCACTCTTTAAATTCTATTTTAAAATCAGAATTAAAATGCATATTTTGCAGTAACATTTGAAAAAAAGTATCAAATAAGTAAATGAGCTCATTTTAATTTATTTTATTTCAGAACTCATCCTGACTTAGTAGTATCATAATTTGCATATGTTTGTGTGTTGTGTGCACTGCATGTGCTCATATATGTGTGCACATGAAAGGGGTAAACACTCCAGAAATGTGGTTTGCTATTAATGCACATCACTTATATTGCCACAGATTTTTATAGATTCACATAACATCCAAATTAGCTTCAGGAAGCTAAACATTAATACATTGTTTTTAAGTATGCAAGGATAGATTAGCTTTTTAGAGGGTTTCCTGATTACACTTTCAGCAACTACCATATACTGCAATGATGTTTAATTATAAAATGTTATTAATGAAATCATGAGCCCCTAGTTTTCCAGGGAGTAGTGATCAAATACTGGCATTGTACTTCACTGATGTTGATGAAGCCCCTGATAAAATTGATTCACTCCCGCATCCTGAAATAGGGTCCCATCTCTGAAGCCTTTCTTCTGTTGTACAGAATGACAGTTTAGTTTCTTAATATCAAATTCTTTTGCCTGTTCCAAGCAAAACAGATGGTTAAGATAATTATAATGGAAATGGTATGCTGAGAAAACTGTGGGGAGACCATTCCATTCTTCTGTCCTTCCTTTTCCTCTTTCTAAATGCAGTGGATAAAGGTATGGGACAGTAAACAAAATATGCAAGTCAAAAAAAAGTGAGTTCTAGCCTTGACTCTGCGAAGATGACCTGTGAGACTCAGATGGAGTCAGTTGACCTCTGTGGCTCTCAGTTTCCTCTTCCATAAAATCAAGATGAGAGAGTTATTTACTTAGGTGAACCTCAGCATCCACCTGGCAAAGGCTTCCTGGAGGAAGAGGAGGAGTCGGCTTGAGCAGAGGGATGGCTCCTTCAAAATCAAACCCAAGTTACTTTTTTGTTGACCAAAAGAATTTTTATGCAAAAGGCATTTCAAGTGCATTTAAAACAGAGAGCAGAAATGAATCTGAAATGCCTAACGTATGCTTTTTCAGCACTTTCTAGCAATTATGACAATTTAGGTGGTTATGTAAATTACACAATTCTTGTAAAATGACATAATTATGAAATGTTGGGGCAGAAACAGAAAAGGATTACATTGCTTTAAAGTGAATACTGCAATGATATAAGACTAGGAATACACCCCCTCCATCACCTTTTCTATCTTCTTTGGGATTTTAGTGTTGCCAGTGGAAAAATATCAATAGGAAGTAACTTTCCAAGGGTGTAAGTATTGATAAAATCTGGATAGGGTGGTGTAATATAATGAGGCTATTTTAAACTGAATTTTATTGTTTTGTTTCAGATATTAAATCTATGTATAAGCAATCCATTCACATGAAGCTTTTTTCAAAAACATTATCTTTTTTTCTAGTAATTTATTTGGCATTTGGAGCATTTAAAACACTGGGGAAATGTTTGTAGTAAGTATTTCACTTAGCATTGTGTGGTTCACGTTTTCAAGAAGAGGAATATTTTATTGGAGAGATATTGCTAAGATAGTTCCAAATAGTCTAAGAACCGAAAAAATACAGATGTGTATTTGCAAATTTCAAGAATTCTTACTTACTTTTGGAGAATAGTATATGAAATTTATTTTCCTCTTAAATCTGTGGTTAACACCTTATCCTTAATTCCCCAGTTACCTAACAATGGCAAGTATGTATGTGACTGTGTTTGTGAGGGAGAATAGAGGATTTTTTTTTCTTTACTGTTTATGTAATATGTTGAATTTCAAAGTCTATCACAAAGTTCTCTACTTTTCCTCCAGGATGGAAAGTTTCATCCCAAGGAAAGGTAGAAGAACGAACATGCAGACAGAGGTTTGTAGCTCACAAGGGCTGTTATTTGCCTGGCGAAGAGTACTCTGAAGGTACCATGCCTTCTAGGCATCTTGGGTTCCTTTTTTGAACCCAAACTAGGTGTGCGTCTCACTCGGAGGATCACAGTTAAAATTGCCCTTGCCAAGCCTTTCGTCTAGTTGAGTGCAGTTGTGATGTGGGGAGTGACAAACAGAAGCTTTATTTCCTGCTTTCTTTCACTTTCTGGATGTAGGAGCAGGGAGGGCAGGGAGAGAGGTAGGGGGCACTCTTCTCTCCATCTCCCTACGGATGCACCTCACTCACTCTCCCTCTACTCTGGTTTCTATTTCTTGACATTTGGTTCTTAATTATATAGGTAATTTTCCTCTGGGACTACCTGCCCCCCTCCCAGCTCCATATAGCTTATACTTCATATTCTTAGATAATGATCATCATCTTTAAGCAATTTATAGAGGAGCATAGAATATTTATTTCAGTGGATACCATGCATATCTACATTATTTTAGCAGATGGAATGCATGTCTACGTTATTACCTATACCTCAGGGATTTATTTTCAGTCTCTCTGACTAAGAATAGTTATTACTCCCTCTGAGGCTTATGAACCAATGATGAGGAAGGACTTTTCCCCAATCACACTCTCTCACACTTGCTAAGTAGACAAAGACAAAAGGACAAAAGGAACAAGTGAGAACATTTATCTTGTTAAGTTTGCAACTTAAAGTGGTGACAAATGAGGCCTGGGACTCAAAGGAACATCAAAAAGGAAATTCTGGGACCCAGTGTAGGGGAAAGAAGAGACATTGGCATGAATTCTTTACAAAACAGCAAATATGAACATCCTCCCTTGGCTAAGATGTAAAGTACAAAGAAAAAGGAAGAGAGACTTTTACACTGCTCTTCACTCAGTCGCTTCAGGTAGTCCAACTTGTCATTGGCTAACCAGACTAGGGTGGAGAATTGTCTGAAAAAATCATTTTCCCACTACTTCCTTTCTATGTTCCTTTTCTTCTTTCTTTGCCTGCTCATAGCTTAAGGCAAGCCTGTTTTATACATAGGCTCACATTGTCTTGAGTTCCCTTCATGTGTTCCCCTCTGTCTTCCAACTCTAGCCAAGATACCTCAAGAAATCATTCTTCCATTTTTAAACCACGAAAGCAAAATATCAAGCGTGGATAATAAGCTTGAGTTGTCTCTGTGTGGCAAGGACAAAATGCTGTTTTTAAGCGGCCAGCAGATTCTTCCTGTTGCTCTGGATGTAGTCTAGACCTTAAAATTGTTGGAGCTTGGAAACTGACATCTTAGGGCTTGTGAAGAATTTTTGCTTGTAAAGTGGAGCCTGGAATTTGTCCTTAAAGCACTTGTGCTCATCATTCTGGGAGCTGCACTTTACAGAGCACTTTTTAGTCATACAAGTACCTTTTCATGGCTTTGAGATAAACCTTGAACTAGTAAAATAATCAGACAATTCACAGTAAATATTAAGTTTTCTTAATGTATTTTGGGTGCTTCCTTAGAAGGACTGTGCCCTTAAAGGGTTAGGTTTTGCTTTCCAAATTAGGAATTTGAGCTCATCCTGTCTTAGTGCATGCTACATGCCAGGTAGAGTAAGACAATCACACAGATTTTGAGAAGCAATTGGTCTTCTTTAAAGATTCACTTACCTTTGTCTCCAGAGTCTGGAATGGGAATTTTCTCCTATAGTAAATGCATAGTCACACTGTTAATCTTACCAGCTTCATACACACACACACACACACACACACACACACACACACACAGAGAGAGAGAGAGAGAGACAGAGAGACAGAGGCAACATTGGGCTCCCGAAGGAAAGAACTTCCTTTTTTTCTCCCAAACTTCCCTGGACTTTGAAGGGAAGGGATTTTGAGCAGTCATTTGTCTACTGAAGACACATGGCTTCTGAAACTTCCAAGCACTGAAGGATTGAGGATAAAGAAGGCCCAGAGGTTGGACTTCCTGGGGAGGCAAGAGTTATGCGTTCTGGAAGAGGGGATATTTAATATCCACTTTAACCTTTTGCTTTTCTTCATTTAATTCCCTTCTCTTAAATCTTTATTTAATTGTATCATAGATGGGAGGGGAATTAAAGGAGAGGCAGAAGGATGCAGAAGGAATCCAGCAATCTGAACAAGTGGTTCAGAGCTAGCTTGAGTGGACCAGCAGAAAAATCTGGGCAGTGGTTACCAGGAGCTAAGCATCTGGCAGATTTGCGTGGCATGAAAGCATTCCTAAGAACTCTTAAGAATACTAATAGGAAAATTCAGTAAAACCTCATCAACTTCTCTCCAACTCAGAGGATGGGGCTTCAGCCAAATTGAACATTATAAGACAGACTTGATAACTTTGGGATATTTGAATAATATTTTTTTAATTATTTATTTATTTTGGCTGTGTTGGGTCTTCATTGCTGCACGCAGGCTTTCTCTAGTTGCAGCGAGCAGGGACTACTCTTCGTTGTGGTGCGTGGGCTTCCATTGCAGTGGCTTCTCGTGCTGCAGAGCACGGGCTCTAGGCACGCGGGCTTCAGTAGTTGTGGCTCGTGAGCTCAGTAGTTGTGGCTCACAGGCTCTAGAGCACAGGCTCAGTAGTTGTGGCGCACGGGCTTAGTTGCTCCATGGCATGTGGGATCTTCCTGGCTCAGGGCTTGAACCCATGTCCCCTGCATTGGCAGGCAGATTCTTAACCACTGCGCCACCAGGGAAGCCCACTGAATAGTATTATTGATATACTTCCAATAGTATGTACTTTTCTCCTTATAAATGCACATCAACTAAGTTTTTCTTTTTCCTTTTGAAAACCAGTAAGCATGTTTTTCTGTCATCAGAATTACTGTATAGTGAACCTGAAGGCATTGTCAGAGAATATAACACAGTAATTAGTTTAAAGCAATATTTTTCCTGAATAGCAGAAAATTATCTTCCATTCCATACCAAGAGACTATATATATAAACATATATATGTACAACACACACATATATGTATATATATACCCATATATGTATATACACACAGATATAGCATATATGTGCAAATACATACAAATGTATATACACATAATAATTAATTTTCAATATGCCAAAGTATTCTTTTGTAGATGTTACTTCATTAATTTCTGATATAGTCAGTTCTTTAAAATGCTAATAAATTACTTTTTTATGGAACAGTTTTATTTTATAGAATAGTATTAAAAAATATGGCATCACCTGAATAGTCCTTAAAAAGTACATTCCTGTTTAATCCAATCTGTCATCCGAAAATGAACATCACAGAGACTTGATATATGTCCTCCAGGAGGATTACAGCATAATAACAAAGATAAAAATAATTACATAGTAATTAATTGTTGTAAAGATATTTATAATAGATCTTCACGTTAGGGACATGTCTCATCTGGTAACAGAGGAAGGAAGACTGCCCTGAAGTATTTGGACTTAGCAGGAAATAGGGAGAAGGTCATTTTCCAGACAGATGTAATAGCATGTATGAGAGCTACACTGCATAGAGGAGGTTGGTTCTTAATAGGAACTGAAATAAGGAAAGTAAACACCAAAGAGAATGAAAAGGGACAAGAGTAGTGAGGATGGTCTACTAATCTAGCAAGTTTGTTCTGAAGTTTTAGTTAACATTTTAAAATACTTGTGAATTGATGTTGCTATATGAAATGTGGCAAAGTTGTTACTGTTACAATAATTTTCTGGTTATACCAGTTTTTCAAATGAAATAGTTCAGTTATTGTTCTGTCTTATCTTGGTGTCATTAATTTCTCCTTTTTCTTAATTTGTGGAAGATGTTTGACTTTACAGATTACCTCACATAATAATTCTTCAATTAATGACTTTTCACAACAGCTTTTGAAAATATATACCGTTTTTCAGACTAGATTTCTCTTTTATCACAGTGAAATGACTTTTTCCCCAAGAATATACTATGTGACTAGACCATAAGAAGTTTTATATTGACATTAGTGTTTTAGGCAAAAATGCATTCATCAATTTGTGGGAAGTCACATTTTCTAATAAAATAAATCATGCAAAATAAATTTGATTTGTGTGAATTTGCCAAGTGAGGGACTGAAGAGAAAGAATCTTTTACAACACTTTGAGTTAATCCTCCTGTTTTGAGGCAAACTTGTGTTAAACATTTTTTTGTCCCAACAATGTTTTCTGGCTCCTGTTCTATGACTTTATTTTTTAAACATATTTTTAGTGCAATTTTAGATTTACAGCAAAATTGAGAGGAAGATACAGAGATTTCCCATATCACCCCTGCTTCCCACACATGCAGAGGGTCTCTCATTATCAGTATCCCACACCAGAGTGGTACACTTGTTACAATCGGTGAACCTCCATTGAGACATAATAATTACCCAAAGTTCATAATTTACATTAGGGTTCATGTTGGTATTGTACATTCTGTGCATTTAAACAAATGTATAATAACATGTAGTCAACATTATGGTCTCATACAGAGTATTTTCATGGCCCTAAAAATCCTGTGCGTTCCACCTATTCGTTTGTCCCTCCCCACTAATATCTGGCAACCACTGGTCTTTTTTCAGATTGGCTTTTTTCACTTAGTAATATGCATTTAAGTTTCCTCCATGGCTTTTCATGGCTTGATAGCTCGGTTCTTTTTACTACTGAATAATATTCCACTGTCTGGATTACCATAGTTAATATACCCATTCACCTGCTTAAGGACATCTTGGTTGCTTCCAAGTTTTAGCAGTTATGAATAAAACTTATAGACATTCATGTTCATATTTTTGTGCAGACCTAAGTTTTAGACTCCTTTGGATTAATACTGAAGAGCATGATTGCTGGATTGTATGGTAAGAGTGTGTTTAGTTTTATAAGAAACCTCCTAACACTCTTTCAAAGTAGCTGTACCATTTTGCATTCCCACCAGCAAAGTATGACAGTTCTCATTGCTCCACATACTTGTCAGCATTTGGTGTTGCCACTGTTCTGGATTTCGGCCATTCTGACAGGTGTGTAGTGGTATCTCATCGTTTGTTTAATTTGCATTTGCCTGATGATATATAATGTGAAGCATCTTTTCATATGCTCATTTTTCATCTGTATATCATTTTGATGAGGTGTCTGTTAAGGTCTTTGCCCCATTTTTTAATTGGGTTATTTGATTTTTTACTGTTGATTTTTAAGACTTCTTTGTACATTTTGGATAACTGTCTTTTATCAGATGTGTCCTTTGCAAATATTTTCCTCTTGTCTGTGGTTCCTCTAATTCTTTTGATGTAGTCTTTTTCAGAGCAAAAGTTTCTAATTTTAATGGAGTACAGCTTATCAACTGTTTCTTTTATGGATCGTGCCTTCAGTATTGTGCCTAAAAATGGTATTCCCAAGGTCATCTAGGTCCTCTCATCTTGTGATGACAGGACTGTGATCCATTTTTAGTTAATTTTTATGAAGAGTGTAAGGTCTCTGTCTAGATTCATTTTTTCTTCATGTGGATGTCCAGTTTTTCCAATACCATTTGTTTAAAAGACCACCTTTGCCCCATTGTATTGCCTTTGCTCCTTTGCCAAGGATGAATGGACTGTATTTATGAGGGTCTCCTTCTGAGTTCTTTATTCTGTTCCACTGATTTATTTTTTTGTTATTTCACTAATATCACACTGTCTTGATCACTGTAGATTTATAGCAAGTCCTTAAGTCAGGTAACATTAGTTTTCTAACCTCAGTCGTTCTTCTCCTTCGATATTGTGTTGGCTATTCTGAGTCTTTTGCCTCTCCATATAAACTTCAGACTCAATTTGTCAATATCCATAAAACAGTTTGCTGGGATTTGATTGGAATTGCATTGACTATATAGATCAATTAGGGAAGAATTGATACTTTGACAATATTGAGTTTTCCTATCCATGAACATGGAATATCTCTCCATTTATTTAGTTGGTCAGTTTTGTTTATTGAAGTTTTATAGTATTCCTCATATAGATCTTGTATATATTTTGTTAGATTTAAATTTTGGGGGCGCAAATGTAAATGGTATTTTGTTTTTAATTTCAAATTTCACTTGTACATTGTTTTTATTTAGGAAAGCAACCGATATTGTACGTTAACGTTGTGTTCTGCAACTTTGCTGTAATTGCTTATTAGCTCCAGGAGTTCATGGGGTTTTTTTTGCCATTTTTTTCAAATTTTCTCTATAGATGATCATGTCATCTGATAACAAAGACAATTTTATGTCTTTTTTCCCTGTCTGTGCACCATTTCTTTTCCATTTCCTGCTTTATTGCATTAAGAAAGACTTCCAGTATGATGTTGACAAGGAGTGATGAGGGGACATCTTTATACCTGATCTTAGCGAGAAAGTTTTGAATTTCTCACTATTAATATATGATGTTAGCTGTAGGTTTCCTGTAGATAGTCTTTATCAACTTGAGAAAGCTCTCCTCTGTTCTTAGTTTACTGAGAATTTTTATCAAGAATGGGTGTTGGATTTTTGTCTGTTGATGTGATGCAAGACATAATTGATTTTTCCATGTTAAACCAGTCTTGCATAACTGGGATAAATCCTACTTGGTCATGGTGTATAATACTTTTAATACCTTTTTGAACTCAATTTGCTAGTATTTTGTTGAGGATTTTTTCGTCTAAGTTTATGAGAGATGGTGATAGTTTTCTTATAATGTCACTGTTCAGTTTTGGTATTACAGTAACACTAGTCTCATAGAATGAGTTAGGAAGTATTCCCTCTGCATCAAAGAAATAATATAGAATTGGTATAGTTTCTTTCTTAAATGTTTGGTAAAATTCACTGTTGAACGCGTGTGGGCCCGGTACTTTCTGTTTTGGAAGATCATCTATTTCTTCTTGTGTGAGTTTTGGCAGATTGTGTCTTTTGAGGAATTGATCCGTTTCATTGATGTTTTCAAATTTGTGAGCACAGAAGTGTTCATAATATTCCTCTATTCTTTAAATTTCTGTGGCATCTGTAGTGATATCCGTTCCTTCATTTTCTGATATTAGTAATTAGCACCCTGTCTCTTTTTTCCTAGTTAGCCTGGCTCGTTGATTTTATTGACCTTTTCAAAAAGCCAGCTTTTGGTTTCATAGATTTGTCTATACTGATTTCCTGTTTTCAGTTTCATTAGTTTCTGCTCTAGTTATTTTTGTTTTCTTCTGCTTACTTCAAATTTAATTTGTTCTTCTTTTCCTAGTTCTTAGGATGAAAAGTTACATTATTGATTTTAGGTCTTTCTTCTGTTGTAGTGTATGCATTCAATGCTGTAAATGTCCCTCTAAGCACAGCTTTTGCTGAATCCCAGAAATAAGTTGTGTTTTCATTTTCATTTAATTCTTTGACCCATGTATTATTTAGAAGTGTATTGCTCATTCTCCATGTACTTTGGAATTTTCCAGTTATCTTTCTGTTACTGATTTCTAGTTTAATTACATTGTGATCTGAGAGCAGACGTTGTAAGAATAAGATTTTTTTTTAATTAAAGTGTGTTTTATTGCACAGAATGTAGTCTACTTTGGTGATGTTCTCTGTGATCTTGAGAAAAATGTGTACTCTTCTACTGTTCAATGACATAGTCTGTAGGTGTCAATTATATACAGTTGATTTGATGGTAGTGTTGAGTTCAGCTGTGTCCTTACTGATTATCTGCCTCCAGGATCTGTCTGCTTCTGAGAAGGAGGTGTTGAAGTCTCCAACTATGATAGTGGATTCATCTATTTTTTCTTGCAGTTCTATCAGTTTTTGCCTCATGTCATTTGACACTCTGTTATTAGGCACATACACATTAAGAATTGTTTTATCTTCTTGGAGAATTGATGCCTATATGATTATGTAGTGCACTTCTTTATCTCTGAAAAATTTCCATGCTTTAAAGTCTGCTCTGTCTGATATTAATATAACTACTTCTGCTTTCTTTTGATTAGTGTTAACATGGTATATTGTTCTTCATCTAATTACTTTTAATCTGTGTGTCCTTATATTTAAAGTGGTTTTCTCATAGACAACATACAGTTGGGTTGTGGTTTTTGATCCTCTCTGGCAAGCTCTGTCTTTTTTTTCTTTTTTTTTGTGGTACGCGGGCCTCTCACTGTTGTGGCCTCTCCCGTTGCGGAGCACAGGCTCCGGACGTGCAGGCTCAGCAGCCATGGCTCACGGGCCCAGCCGCTCCGTGGCACGAACCCGTGTCCCCTGCATTGGCAGGCGGACTCTCAACCACTGCACCACCAGGGAAGCCCAAGCTCTGTCTTTTAATTAGGGCATTTAGACCCTTGACGTTCAAAGTGATTATTGATACAGTTGGATTAACAACTACAATATTAATTACTGTTTTCTATTTGTTGCCCTTGGTCTTTGTTCCTGTTTTTGTCTTCCACTCTTTTTCTGCTTTCTGTGATTTTAATCGAGCATTTCATATGATTCCATTTTCTCTCCTTAGTATATCAGTTATAGTTGTGTTTTTTTTCTAACTTTCTCTAGTGGTTATTAAAAGTCCACTTTCAAATGAAACCATACCACTTCATCCATAGTGTGGGTACCTTACAATAACAAAATAATTCTAATTCCTTCCCCTCATCCCTTTTATCGTTGCTTTCATTTATTTTACATATATAAGCACATATAAGCATATGTATGAATACATTGTTGCAGTTATTTTGAACAAACTGTTATCTGTTAGATTGATTATGAATTAGAAAAATAAAAGTGTTTCTTTTACCTTCACTTATTTCTTCTTGTTGGTCATCCCTTTCTCTGTATAGATCTGAGTTTCTGACCTGTATTATTTTCCTTCTCTCTAAAGAACTCATTTTGACATTTCTTACAAGGCAAGTACAGGCAATATATTTCCTCTATTTTTGTTTGTCCAAGAAAGTCTTTATTTCCTCCTCACTTTTGAAGAGTAATTTTGCTGGTTACAGAAGTCTAGGTTGGTGGGGGGGGGGTTCCAACAATTTAGGTGTTTTATCTACTCTCTTCTTACTTGCATGATTTCTCAGGAGAAGTTGGATGTAACTCTTATTTTCGTTGCTCTATAGGTTTAATGTGTTTTTTTCCTCTGCCTTCTTTCAGGATTTTTTTCTTTGTCTTTGATTTTCTCTAATTTGAAAATGATATGCCTGGATATAGGGTTTTGGGGGGCATTTATCTTGCTTGGTGTTCTCTATGCTTCCTGGATCTGTGGTTTGATGTCTAACATTAATTTGGAAAAATTCTCAGTCATTATTGTTTCAAATATTTCTTCTCTTCCTTTCTCTCTTTCCTCTCCTGATATTCCCATTACATGTATCTTACACCTTTTGTAGTTGTCCTACAGTCCTTGGATATTCTGTTCTGTGTTTTTCAGTCTTCATTCAGATTCCTCCCTCAATTATGTTCAGTTAAGCAATAAAAAGCATTTTCAAAACTTTTGCTACAGTGCTGTCTTTTTTAATGTCTAGAATTTCCTTGGGATTTCTTTATTAGGATTCCCATCTCTCTGCTTATGTTCTCTGTTCTTGCATACTGTCCTCATTAGAGCACTAGCATATTAATCACAGTTGTTTAAAATTCCTGGTCGGAAAATTCCAACATCACTGCTGTGTCTGGTTTTGATGCTTGCTCTTTCTGTTCAAATTTTGCTTTTTGCCTTTTTCTATGCCTTGTGAAATTTTCTTGATAGAAGGATGTGATGTACCAAGTAAAAGGAATGGCTATAAATTGGCTTTTAGTAATGTGGTAGTGAGTTGTAAGGGGAAGGGAGCATTCTATAGTCCTACATTACGTCTCAGTCTTTTAGTTCTCTTGACTGTGAACTTTAGAAGTATTTTTGCTTTTTGCTCCCTTCTTGGGTGGTTCAGAATGGCTACAGTGGGCTAGAGTTGCGTATTTCCCTTTCGCTGGCTGGTTAAGCTCTAATAATACTGCAGCAGGTTAAGCTGTGACTAATTAGTCCATCCCCTCTTCCCAAGACAGGTTTTGTTAAAAAGAACAAAACACTCCACAGAAATCTCTTTCATTCCTATACACTAATGATGAAAAATCTGAAAGTGAAATTAAGAAAACACTCCCATTTACCATTGCAACAAAAAGAATAAAATACCTAGGAATAAACCTACCTAAGGAAACAAAAGACATGTATGCAGAAAATTATAAGACACTGATGAAAGAAATTAAAGATGATACAAATAGATGGAGAGATATACAATGTTCTTGGATTGGAAGAATCAACATTGTGAAAATGACTCTACTACCCAAAGCAATCTGCAGATTCAGTGCAATCCCTATCAAACTACCAATGGCATTTTTCACAGAACTAGAACAAAAAATTTCACAATTTGTATGGAAACACAAAAGACCCCGATAGCCAAAGCAATCTTGAGAAAGAAAAACGGAGCTGAATGAATCAGGCTCCTGGACTTCAGACAATACTACAAAGCTATGGTAATCAAGACAGTATGGTACTGGCACAGAAACAGAAATATAGATCAATGGAACAGGATAGAAAGCCCAGAGATAAACCCACACACATATGGTCACCTTATCTTTGATAAAGGAGGCAAGAATATACAGTGGAGAAAAGACAGCCTATTTGATAAGTGGTGCTGGGAAAACTGGACAGCTACATGTAAGAGAACGAAATTAGAACACTCTCTAACACCATACACAAAAATAATCTCAAAATGAATTAAAGACCTAAATGTAAGGCCAGACACCATCAAACTCTTAGAGGAAAACATAGGCAGAACACTCTATGACATAAATCACAGCAAGATTCTTTTTGACCCACCTCCTAGAGAAATGGAAATAAAAGCAAAAATAAGCAAATGGGACCTAGTGAAACTTGGAAGCTTTTGCACAGCAAAGGAAACCATACACAAGACGAAAAGACAACCCTCAGAATGGGAGAAAATATTTGCA
This sequence comes from Tursiops truncatus, assembly GCF_011762595.2. Lineage (NCBI taxonomy): Eukaryota > Metazoa > Chordata > Mammalia > Artiodactyla > Delphinidae > Tursiops > Tursiops truncatus. Next base: position 38,808,805 of record NC_047042.1, read on the forward strand.
AATGAAGCAACTGACAAAGGATTAATCTCCAAAACATATAAGCAACTCATGCAGCTCAATATCAAAAAAAAAAACAACCCAATCCAAAAATGGGCCAAATACCAAAATAGACATTTCTCCAAAGAAGATATACAGATTGCCAACAGACACATGAAAGAATGCTCAACATCCTTAATCATTAGAGAAATGCAAATCAAAACTACAATGAGATATCATCTCACACCAGTCAGAATGGCCATCATCAAAAAATCTACAAACAATAAATGCTGGAGAGGCTGTGGAGAAAAGGGAAGCCTCTTGCACTGTTGGTGGGAATGTAAATTGATACAGCCACTATGGAGAACAGTATGGAGGTTCCTTAAAAAACTAAAAATAGAACTACCATACAACCCAGCAATCCCACTACTGGGCATATGCCCTGAGAAAACCATAATTCAAAAAGAGTCACGTACCAAAATGTTCATTGCAACTCTATTTACAATAGCCAGGACATGGAAGCAACGTAAGTGTCCATTGACTGATGAATAGATAAAGAAGATGTGGCACATATATACAACGGAATATTACTCAGCCATAAAAAGGAATGAAACTGAGTTATTTGTAGTGAGGTGGATGGACCTAGAGACTGTCATAGAGAGTGAAGTAAGTCAGAAGGAGAAAAACAAATATCTTATGCTAACACATATATATGGAATCTAAAAAACAAAACAAAACAAAACAAGGTCATGAAGAACCTAGGGCCAAGACGGGAATAAAGATGCAGACCTACTAGAGAATGGACTTGAGGATACGGGGAGGGGGAAGGGTAAGCTGGGACAAAGTGAGAGAGTGGCATGGACATATATACACTACCAAACGTAAAATAGTTAGCTAGTGGGAAGCAGCTGCATAGCACAGGGAGATCAACTCGGTGCTTTGTGACCACCTAGAGAGGTGGGATAGGGAGGGTAGGAGGGAGGGAGATGAAAGAGGGAAGAGGTATGGGGACATATGTATATGTATAACTGATTCACTTTGTTATAAAGCAGAAACTAACACACCATTGTAAAGCAATTATACTCCAGTAAAGATATTAAAAAAAAAAACAAAGCAAAACAAAACACTCTGGTATATTTTTAAATGGTTCCTTTTACCCCCTGCACGTGCAGAGCCCAACAGGATTTTTCTCCGATATTTACTGTGGGAATCTGGTAAAGTTTTTGGAGGTAAATCTTACAATATTCAAAGGACCCCCTGTGACTGGAGACCCCTGGAAGTTTTAACTTTCTGAGTTGTTCTCACTGAGCCTCCAGCAATTCATAATTTACCATTTAGCTTTTGCTACCCCAGCACTGTTTCCCACAGCAGTTTTTGCTTGTGAGTTAAGTTCTGCCCCAGTAAGCCTAGACTCCCTACATTTGCCTGTCTCTCCAGTCTTGGAGACCGATTTTCTCTGTGTTCTCCTCTCACTTAGGGATCCAAGAAGAGTTGACTTTTTCAGTCTGTTCAGGTTTTTACTTGTTGTTAGGACAGAGTGGTTGACATCTTAGCTCCTTATATATGGAAACAAAAATCCCCAACCTCTGTGAGTTTAAGTTAGTTTTAGTACAGGAGAAGCATGAGCCCGTATGAGTTAAAAAAATATATATGGTGGAAAAAAATGGTGCAGTAAGAATGAACTTTCCAAGAACTAACTTTTTCATACCTCCTCCACCAACCATCTCTCACTATAAAGTTACTCTGCTTTTTTGGCAAAGAAAATTAAATTTCATTACATTGTAGTTTATGCACAAACTAATGTTTATTTACTTTTGAATTATCATTAATTACGTATACACTTCTTTTTGTTATTCAGTTCACATATTTTTCTTATAGTGAAAATTATTTGTTTATCTTAGCTTAGGATGGAATACAGCATAATTTATCTCAGTACAATTAATTTTTTAAAATTATTTAAGAACTTTTCACTTAGCAACACACTTCTTGGGAATGAATGACAGTCATTGAACAAAAGATAAATATACTTTGTAGTTATTGATAAAGCAATAGGCCATAACAATTAACCCAGAGAATCTTCTCCTTGGATTAATTAATTTTCTTGCATTTCTACTGTGGTGTAAATTTCATAGAACAAAATAAATGAATGATATATGCATAAATATGCATATACATATCATATATATATTCTTATATATATATATCAGTAATGAGGAGAAAATTTTATGAACAAGTGAAATAAGGTACAATGATTAAAATTAGAAAACACCTTTAACAAATAAATAATCAAATCTGATTTTTATATAGAAAATAACTAAATTTATTTGGGATAAATATAAAATGTATTATACTGCTGTTTTGTGCAATATACAGTATAAAATTATAATTTACACATATATACCTTGATTTTCTCCTTTATAAAATGTAGGAACCAGGCTACATTATGTCTAAGCTTCCTTTAAAATCTTCATTATTATACTAAAAAAATTATATATGCATGTGTGTATATATAATTTCACATACATATATGCATACATATATACATATATACACACACACATATATATGTGTGTATATGTGTGTGTGTGTGTGTATATATATATATTTCAGTACCAACTGATCATTTTCTCAATTTCTTAATGAAATTTGTGTGGTCAAATTTACTATAACTTATCCTAAATGCTTTTCTTCTTAATTCATTGCCACTATTCATAGGAAAATATTTGAAAACACACATACACACAAACAAAAAAGAAAAAAAACTGATGTCAGGTGGTTTTAAGCTTTAATGTTCTTTGTAAGTAACAGAAGTAATGAGTTTTGAAACAGAAAAATTTTTTTAATGTTTAATGCGTTCTATACAGTGGCAGAGGTTGAATGTTCATTTGTCCCGGGAAACCTTACTGTTCATTTTTCTCTTATGATTTCTCTGATTACCACAAAAGACAAAAGCATCTGCCAATTATACTTCTGCTCAGTTCTACTCTTATGGGTAAGGCTACTTTTCATTGTGGGTAGTGCTGTTCGGACAACCATCATCATGATGCATTCAGTGTAGTATTATACATTGTGTGTGCACGTGCGTGTGCATGCACTTATGTGAGCATGCTATCAACATAGCTCTAAAGAGGTTTTTGGACTACCCATACTAAATTTAGTGTCTATTCAAATTAGAGTCTGCAATTTTACAAAAACATAATGAGATGAAACTCCCAGTCACAAGAGACAGGCCACTTCAGAAGGTTGAAGTATTAAAATAATAATGAGTACATTTTCTACATCAACATAGAACATGTAGCAACAGGAAGTGGACTGTGTACCAGAGTATGTCCACTAGCAACTTAGTTGTTGTCCTTCAATGTTGTCAGCCTCTATATTTATTTCCTTCAAATTGAGGAAATAATCAGTAGCATGCACTCCAGCTCTTTCTATCCTGTGGTCGCTAGGCAAACAGGCATCAGTTATAAAATAAAATAAAAATAAGTTACAGAGAACCCTGTTGTCAGAGGAATTAGTGAACCACAGAAGCACATGACATAATAACCTTAGTCTTCAAAACCAGAAATTCTCTATGATGCTGACATTGAGAGTTCTGAGCCTAAAGAATATGAGTGATTAAATCACTCTTTACAGTAGCTAATCAGCATAGACAGTGGCTTGATAAATGCTGTCTTAATTGATGATATTCTTGGTAGACACAACTAACAACAGCAAATGAAATTTGCTAAATTATTTTACTTAATATTTTTCAGTAGCACACATAGTTGTCCAGAACTCTGAAGACAGATGTGATCTTCCATGCAAGAGGTGAAAAAGAGTAGATCAAACTTTAACAGGACTTCAAGTTTTAAGTGTCCCATTATTTTTCCTGCGGTTTTCTGTTTTAATGAAATGAATAAATATTACATATATTTATATGAGATGTATATAAATCATTCACGCTTGTTCCATGCATTTGGTATTTGCATATTTTTTTCATGGAGTACAACATAAAGGACTGGAACAACAAAGATTGCTGATTCTCTTTCTCCCTTCTTCCTCCTTCCTTTTTTCCCCTCCTTCTTGTGTAATTTTATCAGGGTAGAACCCAGTGAGCCTTAGTTATTCCATACTTGAAATGGAAACTCAATTGACTCTTATTTCCTGATGATTGAGCTTAAAAAATCATTTTTGTTTATTTTTATTGTAGTCTATTTTTCTAAATTTAAATTGGCTAGTTTTTTTTGGCTATTTGCTCATAAATTTCTCTAGTAGCTTGCACATTTCGGAATTGTTTTGAAACTGAAGCACTTAGCCATTATGATTGAGTAAAAATTTAAGAAAAAGGAACCTTTTTTAAACTGTAAATCTAGTTTCAGTTTCCAGTGTGGTGTAAGTGAGAATGAAGCAACCATATATATCTCAAACCCTCCAAAGTGAGATTTTCTGGACAGGAGTTCATCAAGGTTATGAAAGAAGCATAGTAGGGTTCAAAGTAGAATGGACCAAGACTTTGGTAACCTGTAGTCTAACCCTGGATGCCTCACTAAATAGCTGTAGGTCTTTAGATAAATTATGTAAACTGTAGACCTCAGCTTTCTTATCTTTAAAGTTAAATATTTTAACCACATGACCTATTAGCTACCAGCTTTGAAAGTTTATGATTCTAAGTAAATGTTAAAAACAGCAGAAATTCTTCATCTAAAAAGTAATTATAGAAAAAAAAAAAGTAATTATAGAAATTAATTGCAATGCCATAATGTATTTTTCACATATGATTCAGCTCATGTATTATAAGTAAGACTACTGGATATCGATAAATATTTGCTAATTATCTGGAAAATTTGGCCAACATAGATTTGGTGAACTATGGATTCAGTTTGACATGTGTATACATCATAAAATAATTACAAAAATATTTACATTATCTTTTGCTTTGTGAGGGCTTGATTTTAATCTTTCTTCAAGAAAAAGTTATGAGGCTAAAATTTAAAAGAGAATTATGGAATGCCAATTAAAATATTTAAATGTGTAATTACTTTAAAAAATTGATACTGAAAACCATCCTATCTCTTTATCAATTTGGTTGTAATTCACATTTCAAACCTAAATAATCTACATGCCTTTAAAAAGTGTTAGAATCAGAAAGAGAGAAAATATCTATTTTGCTTACATATGATCCTCTTAACATTCACATGCCAGATGGTGTTTCATATCAGGTCAGAAATAATGAAGGAATCTGGCTTTAAATCTAAGAATCTGGGGTAAAATGAGAAACTAGGGATTACATATTTGTAATAGCATTTTTCCCTAAAATTCAGCCATTTGTAATAATTCTTGATATGCTTCTGTCTGTGTGTAGGGAGTTATTTTTACTTATTTCATTTCTATTATACTTTGTTGGGATTCTGAAAGGTTATTTATGTTGTGATTAGACATTTTTTCAATCCTTGGATCACTATAGCCAAGTAATAATTTGAACTTCAGATATTTCAAACCAAAACTCAGTGACTAGTCTAGAAACTAGAAAATCAGTGACTCATGGGGAGGGAAAAATAAATAGAAATTCTATTAAGTATGGAGGAGAGTAATATTTTTCTAATTCATTTCAGAGAAACTAATTATAAAATTAAATGGCCTGAATTCTTCTGCTAAAAAAATAAATTCCCTTCATGTAACAATAGCACATTTCATAGGCATAAACCTGGCTGACTTTAGAGAATAAATTTAGGTCTTTTTGTTGTAGGGAAAACAGAAATTTGTACTCTTAGTTAACTCATTTTTATTATTGTCTTGATTTCTATCACTTCCTCTTAATAGATCATGTGATTGTCTTTGTCTTTAGCTAACCTGATCAAAACTAATTCATCACAATATTTTACTGGTCACTCTCTTTTTAATGTCTTTGTATAATAATTATCTGGTTCTGTAGCTTGACTGCATCCAAGCTGTAAAAAAGGACAAACATTTCAAGTAATAAATGTGGCTGGATTATGTAAATCCAGTCCCAAATCTCAACCAAAAAAAAAGAAAAAAATGAAAGTTTCACTTTTGACATGATAGCACAAAAAGCTCTGTGGATTCACTCCCTAGTGAAACTGATAAAAATTGTTTTAAAAAAATTAAGTCTTCAGAAATGATCCTAGGGGAACATTCAGAGTCTCTGAAGTGGTTGTAAGGAAGGCAAACATAGGTCATGTAATGAACAAATTAAGCAACACTCAAGAAAATCTGCTAGAACTACTGTGCCCTGGCCCATCAATTGAATATTCAGCTCATAAAGTGGAGGTGTTTCTCAGAGAGAAGTATCCTATTGTCCCCACTTCTGCTTCAGAGCTGTAGCTCAGAGATTTTGCAAACATGTTGTAAAATAGAGCGCCCCACATCTCTTCCCACAGGAACTGACTTCACTAGCAATATAATGTGGAGAAGTTTACAGTGAAGGATGGTCTCAGAAACAGTGGTGGTTATGATAAAAGTCAGTTGGGAGGAGACTGATAGCTTCATTGGAGATATAGACTAAACTTTAAGTTGGGTACTTCGCTGGGGAGAATCAGGCATAGATGCATCTGGAAAGTATCTTCCTTGGATCAGAACAGATTTCAAACAGGAATCTCAGGAAGTATCTTTCTGGATGGTCCCAAGTTTGATTGGATCAGTCCATCAAGCAGTTCATGCCTCAGGGAAAATAAGAGCACAAATAAGCTTACCAAGTATTAGATCTTATTGTGGTAATGGAAGGAGACAAAGAGAACGCTGAAAAAATCATTGTCATCCCAGAGTGATTATAGGTGTATCCAAGTCTGTGTTCTCTGAAGAGCAACATCAGAGGCTGCATGCTAGAGGGTGGGAGTGGGGGGTTGGTAGTAGTGGGAAAATTGACTTCACTGAAATAATCACTAAACAAATAAGCAAATAACAATAACAAGCCCCTAGGGTAAGAGGGAAGTACCCAGAGTTGCCAAAGTGTATTATCTAAAGTGTCAAGTTTCCAATAAAAATATATATATATACTAGAACTGCAGAGAAGCCAGAAAGTATGATCCATACACAAGGGGGGAAAAGCGGACAACAGAAACTGCCTGTGATTGCAACCAAAAGTTAGATTCAACAGACAGAATCTTCAAAGTAACCATTTAAATATATTCAAAAAAGTAAAGAAATCATGATAAAAGAAGTAAAGGTGTGAATGACAATGTTACATCATAAAGACGTCTATTTAAAAAAATGGACAACCTAAAAGTTGAATATTACATTTTATTCAGCAGACTTACTGAGGATTTAAGCCTGGGAGACAGATTTTCAGATAGCTCTGAGGGACTGTTTCAAAGAGGTAAGGGATATATAGGAGTCTCTGCAACAAAAACCAGGTAGGCAGAACATCCAAAGATTACTGTTAACTAAAGAAATACCAGATGTCTCAAGTTGATGAATTTAGCACTTTTCTATATATGGGAATATGCAAGTTTCTGGGCTCACTGAAATCATTTCTTTGATATGCATGCACCTTAACTGTCTTGTTTTTTTTTCCATCCTGAATCCCCCTCAGGGTGCACAGTCAGGGCGGCTGCAGTGACTGATGGCTTGATGGCCAGAACACCCTTTGTTTACCTATATGGCAGGCGACATTCTTTGTCCACATAGACAATGTCTGTAAGAGGTAGAAATTAGTTTTTTAAAAAGAACCAAATTTAAATACTGCGGCTAAAAGATGCAGTAGCTGAAGTGAAAAATTCAGTAGATTTGAGCCACCTTAGTGGCTTGAAAATTGATTGATAAAGATTATACAATCTGAAGAATAAAGAAAAAATTAAGAAAAATGCAATGCAGAAAAATAATGAGACACTATCAAGCGCACCAAAATAAGCATAATAGGAGTACCAGAAGGAAAGGAGAAAGAAGCATAAAAACTATTAAAAAAAAAATGATGGCTAAAAACTTCCCAAATTTATTGAAAACATTAATCTACACATCTAGGAAACTCAACAGATTCCAAGGAGTATAAACACAAAGAGATCCACAATCAGACACATCACAGTATAAATATTGAATCCAAAGATAAGGAGAAAATCTTGGAATCAGCAAGAAGTAAAACCACTCTAATTTACAATGGAATTCCAGTAAGATTAATAGGTGACTCCCCATCAGAACAGTGGAAGCCAAAAAAAGGGGGGGATAACATACTAAAAGTGCTCAAAGAAAAAAATGTCACTAAGAATTCTGTATTGAGCAAAGCTATGGTTTATAAATGAAGGCAAAATAAGCATATTCCCAAATAAAAGCATGAGGATTTGTTGCTAACAAACCCACATGATATGAAATACTAAAGAAAATCTTTAGGTTGAAAGCAGTTGATCCCAGACAGTAACTTGAATTCACATGAACACATGAAAAACAGTAATAAAGATAATAATGTAACTATATAATATAGCATATTTATATATTTCTTCTCCTTTCTTAACTGATTTTAAAAGCTATTGTATAAAACATTATACGGGTAATGTATTGTTTGACCTATAACATACACATATGTGATACATTTGGCAAACTTATACAACAGAGGTGAGTAATCTAAGCTGTTTTGGCTAGGAAGTTAATTCCAAATAGTAGCTTGATCCACAGGAACAAATGAAGAGATCCAGAAATTATAAATAAAGTTAATTAGCAAAACCTATACTTATTTGCTCTCCTTTCTTCTCTCAACTTCTTTAAAAGACAGTAAATTATATAATGTAATAATTTTAAATGTAATATTAAAATATTATTAACATTTATAGATATATAATGTAAATAATATGAAAATAGTATCACAAAAGGATAGAAAAGGGAGTAGAGTTACAGGAGTAATACTTTTATGGCTCACTGGAATTGAGTTAAACTAAATTTGAAACTGATTCTTATAAATAAAGATGTATGTGGTAGGGCTCAGGGTAAATACTGACATCACTCAAGAAAATATAATGGAAAAAGTCATTGAAGTAATTAAATCATTAAATTAATTGAAATACTATATTAAAAAATATTCACTTGCAAAAAAGCAGTAAAGAGGTACAAAAAAGATATGAGACACATACCAAAAGAAACACAGACAAAAAAGTAAAATGGCAAACATAAATCCAACTATATAAAAAAGATATTAAATGTGAATGGATTAAAAGCCTAATCAAAAGACAGAGATTGTCAGAAAGGAAAAACGAACAAACTAAAAAACCATAATCCAACTCTATACTATCTATAGAAGACATACTTAAGATTCAAAGATAAAAATAGGTTGAAAGTAGAAGACTGGAATATATACAAACAGCAATCACAAGACAGCTGGAGTGACTATACTAACATCACAAAGAAAAACAGTTTACAAAAAGACTGTTTATTAGAGATACAGAGGGACACTTTATGATAAAGGATCAACTCATCAGTAGGATATAATTATTATAAACATATGTGCACATAACATAGTGTACCAAAATACGTGAAGCAAAAACTGACAGAAATTAAGGGGGAAATAGACCATTCAAAACTAGTCAGATACATATGTACTCTACTTTCAATAATGGTTGATCAGCCAGGTAGAAGCTCAACAAGGAAATAGAACATTTGAACAATGCTATGAACTACTATATAACATCTGAACAAACACCTATATAGAAAAATATCTATATAATATATCTACAACACTCCATCTAACAAGAGACTATACATTCTTCTCAAGAGCACAAGGAACATTCTCCAGGATAGACCATATTGCTAGGCCATAAAACAATCCTTAGTAAAATTTAAAAGGCAGAAATAATATGAAGTATGTTTTGTGACTACAATGGAACAAAATTAGAAATTGATAACAATAGACATTGGAAAACCCCACTAATATATGAATTAAACAACATAGTCCAAAATAACCAATAGGTCAAAGAAAAAAATCAAAAGGGAAATTGAGATGAATGAAAATAAAGACAAAAGATTCCAGATTTATAGGTTGCAGTGCTTAGAAAAAAATGGAAAAGCAATAAGGTTGAATATGTAATTTTTAAAAGGGGAAAAGATCTCAAATCAGTAAACTCACCTTCCATCTTAAGACAGTGGGGAAAAGAAAGAACAAAGTAAATTTAAAGCAAACAAAAGGAAGGGGAAAAAAAATAAAGGTTAAAGCAGAAATTAGCAAAATACATAATAGAAAATCAAGGAAACCAAGACCTGGTTCTTTAATTAATCAACAAAATTAATAAAACTTCAGACTGACCAAGAAAAAGAGAAGATTCAAATTACTAGACTCAGAAATGAAGGAGGGAATATTAGTACTTTCCATAAGAAAAAAAAAAAGACTATAAAAGAATACTATGAAAAATTATTTGCCAATAAATTAGATCAACTAGATGGAGTGGATAAATTTGTAGAAAGACACAAACTACAGAAATTGTCTCATAAAGAAATAGACAATCTGAATTGATAAGTAAATTAAAATAATGTTAAAATCTACAAACAAAGAAAAGTGCAGGCCCAGATGGCTACATTAGTGAATTCTATCCAACAGTTAATGAAGAATTAGTATTAATTATTCACAAACTGTTCCAAAAAATAAAAGAGGAGGGAGTACTTCCTAACTCATTCTATGAGGTCAGTATTACCATGACACCAAAACCCCACACAAAGACAGAACAAGAAAAGAAAACTACAAACCAGTATCTTTTATGAATATAGATATAAAAATCCTCAACAAAAAACTAGCAAAGCAAATCCAGCAACATATACAATGAATTATACACCATGACTAAGTGTTATTTATCTTAAGAATGTAAGTTGGTTTAACAACTGAAAATCAATTAAAGTAATACATCGTATCACTGCAGTAAAACCAAAAATCACATGATTTTCTCAACGGACAAAGAAAAATACATTCAGCAAATTCTGATATCTTTTCATGATTAAAAACATTCAACAAACTAGTATAAAAATTTTCAACATGATAAAGGGCATCTGTTTAAAAAAATCCACAGCTAATATCATATGTAATGGTGAAAGAATAGATACTTTTCCCCCTAAGAACAAATAAAACGAGGATGTCCACTTTCATTATTTCTATACAACATTGTACTAGGGGTTCCATCTAGGGCAGTTAGGAAAGAAAAATAAATAAAAGGCACCCAGTTGGGGAAGAAAGTAGTAAAAATCTCTATTCTTACATAACATGATCTTTTATTTATGAATTTTTATAAATCTACTAAAATACTATTAGAACTGATAAATGAGCAGGCTTGTCAGATACTAGATCATTATATAAAAATCTGTTGTATTTCCAACATTTGCAATTAAGAATCAAAAAAATGAAGGAAACAATTTCATTTATATAATAATAGCATCATAAAATACTAGGAATTAAACAAAATTGAAACCTCAACTAATACTCTGAAAACTATAAAACATTGTTGAAAGAAATTAAATAAACTCTAAATTAAATATTTCATGTTCATAGATTGAAAAATTTTGAATTGTTAAAAAGGTAATACTCCCCACATTAATCTATAGACTCAGTGTGATCACTGTCAGAAGCACAGCTGGCTTCTTTGTAGAAATTGACAAGCTGATTCTAAAATTCATATGGAATTGCACAGGATCCAGGACGACCAAAACAATCATGCAAAAGATGAACAAATTTGGAATACTCACACTTCCCAATTTCAAAACTTAGTATATGGCACTAAGTAATCAAGACAGTGTGGCACTTGGATAAGGATAGACATATAGATCAATGGAATAGAAATTAGAAACCCATGTGTCTCTGGTCAACTGATTTTGACAAGGGCACCAAGACCATTAAATGGGGAAATGAGTCTTTTGAATAGACAGTGCTGCAACAACTGGACAAGCCACCCACATATAAAGAATGGAATTGGAACCTTACCTTATACCATATACCAAAATTAACTTGAGTCAAAGACCTGAATGTAAGATCTAAAACTATAAAATTCTTTGGAGAATACATAGGGGTAGATCTTGATTCCTTAATTTGGCACTGAATTCTTATATAAGACAGCAGTACGAGACCTTCAAGATGGCAGAGGAGTAAGACATGGAGATCACCTTCCTCCCTCAGAAATACATCTATATGTGGAACAACTCCTACAGAACACCTATTGAATGCTGGCAGAAGACCTCAGACTTCCCAAAAGGCAAAAAACTTCCCACGTCCCTGGGTAGGGCAAAAGAAAAAAGGAAAAACAGGGACAAAAGAATAGGGAGGGAGCTGTGAAGGAGGAAAGATTTCCACACACTAGGAAGCCCCTTCACTGGTGGAGATGGGGTGGGGGGAAGCTTCGGAGCCACAGAGGAGAGAGCAGCAGCAATAGGGGTACAGAGGGCAAAGTGGAGAGAATCCCACACAGATGATCGGTGCTGACCAGCACTCATCAGACTGAGAGGCTTGTCTACTCACCTGCCAGGGCATATGGGGGCTGGGGGCTGAGGCTAAAGCTTCAGAGGTCAGATCCCAGGGAGTTCAGGCCTGGGGGTGGCTGCGTGAACAGCCTGAAGGGTGCTGGTGCACCACACCTAGCCAGGAGGGAGTCCAGGAAAGTCTGGACCTGCTTAAGAGGGAAGAGACCATTGTTTCAGGGTGAGCAAGGAGAGGGGATTCAGAGCACTGCCTAAACAAGCTCCAGAGACAGGTGTGAGCCGCCGCTATCAGCATGGACACCAGAGATGGGCATGAAGAACAGACACCCTCAGGAGACCTACACGCAGAGGCGGGCTAAATCCAAACGTGAACCCCAGGAGCTGTGCGAACAAAGAAGAGAAAGGGAAATTTCTCCCAGCAGCCTCAGGAGCAGCAGATTAAATCTCTACAATCAACTTGATGTACCTTGCATCTGTGCAATACCTGAATAGACAACGAATCACCCCAAAGTTGAGGTGGTGGACTTGGTGTGATTTTCTCTGTATAGCTTTGCTTTTAACATTTGTCCTAGGGTTCTGTGTGTCCATTTTTTTTTGTTTGTTTTTTTGTTTCTGTTTTTTTTAGTATAGTATTTAGCACTTGTTATCATTGGTGGATTTGTTTTTTGGTTTGGTTCCTCTTTTTATTTTTAATTTTTAAATTTTTAATAATATTTTATTTTTTAATAACTTTATTTTATTTTGTCTTTTTCATTCTCTCTTTCTTGTTTTCTCCATTTTCTTCTGAGCCACGTGGCTGACAGGGTCTTGGTGCTCCAGCCAGGTGTCAGGCCTGTGCCTCTGAGGTGGGAGAGCTGAGTTCAGGACATCCTGGCTCCACATAATATCAAACTACGAAAGCTCTCCCAGAGATCTGCATCTCAGTGCTAAGACCCATCTCCACTCAACAACCATCAAGCTACAGTGCTGTACACCCTATGCCAAACAACTATTACGACAGGAACACAACCCCACCCACTAGTAGAGAGGCTGCCCAAAATCATAGTAAGTACACAGACACCCTAAAACACACCACCAGATGCAATCCTGCCCACCAGAAGGACAGTATCCAGCCTCATCCACCAGGACACAGGCACCAGTCCCCTCCAAGGGGAAGCCTACACAACCCACTAAACCACCCTTAGCCACTGAGGGCAGACACCAAAAACAACGGGAACTACAAACCTGCAGCCTATGAAAAGGAGACCCCAAACACAGTAAGTTAAGCAAAATGAGAAGACAGAGAAACAGCAGATGAAAGAGCAAGGTAAAAGCCCACCAGACCAAACAAATAAATAGGAAATAGGCAGTCTACCTGAAAAAGAATTCAGGGTAATGATAGTAAACATGATCCAAAATCTTGGAAATAGAATGGAGAAAATACAAGAAATGTTTAACAAAGACCTAGAAGAACTAAAGACCAAACAACGATGAACAACACAATAAATTAAATAAAAAATTCTTTAGAAAGAATCAGTAGCAGAATAAATGAGGGAGAAGAACGGATAAGTGACCTGGAAGATAAAATACTGGAAATAACTACCACAAAGCAGAATAAAGAAAAAAGAATGAAAAGAACTGAGGACAATCTGAGACACCTCTGGGACAATATTAAAGGCACCAACATTCGAATTATATAGGTCCCAGAAGAAGAAAAGAAAAAGAAAGGGACTGAGAAAATATTTGAAGAGATTATAGTTGAACACTTCCCTAATATTGGGAAGGAAATGGTTAATCAAGTCTAGGAAGCGCAGAGAGTCCCATACAGAATAAATCCAGGGAGAATCACACCAAGACACATATTAATCAAACTATCAAAAATTGAATACAAAGAAAACATATTAAAAGCAACAAGGAAAGAACAACAAATAACATACAAGAGAATCCCCATAAGGTTAACAGGTGATCTTTCAGCAGAACTCTGCAAGACAGAAGGGACTGGCAAGACATATTTAAAGTAATGAAAGGGAAAAACCTGCAACCGAGATTACTCCACCCAGCAAGGATCTCAGTCCGATTCGACGAAGAAATTAAAACCTTTACAGACAAGCAAAAGCTAAGAGAATTCAGCACCACCAAACCAAATTTACAACAAATGCTAAAGGAACTTATCTAAGCAGGAAACACAAGAGAAGGAAAAGGCCTACAATAACAAACCCAAAAGAATTAAGAAAATGGTAATAGGAACATACATATCGATAATTACCTTAAACGTAAATGGATTATATGCTCTAACCAAAAGACATAGACTGGCTGAATGGATCCAAAAAACAAGACCTGTATATATGCTGTCTACAAGAGACCCACTTCAGACCTGGGGACACGTACAGACTGAAAATGAGGGGATGGGAAAAGATATTCCATGTAAATGGAAATCAAAAGAAAGCTGGAGTAGCAATTCTCTTATCAGACGAAATAGACTTTAAAATAAAGACTATTAGAAGAGACAAAGAAGGACACTGTATAATGATCAAGGGATCAATCCAAGAAGAGGATATAACAATTGTAAATATCCATGCATCCAACATAGGAGCACCTCATTATCTAAGGCAAATGCTAACAGCCATAAAAGGGGAAATCAACAGTAACACAATCATAGTAGGGGACTTTAACACCCCACGTTCACCAATGGACAGATCCTCCAATTTGAAAATAAATAAGGAAACACAAGCTTTAAATGATATATTAAACAAGATGGACTTAATTGATATAGGATATTCCATCGAAAAACAACAGAATACACTTTCTCCTCAAGTGCTCATGGAACATTCTCCAGGATTGATCATATCTTGGGTCACAAATCAAGCCTTGGTAAAACTAAAATCATTTCAAGTATGTTTTCTGACCACAACGCTATGAGACTTGATATCAATTATAGGGAACAAACTGTAAAAAATACAAACACATGCAGGCTAAACAATACACTACTAAATAACCAAGAGATTACTGAAAAAATCAAAGAGGAAATCAAAAAATACCTAGAAACAAATGACAATGAAAACATGACAACCCAAAACCTATGGAATGCAGCAAAAGCAGTTCTAAGAGGGAAGTTTATAGCAATACATTCCTACCTCAAGAAACAACAAATATCTCAAATAAACAACCCAACCTTACACCTAAAGCAATTAGAGAAAGAAGAACAAACAAACAAAAAACCCAAAAGTTAGCAGAAGGAAAGAAATGATAAAGATCAGATCTGACATAAATGAAAAAGAAACGATAGCAAAGATCAATAAAAATAAAACCTGGTTCTTTGAGAAGATAAACAATATTGATAAACCATTAGCCAGACTCATCAAGAAAAAAAGGGAGAAGACTCAAATCAATAGAATTAGAAATGAAAAAGGAGAAGTAACAACTGACACTGCAGAAATACAAAGGATCATGAGAGATTACTACAGGCAACTATATGCCAATAAAATGGACAACCTGGAAGAAATGGACAAATTCTTAGAAAAGCACAAACTTCTGAGACTGAACCAAAAGAAATAGAAAATATAAACAGACCAGTCATAAGCACTGAAATTGAGACTGTGATTTAAAAATCTTCCAACAAACAAAAGCCCAGGACCAGATGGCTTCACAGGCAAATTCTATCAAATATTTAGAGAAGAGCTAACACCTATCCTTCTCAAACTCTTCCAAAATACAGAGGAGGGAGGAACACTCCCAAACTCATTCTACGAGGCCACCATCACCCTGATACCAAAACCAGACAAGGATGTCACAAAGAAAGAAAACTACAGGCCAATATCACTGATGAACATAGATGCAAAAATCCTCAACAAAATACTAGCAAACAGAATCCAACAGCACATTAAAAGGATCATAAACTGTGATCAGGTGGGGTTTATCCCAGGAAGGCAAGGATTCTTCAATATACACAAATCAGTAAATGTGATACACCATATTAACAAATTGAAGTATAAAAACCATATGATCTGGGGAGGGGGAAGGGTAAGCTGTGACGAAGTGAGAAAGTGGCATGGACATATATACACTACCAAACGTAAAATAGATAGCTAGGGGGAAGCAGCTGCATAGCACAGGGAGATCAGCTCGCTGCTTTGCGACTACCTAGAGGGGTGGTATAGGGAGGATGGGAGGGCGATGCAAGAGGGAGGGGATATGGGGATATATGTATACATATAGCTGAATCACTTTGTTATACAGCAGAAACTAACACAACCATGATACTATACACAGAGATTCCTAAAGATGCTACCAGAAAACTGCTAGAGCTAATCAATGAATTTGGTAAAGTAGCAGGATACAAAATTAATGCACAGAAATTTCTTGCATTCCTATACACTAACTATGAAAAATCTGAAAGCGAAATTATGGAAACACTCCCATTTACCTTTGCAACAAAAAGAATAAAATACCTAGGAATAAACCTACCTAAGGAAGCAAAAGACTTGTATGCAGAAAACTGTAAGACACTCATGAAAGAAATTAAAGATGATACAAATAGATGGAGAGATATACCATGTTCTTGGATTGGAAGAATCAACATTGTGAAAATGACTATACTACAAAAAGCAATCTACAGATTCAGTGCAATCCCTGTCAAACTACCAATGGCATGTTTCACAGAACTAGAATAAAAAATTTCACAATTTGTATGGAAACACAAAAGACCCCAAATAGCCAAAGCAATCTTGAGAAATAAAACCGGAGCTGAATGAATCAGGCTCCTGGACTTCAGACTATATTACAAAGCTACAATAATCAAGACAGTATGGTACTGGCATAAAAACAGAAATATAGATCAATGGAACAGGAAAGAAAGCCCAGAGATAAACACACGCACATATGGTCACCTTATTTTTGATAAAGGAGGCAAGAATATACAATGGAGAAAAGACAGCTTCTTCAATAAGTGGTGCTGGGAAAACTGGACAGCTACATGTAAAAGAATAAAATTAGAACACTCCCTAACACCATACACAAAAATAATCTCAGGGCTTCCCTGGTGGCGCAGTGGTTGGGAGTCCGCCTGCCGATGCAGGGGACAAGGGTTCGTGCCCTGGTCCGGGAAGATCCCACATGCCGCGGAGCGGCTGGACCCGTGAGCCATGGCCGCTGAGCCTGCACGTCCAGAGCCTGTGCTCCGCAACAGGAGAGGCCACAACAGTGAGGGGCCTGCGTACCATAAAAAAAAAAAAAAAAAAAAATCTCAGAATGGATTAAATCCTAAATCTGAGGCCAGACACTATAAATCTCTTAGAGGAAAACATAGGCAGAACACTCTATGACATAAATCACAGGAAGATCCTTTTTGACCCACCTTCTAGAGAAATAGAAATAAACAAATGGAACCTAAACAAAACAAAAATAAACAAATGGAACCTAATGAAACTTAAAAGCTTTTGCACAGCAAAGGAAAACATAAACAAGAGGAAAGGACACCTCTCAGAGTGGGAGAAACTATTTGCAAATGAAGCAACTGACAAAGGATTAATCTCCAGAATTTGCAAGCAGCTCATGCAGCTCAATATCAGAAAAACAAACAACCCAATCCAAAAATGGGCGGAAGACCTAAATAGACATTTCTTCAAAGAAGATATACAGATTGCCAACAAACACATGAAAGGTTGCTCAACATCACTAATGATTAGAGAAATGCACATCAAAACTACAATGAGGTATCACCTCACACCAGTCAGAATGGCCATCATCAAAAAATCTACAAACAATAAATGCTGGAGAGGGTATGGAGGAAAGGGAACCCTCTTGCACTCTTGGTGGGAATGTAAATTGATACAGCCACTATGGAGAACATAATGGAGGTTCCTTAAAAAACTAAAAATAGAACTACCATACAACCCAGCAATCCCTCTACTGGGCATATACCCTGAGAAAACCATAATTCAAAAAGAGTCATGTACCACAAAGTTCATTACAGCTCTATTTACAATAGCCAGGATATGGAAGCAACGTAAGTGTCCATCGACAGATGAGTAGCTAAAGAAGATGTGGCACATATATACAATGGAATATTACTCAGCCATAAAAAGAAATGAAATTGAGTTATTTGTAATGAGGTGGATGGGCCTAGAGTCTGTCATACAGAGTGAAGTAAGTCAGAAAGAGAAAAATACCATATGCTAACACCTATATATGGAATCCTAAAAAAAAATGGTTCTCATGAACCTGGGGACAGGATAGCAATAAAGACACAGACATGGAGAATCGACTTTTGGGCACAGGGAGGGGAAGGGTAAGCTGGAACAAAGTCAGAGAGTGGCATGGACATATATACACTACCAAATGTAAAATAGATAGCTAGTGGGAAGCAGCCACATAGTACAGGGAGATTAGCTCAGAGCTTTGTGACCACCTAGAGGGCTGGGATATGGAGGGTGGGAAGGAGATGTAAGAGGTAGGAGATACGGGGATATATGTATATGTATAGCTAATTCACTTTGTTATGAAGCAGAAACTAACACACCCTTGTAAAGCAATTATACTCCAATAAAGATGTAAAAAAAAAAAAAAAAGGACACCAGTAGCATGAGCAGCAAAAGAAAAAATATATATAAATTAAACTTCATCAAAATTAAAAACTTGTGCTTCAAAGAACACTATCTAGAAAGTGAAATGACAGCACACAGATAAGAGAAAATAATTGTGAATCATGTATCTGATAAGGGACTTATATCTATAATATATAAAGAACTCTTACATCTCAATAACAAAAAGTTGAATACCCAATTCAAAAATGAGGAAAGGTTCCAAATAGATATTTCTCCTTAGAAAATATACAAATGGCCAATAAGCACATGGGAAAGTGCTTGACATCATTGCTGATCAAGGAAATGCAAATCAAAACCACAATGAACTACCACTCCCCATCCACTAGGATAGCTAAAATCAAAAGGTGAGATTAATAATAAGTGTTGAAGAAGATGTAAAGTAATCATAACCCTTGTTCCTTGCTGGTTGGATTGTAAAATGTTTCCACTTTGGAAAATAGTCTGGCAGTTCCTCAAATGGTTAAACATAGAGTTATCATATGACCTAGAAATTCCACTCCTAGGTAAATTTCCAAGAGAAATGAAAGCACGTGGTCAAACAAAGACTTGCACATTAATGTTTATAGCAACATTATTTATAGAAGCCAAAAGGTGGGAACAACCAAAATGTCCATCAGTGGAAAAATAAACAAAATATAGTATATTCATGCAATGAATTATTATTCATCCATAAAAAGGAATAAAGTATTGATGCATGCTACAATATAGATGAACCTTAAAAGCACTATACTAAGTGAAAGAAGCAAATCACAAAAGGTGACATATCATATGATTCCATTTATATGAAATATCCAGAATATGGAAATTTATAGATATTGAAAGTAGATCAGTAATTGCTGGGGAGAGAGTGAGACAAAGAGATTTGGAGATTAGGGACTAAGGGGACAATATGTAAAGGATACAGGGTATCTTTTAGAGGAGATGAAAATGTTCTAACATTTAATATGGTAATTGTGCACATATCTGTGAGTATACTGAAAACATTGAATTGTGTATTTTAAATGGGTGAATTGTATGGTATGTGAATTATATTTCAATAAAGCTGTACAAAAAAAAGTCTCTGTCCCAGGAATGGTGGTTTAAATACTTTCTCAAAGGATGTAATGTAATATTTTCGTGTAGAATCTCCGTAAATGGACAAAAGTATGATCAGCTTCCTCTTATCTTCCTTCAAGCCATCTTTGATTCATTATGGACAAGAGCCACTTCCAAAGCAGATCAGGTCTTCATTCCCATTAGCATTTGGCCTTTGGTCAATTTACAGCACAAAAAGAGCTTTCTTTGGCAGACAGCTTTAGACCACCAACAAATTCACCTACGAGGTTGAGCAAATATCATTGTGGTTTTCACAATTTTTTTTATTAGGGTGATATTTTTATATAACGAGTGCTTTTTCAAAATGATTTCAATGTTGAGATACATGATCTTGATCAAGATTTAGAACTTTTTAAAACTCTAACCTTGTAAATATGATTTCAAGTGTCATAGCTAAGTTAGGCCAGAGCTCAGATTTATTATCCATTTGGAAAAGATTTCAAATTCTTTCTCCATTTCCTCTCAATAAACCAATACATTCCTTTTTCTGTTCTCTATTTTGAACACATAAATATTAAATAACTCATATTGAAAATGATCATTCTGTTTGCTCAAATTCTCTTTGAAGACTGCAGTGTTAGCAACAAAAGCCATGTCTGATACGTGTATCTGTGTTTATATGAATCTACCTTACCAAATAAAACTTATCTTATTTCAAAGTCAAATGAAATCTAACATTTGTGCATTAGTAAGGGTCCTAACAGGAGACAGATTAAACAGTCAAGTAAGGTTACCTTGAGGTGGGTTTATTCACAAAGGACTTATTACAAAGTACTATGGGTAGGACTATGAGATCACATGCAGTGAAGTTGTTACCACCTAGACCTCAATGGATAAAGGGAGGAAGAAGGAAAAGGAAAGTGGGAAAAAAATGATGGAGAATCAGCTGCCTTGAGAGGAGCATAACTTTCTGTCAAGGCTCAGTCCACCTGGCAAACTTGTGGTGACTTCACAAGGAGAGAAGGAAATTGATAACTTCAACTATAAATGGAAATTTTCGTATGTCTATACATGGAGGAGTGATGCCATTTTTAAAGACTTGTGTATACATTTCTTTTAGCTTATTTTGAGATCTGTTTTGCTGTTTTCCATTTATGTTCTAGCCAGATCTTTTGGAATTTCCCCTGTGACCTCATCATAGACTATTTTTCTTCCAGTTTTATTGAGATATAATTGACATGTAGCACTTTACATGTTTAAGGTGTACAGCATAATGATTTGACTTACATCATGAGATGATTATCACAGCAAGTTCAGTGAACATATCTCATATAGATAAAAATTAAAGAAATAGGAAAAATTTTTTTCCTTGTGATGAGAACTCTTAGGGTTCAGTCCCATAACTTTCATATTGATATATAACATACAGCAGTGTTAATTACCTTTATCATATTGTACATTACATCCCTAGTATTTATTTATTTTATAACTGTATCATCCAATTCCTCCTCGCTGACCCACTACCTCTGGTAGCAGTGAATCTGATCTCTTTGAGTTGTTTGTTTTTGAAGTATAATTTACTACAACACTGTGTTAGTTCCTGTTACATAGTAATTTGGTATTTCTATACATTTCAAATTGAGCACCAGGATAAGTCTAGTTACCATCCGTCAACCTACAAACATATTACATAAGTACTGGCTATATTCCCCACACTGTACATTTCATACTCATGACATTTATTTTGCAACTAGAAGTTTGTATCTCTTTATCTTGCTCACATATTTCTCTTCTTCCCCCACTTCCAGCCCCTTTGGCAACTAGCTGTTTGTTCTTTGTATCTATGAGTCTGTTTCTGTTTTGTCATATTTGTTCATTTGTTTTGGTTTTCAGATTCCATGTGTAAGTGAAATCATACAGTATTTGTCTTTCTCTGTCTGACTTATTTCACTTAGCATAATTCCCTGTAGGTCTGTCCATTGTTGCTGTAAATGGCAAGATTTCATTCTTTTTTATGGCTGAGTAATAGTCCGTTGTATATATATACCACCTCTTCTTTATCCATTCATCTACAGATGGGCACTTAGATTGTTTCCATATCTTGGCTATTGTAAATAATGCTACAGTGAACATAATGGTGCACATATCTTTTCTAATTAGCATTATCAATTTCTTTGAATAAATATCTAGGAGTGGAATTGCTGGCTCATATAATAGTTCTATTTTTAATTTTTTGTGGAATTTCCATACTGTTTTCTCTAGTGGATGCACCAATTTACATTCCCACCAACAATATGTGAAGTTTCCCTTCTCTCCACATCCTGGCCAAGACTTGTTATTTGTTGTCTTTTTGATAGTAGCCACTCTGATAGGTGTCGGATGATAATCTCATTTTGGTTGTTTTTTTTTTTTTGCGGTACGCGGGCCTCTCACTGTTGTGGCCTCTCCCATTGTGGAGCAACAGGCTCCGGACGTGCAGGATCAGCGGCCATGGCTTACGGGCCCAGCTGCTCCGCAGCACGTGGGATCTTCCTGGACTGGGGCACGAACCCGTGTCCCCTGCATCGGCAGGTGGACTCCCAACAACTGCGCCACCAGGGAAGCCCCAGCTTTCTTCTTCTTTATCGAGATTGTTTTGGCTATGTTCCGGTTCTTTTGTGTTTCTGTACAAATTTTAGAATTATTTGTTCTAGTTCTGTGGAAAAATGCCATTGGTATTTTGATAAAGATTGCACTGAGTCTCTGGATCATCTTGGGTAGTATGATTATTTTAACAATATTAATTCTTCCAGCTCATGAGCACAGTATACCTTTCCATCTGTTTGTGTTCTCTTTAATGTCTTTCATCAGTGTCTTATAGTTTTCCAAGTACAGTTCTTTTGCCTCCATTGTTAGATTTATTCCTAGGTATTTTATTCTTTTTGATACGATTATAAATGGAATTGTTTCCTTAATTTCTCTTTCTGATAGTGCATTGTTAATATATAGAAATGCAACATATTTCTTTGTATTAATTTTGTATCTTACAACTTTACCAAATTCGTTGATGAGTTCTAGTAGTTTTTTTTTTGGTGGCATCTTTAGGATTTACTATGTATGGTATCATATCATCTGCAAACAGTGACAGTTATAGTTCTGCCTTTCCAGTTTGGATTTTTGTTATTTGTTTTTCTTGTCTGGTTGCTGTGGCTAGAATTTCCAATACTCTGTTGAATAAAAGTAGTGAAAATAGGTATTCTTGTCTTGTTACTAATCTTAGACAAAATGCTTTCAGCTTTTCACTGCTCAGTATAATGTTAGCTGTGGGCTTGCCATATATGGCCTTTACCATGTTGAGATATGTTCCCCACCCACCCACTTTGTTGAGAGGCTTTATCATAAATGGATCTTAAATTTTGTCAAAAGTTTTTCCCACATTTATTGAGATGATTATATGGTTTTTGTTCTTCAATTTGTTAATATCCTCTATCACATTGATTGATTTGCAGATTGAAAAATCTCTTCAGCTTTAGTGATTTCCACTATTATGCTTCCCGTTCACTGATCCATTCCTCTGTATCATCTAATCTACTCATGATTTCTTCTAGTGTATTTTGTATTTCAGTTACTGTATTCTTCAGCTCTGTTGGTTCTTCTTTATATTTTCAAACTCTTTGTTAAAAACTTCTGACTTCTTACTCTGTTCAGCCATTCTTCTCCCAAGCTCTTTGAACATCTTTATGATCATTACCTTGAACTCTTCTTTGGGTAGACTGCTTATCTCCACTTCACTTAGTTCTTCTGTACTTTTATCTTGTTCCTAAACTTGGAATATAGTCCCCTGTTACCTCATTTTGCTTGATTTACTGTTTTTATTTCTATGCATTTGGTAATTTGGTTATGTTTCCTGATCATGAAGAAGTGGACTTTTGTAGGGTATGTCTTTTGCATCCCAGCAGTGCATTCCCCTCTTGTCACCAGAGCTGCATGCTCTAGGAGTGCCCCCTATGTGGGCTGCATGGGCCCTTCTGTTATAGCACGCTGACTACTGTGGTCAGTCAGATAAGCATGGCTGGCCTCTGGTCTGGGTGGTTGCCATACCCTACCTTGTGTGGAGGCTGTCTGGCCACTGGTGGGTGAGGAAGTCTGTGGAGCCCCAGGGGTTCCTGGGGCTAGTGCTGGTGCATTAGTGGGTGCAACTGGGTCCTGAGGTGGGTGGTTACAGAGCTGGATGTCACAGATCTAGTGTTGACCTGCTGGTTAGCAGGCCAGTTCCCGACATGGCTGGCTGCAGGGTCCAGGTTGTCCCAAAGCTGGTATTGGCCCACTGATGAGTGGGGCCAGATCCTGGACCTGGAGCAGGGTCCAAGGTGTCTCACAGCTGATGTTGGCCTGCTGGTGTGTAGGGCCTGGGCTCTGGGGTCCAGGGTTCGTCCTGGCTTGATGGTAGGTGGGCCTGTGTTCTCATCCAGCTTGCTGCTTGGCCTGAGTTGTCCCAGTACTGGTGTAGAAAGGCTGGTGGGTGGGGCCCAGGCCCAGTACTAATAAGCTAGAAGAGGATTTTAAAATGGAACTTGCTAGCTCCATTGTCTTCATGGTAGAACAGGCTCCTCAAAACAGCTGCCACCATGGTCTGTGTCCCCAAGATGAGCTTCACTTGCCTCCTGCCTTTCCTAGAGGCTTTCCAAGATCAGCAGGTGGATCTGACCCAGGCTGTTTTCACATTACTGCTTTTGTCCTGGGTCTTGGAGCATGTGAGATTTTGTGTGCATCCTTTAAGAATGGAGTCGCAATTTCCTACAGACCTCTAGCTCTCCCAAAAAGTACACCCCACTGGCCTTCAAAGCCAAACTTTCTGGGGTCTTTTCTTCCCAGTGCAGAACCCCTGGGCTGGGGAGCCCAGTGTGGGCTCTCTCCTTGGGGAGAACCTGTGCAGTTATAATTATCCTCACGTTTGTGGGTTGCCCACCCCCAGGTATGGGTCTTGACTTTAGCATATCTCTTTATCCTACTCATCTCGCCATGCTTCCTTCTTTATATCTTTAGTTGTAGCAGGTCTTTTCTGCTTTTCAAGTCTTTCTCATCAATAGTTACTCTGCAAATAGTTGTAATTTGGGTGTTCCAGTGGGATGAGGTGAGCTCATGATCTTCCTACTTCACCATCTTTACCACTCTTTTCCCGCTCAGCAGAGTACTGTGTGATGATAAATTTTTCAGTGCTGCATGTAAAAATAGATCTTTTCTAGGTTCTTGAGGCACCTGAATTTCTTGACTCCTGGCACCCTTCTTCTCACTCTGATACTCTCATCATAGACTTTTATATAAACCTGGTATGTTTAATCATTTCAGAAGTTGATAGTGGTCACAAAAGATTTGTAAATACTTTAGACTGCTAGTCCAGATTAACAACAAAGAATATTTGTGATATTGCTTTTCTTATAGGTTAATGAAAATGGGAAAAGTGAAATTGTAGAGATTGCAACTGGAGTACAAGCTTCAGAGATTTGGTGTCTAGAAAAAAAATCCATATTACAAGGAAGCAAACAAAAATCCAAGCATTAAATTTAATTAAGGTAGAGAAAATCAGTGGACAGTTGCTCACAATTATTAAAATTATTACTGGAAAAGATGATATTATTTATAAATAAAACTTTGAATTATTCTCACTTTTTAAAATTTAATATCCAGATATAGTACTTTAGAATCCTCCCATATATCCTTTAGAAATACAATGTGCTTTGTATCTGTAAGTTGCCTTAGAGACCCTCTAGCCTTTTCTCTTGTTGTTTGATGCATACGTTGGAATGTAAAGAGAAAAATGACTTTCTCAACCCCTTCAAGTTCTCATTCAGTGGACAAGATGAAATAAGAATCTAGGTTAGAGGTTCAGAAGAATTTTTTTATATAATACGTTGTGTGATTTTTTAAATTAAATGTAATATTTAAAATTGATAAAATGTATAGAAAACATGTAGTTTTGAAAAGTAACACAGTATCATTCATAATTCCATCTTTCAAAGGTAACCATGACCAAAACATTGGTACAAATCCTTCAAATTATTTTCTGAACATACACCTCCCTCCCCAGGCCCCTCCCCCACATGCTCATTGATGAAAGTGGTAACATACTGTCTGTAATTTCATAACCACCTTTTTCATTCTATAATTTGTGTTTATAATAATATTTTAAGCAAAATTTTTCACTCATGACATAACCAATACACTAGCATAAGCTTAAAGTCCAAAAAGTATCAGGCATGGCTGAGAT
This sequence comes from Tursiops truncatus, assembly GCF_011762595.2. Classification (NCBI taxonomy): domain Eukaryota; kingdom Metazoa; phylum Chordata; class Mammalia; order Artiodactyla; family Delphinidae; genus Tursiops; species Tursiops truncatus. Next base: position 38,835,013 of record NC_047042.1, read on the forward strand.
TTGAGTAATATTCACCATATTTTACCAATGTCATTCTATTTTTTTCCTAAACACATTCCTTACCTTCAACTTCCAACCTGATTAAAAAGGTAAAGGAAAAAAATCAAAATTGTCCCCTTATTATTCTTTCCCATCATTGCATGTTGTTCATTTCCTTCATAGTATTGATTATAATCTGTTATCCTCATTGGACAGTAAAGCCCCGGAAGGCAGGAATGGTATCTAATTGTTTTCAACCATTTAAAGTCCTAGTACAAGGCTTGACACATAGTAAGAGCTTGGTAACTATTTGTGAGTGAATCTGCAAATCAGTCTGCTTAAAGAAATAATATCCAGGCCATATGTACACAGTGGCACACTTATAGAGAAAACAAGCTTAGCATTGTATAAACAAATATGTTTGAAAATGTTTGACTTTTGTGAATAAAATATAGGCCTTCCGAGTATTTTTTTCATATATATATATATGATTTCAGTACACAGAGAAGTAACATTAATACTAATCGTATTAGATAAGACCTCAAATCCAAAATCAGAATGCCTGCTTGCAAATCCCAGCTCCACTATTAATTAACTAGGCCAGTTAATTAACTCTACCTCAGTTTTCTCATCTGTAAAATGGAGATACTAGTACCCTCTTTACAGGACTATTTGAGGATTAAATGAGGTAAAACATATAAAACAGTTGCACTTATTAAATGTTCTAAATAGTAATGATTATATTGTTATCATTACCATCCTTATTATTGTGGGCTCATCTGTGTGCATAGACTGCTGTGGAATTTGAGAGAAAGGAGATGTGCATATAAGAGATGGAAGAGAAAGAATACTAACATTTATGCTTACCATGGGCCTGCACTTTGTGAGGTGTTCTTAATGTATTATCCATATTTTACTCTTGAGAAAAATGTGTCTCAGAACTTTAATTTTCTCCCGGGTTTGTCACTAACCAACTTGTCACGCATGCATACTGATACTACAGGTTCCTCTCTTAATGAAGTTGTTTTTATTTGCCCTAACCTGCAGTATTCTTTTTGTTTTCCCTGTAAGAAAAATCTCACTGCATCCCTCAGCCACCAAACAAGTGTCCACATTTTCCTCAAGACTCCACTCCACTAGTACCTCTCATCATAATCATTGCCTTCATGCTTTTGTTTTATCATTTGCCATCATAGTGAGGGTAGGTGTTTATAGATCAACTCCTCCATTTCACCATGAACTCCTTCGACTGGATTAGCAGCAGTCTTGCACTGGGATAGTGATTATTAAGTGTTGAGTGGGAGGAAGAGCAAAGGAGCGCGAGCGAGAGGGTGGGAGACATAAATGGAAGCCAAGACAGTACTATGTGACGCTAAAACCTATGAAGCAGTCGACAGACTTTTCTCTCAACTTCATGCTGTGTTTCCTTAGTTCTTACGAATTTAAAGTTAGTTTAGGTGAGGATAAAGAAGCAGTTCTTTCACTTAATCTTCTCTTGGTATTTTCAGATTTGTGCTACGTTCTTGCAGGTAGAACCATGTACCACATTTGAAATTTCATTGTTTTGTTTTAATAATGTGATAGAAGAGTGCAAAATAGAAGGAAAAAAACAGATTTTGAGAAAAATATTTCTAACTAATAGAGTAAAATGTGTTTGTTGCAGAAAAGGGAAGAACAAAGAAATTAAAATAACTACTGATAAAATAAGAAATATGTACTGATCCTACTACCCAGAAATAACTGCCATGTAGCGTTTCCATATGTGTTCTTCCTGTACTTCTTTTTTTTGTTTGTATTAAATGTACAACCGGGCTTCCCTGGTGGCGCAGTGGTTGAGAGTCCGCCTGCCGATGAGGGGGACACGGGTTCGTGCCCCGGTCCGGGAGGATCCCGCATGCCCGCGGAGCGGCTGGGCCCGTGGGCCATGGCCGCTGAGCCTGCGCATCTGGAGCCTGTGCTCCGCGACGGGAGAGGCCACGGCAGTGAGAGGCCCGCGTACCGCAAAAAAAAAAAAAAAAAAAAAAAAGTTAAATGTACAACCAAAACACATTTTTTATTTCTTATTTCCAAAACATGAAATAATAAATTTCTTTGAAAACATGAATTCGAAATAGCATATTGCATTTGATTTCATAAATGGATGAACATCCCCCAAACAACACTGACATATTTGAGAAAGCGAAAAGCTATGTTTGCTGTAGAAAATGATGACAAGAATGGCAACGGATAGAGCTAGAGAGGTGAGCAGGGAGAAGAAAATATGAGGCCATGTTGGCCCTGTCAAGTGTTTGGAGTTTTGTCCTAAGGATAATCAGAAAGACTGAGTGTGTTTAAGCAGGGAAGCGATGTGATCAGATCTGCATTCTGCATTTGAGGGAGACCGAATGATGCGAGGCTACCAGTTAGGAAGCTATTACAGTTACTTTGGACTAAGATGGTGGTATCAGAGAACAAAAGTAAAAACAGTATCAGGAGTAACTGAGAAGGAGCAAATGGAAAGAGAGAAGGGGAGAGAAACATGTACCACCTCACTATACTAATAACCAAGGAAACACAAACTACAACAGTGAGATGCCATTTTTCTCCTGTTTGGAAATAAACTGTAAGCTATAAATCATTGGCTACAATACGGGGACGATTGTATTCTCCATACCCTTATGATGAGAATATAAACTATATAGCCATTGCCACCATTTTATAAAAATGCTGGTGGAAGACACAAGAATCCTGAATTACAGATGAAGTATAGTTTTATACTCATAACAATAGAGTAGCCAGAACATCGGCAGCTTTGCATTGGTTTCCCAAGTCCTTCCCACAGGACAACTCAGAGAAGGCCGGGTAACATTTGCCCATGCAATGAGTTACATTATAGGGAAGAACTCTGAGCTTAGGGAAAGCATTATTATACTGTAGGGTAAGCATGCCTTCCTTTTGCTCTGGAGGGAGACATGTTAGCTTCCAAGAATATTCACTGTTTATGCTTGAAAAGATAGCGCAGAACAAAACAGAAATTGGGAAATCTGAAAAGAATTGTCTCCCAACACTACTTGGGAGTATTATCTCTATTCTTCAACCTTGAGAAACACTCATATAAGGAGTCATGTACAATGATACTCGTTGCAGCATTATAATTGAAAAAGGAGAAAGCCTGAGTTTAGACGGAAGAAAGTCTAACAGTGGGACATTTATACTGTGGTATTTTGTGCATTAACTAAAATGAGACAAATCTTTATATACAAAAATAATTCCACAGGACGTGTTTTTGTCTGAATAAATCAAATTACAGAGTATGTTGTAATTTTTGTTTGGTAAAAAACTGACATACAAACTAATCATATATTTGAAATTGAACTGGTACATACATGAATACATAAAAGAATAGACAAAAGATTTGGATGAATATACACCAAATTCATACAATTTTACCTTTAGATAAAGAAAAAGATGGACAAATATTGGAAGTAATGGACATTTTTGCCATTTTTTATAAAGTACATATTCATGTATAACTTGTTTAATTTATGAAAGTTAGCTGACAAGTCTTGGTAATTGTTAGATATGAGGAAGGAGAAAGACAGGTGTCAAAACCCAGCTTAAGTTATCTGGCTTAATTAATTGGGTGGATGGTAGTGAAATTTGGAAGAATTGAAGACTTTAGAAAAGAAATAAGTATTTGGGGGGGGTAATGGGAATGATGAGTTAACTTCAGAAGTGTTGGGTTTGGAGTACTTATGAGTCATTCAAATTCAGATGCTGAATGACCAGTTTGTTGCTACGGCCTGAATTTTAGAAAACTGGAAATTAAAATGAGTAGGTCAGCTACAAAATGGTGGTAACTGAAGCCATGTTGGTGAATGAGAATCTCTAAAGAAAGAGTATAGTGAAAAGATGACTCAAGACAAAACCTTGCAGAATTCCATCCTTTAATTGTTAGAGGAAACAGGGAGAGAAAAGGCAACTAGGAATAAGTGGCCAGAGATGGAGGAAACAAAACAAAACGTGAGAGTGTGTTACAAAGCAGAGGCTAGGTGACTGCCTGAGAAATAGTAGTCATATATGTCAAATGCTGCAATGTCTCTATTAGGATGATGAAGTCCTTTGATTTTTAGCAGCATAAAGGATGACTTATGAAATCAACATGATGAATTTTAATGAAATGTTAAGGAAAACAGCCAGAGTTGAATGGTTTGAGAGGTGAGTAGGAGGGGAACAAGGTAAGGAAACTTACAAAAATGTTTAGTTGAAAAAGAGGAGAGCAGTGGTGAAAGGTGACCATTATAGGGAAACAAGCATCTATAGAGGTTTCTTTTAAGGAGAGAATCCTGAGTGGGTTAAAATTCAGATGGCAAGGAGTCCAGTGAAGAGAGAGAGAGAGTGCATGAAAATTCAAGTAAAGGTGAGGATACAATGCAGGTGTCAATGGGCTTGTTCTGTAAAGATAAAGAGCCCAGAAATCTATTGCAACAGGAAACAAAGGGGAAAAGGTGGGTGCTGGTTTGTGTAGGCTCTAAAATGGTGGACTGTTGAAGCAGCCCCACTAGTGACTTCTAGGTTCTCAGCAGTAGGTGGCATGGTCATTTCTTGAGGGTAAGTGAGATTTGAAGACTTGAAGAGAGGGACATACTCTGTGTGAAGCTCCGTGCTGTGGAGACTGTTGGATGGAGGATCTCCAGCATCCTCACCCCACCAACTGATTGATTCTGAAATGAGCTGTATGTAGAGACTCCGCATCGCGCCAAGTCACATTAAAACTCTCTTATGATTCTCACGACACGTTCAAATTCTGTTCTTTTCCTGGCAATAATACTTAGAGACAGAAATTTAAACAGAAGAGTTAACCTTCTCCAGATTATGCACATGGATGTGTATCTAACTAAACTGAAAGGCCACAAGCATCCGTCTTCCTGGAGTGCTGTCGGCTGAACAGGATCGTAGAATTGGCTGGCTGCCCTTGATCCTGAAAACAATTCCTGTTTGCCTTTGTGTTGAGTTAAAGAGTCAGGCGTTTGCCCCCGGTAATGGAGGCGTCTCTACTTTGTGCTTGGCCATTGCACCAGCAGATGTATCACATAAATACTCTAACAGATAGTGGTGGACTAGAAACGTAGGAGATAATCTGATGCAGGCAGATGCTAGCAGTCAAGATTATCAAGCTGTATTGAAATTTCCTTTGCACCTGGCACTGGAGGTGTTAGCCATGCCAGTTCAATCCCCCCAACACAGATGTTCTTGTTGTACCACTTTGTATGTATAACATTTAGGTTTCTGTTCAGCTTTGCCATACTACACATAAATACTGTAATCCAAAGACCACCCATTTATTAGTGCACCTGCATCTTCAACCAGATTTCTTTCATTCTTTTCAATGAATGCTCAACATTTTTTAAAAAACGAGACAGCTATAGGGTGAATAACCTTCTGTATCTGCCAGATAACTTAACAAAATGATGATGATGATGTTGATAATGATGATAAAAATAACAATACCAGATGTCTCCCCTACTAAAATAATAATAAAATAAAACCGTTACTAAGACATGGAAGTAAACTGAACTATGTATAAGCAAAGATATTTTATTAACTTTTTTAAGCTTTTATTTCTGATTAGTGAAGATAGATTATATAAATAGATTATTTTGTTCAGAGCTAAATTCTCCGTTTTTTTCTTCAAATGGGAGATTGGTAGAGCTTACCTCTTAAGGAGCGGATTTTCCTGTGTGTGAACCTCTGAAGCCCCCGTTTTAAATTAACAGGAGTGGGGCTCTGTGCAGCTGGAGACTGGATATGACCTCCTGAATACGGGATAAAAAAAACCTTTGGAGGGAGGCAAGATCATTACTCTAGAGAACAGACTTATGTAGTTGCTGTCCTACTGAAGTAGGGAAAGGGCATCAGAATGTTTGATCTTGTTTTTATAGTTGCAAGCTGTGTCTGTATCCTTCCAAATACCTAATTTTGAAATAACTCTCCATGAAAAGGAATTTCAATGCTACTTAATTTTGGTTTAGGGGGAGATGGAACTGCCTTTCATTACTCATTTGAAACAAATAAATGTTTAAACATGAGCTACATTTAAAAAATTGATGAGTGATGATGGTTTTTAGAGTTTTTTTCATCAGTAGTACTAGTTTCCCAGGTTTATATTCATGTCCTGCTTACTTCCCACTCTGCATATGGCCACAATTATATTCTGTCTGAGATTTGTACATGCGCCCACGGAGAAAAAGGGAAACAATGCATTCCATTATATTACCCTGGTAATTTAGGAATTCATTGTGCAGAATATAGAGGCTATCAAGAAGCCAGCTAATTAAGGGATGAAGTGGAAAGAAGAGGAGAATCCAAAAGGAAGAATGAAGAAGCAAAAGAAAGTAAATGAAAAAAATTAAAACTAGTCATATCCAGAAGGCTGTGAATGTCCTTTTGTTTATTTCTGACAACTCTTGGGGCACTAGGATAGGGCTGAACAAACACTAGCAGTGTATTCAGTGAATAGTTAGAGAATCAGGCTGGCTGCAGAGGTTACCTAGTAGTGCTGTATTCCAAAATTAAAGACATAAAGCTAGAATGCAGAAAAATGAAGAAGAAAGCAGTAAAAGCCAGTTTCTAAAATATTCTAAAATTAGTGCACCATTTCCGTTTAGAACTCTTTGATTCAATACAAAAATGCTGGCATATGTGTACACACAGGCAGAAAGAAACATGAATCCATAACTTAGAAGAAAGAAAGAAGAAGAAGAAGTATAAAGAGGAAGAAATCAGGGCTCTCTGGCAGTCGCTGTCATCCAGTAAAATGGATGGAAGATGCTTGAAGTAGAACTTGAACCTCCATTAATCCTTCCTGCCTCCTACTTCAAAAATGAGGATAAAATAGAATGTATTGTACTTCTTTATCCTAGACTAGTCTTTGTGCCTTTTGACTTTCTTAAGGCCTTCTAATACTGCACTCACAGTCTAGAATCTAAAGTACTAATACTCACTATTCCTGTTCAACCCTTGGAATGCTTTCCTAGCTAAATGAAATGTTTTTATTGCTAATGATACTAGCAACTATTGAAGACCTGTCTTGTACCAAGCATGGTGCTTTTCTGAATATATTGTCTTATAGATATTTTTATTTCATTTTACAAACAAAGGGACAGGTGCTTGCAAAATCACACAATTAGTAACTTAGGGAGCAGAAGTGTGGTCTCAGATTTCATAAGGTTTGAATGTTTAATCACTAAAAACCTTTACTAAGAAGATCATAGAGTGGAGTTTTACAAACAAAATTCTGTAGACATATTCAAGGATCACATGAGAAATTGTGTTGATAAGTCAAGTTGAAATTTTAAGAACACCAATTTTTTTTTTTGCGGTACGCGGGCCTCTCACTGTTGTGGCCTCTCCCATTGCAGAGCACAGGCTCCGGACGTGTAGGCCCAGCGGCCATGGCTCACGGGCCCAGCCGCTCCGCGGCATGTGGGATCTTCCCGGACTGGGGCACGAACCCATGTCCCCTGCATCGGCAGGAGGACTCTCAACCACTGCGTCACCAAGGAAGCCCAAGAACACCAATTTTTAAAAATATTTTTTACTTTACTTCGAGTATATAGTATTGGGATGCATGTTTTTCTCCTTTTGTTCCACATTTATACTCTCACCCTAGTTCCCAAGTACAATAATGCAGTAGCACTAAAAAGTTGCCATCTCAGGATAAAATCATAGTCTTACTTTGACATATATATCAGGATTTTCAGTTGCGAACAACAGGATTCAGTCTAACTTGTGCAAGAAAGAAGGGATTTATTTAATGTTATTAGTAGCGCCAGTGTCTCTCAAAAGGACAGAGAATCAGGCCTAAAAGCTGCACTGCCAGGAACCACAGGCAAAGTGCATCACCTAACTTTTCCACAGGGAACTTGACTGTCACTGCTTCTGTGTAGGAGTACAATGCCTTACCATAGAGATGAAGGAGGCAGGATGCTACACTCTGACACTCCTCCCACAGGAAACACTATCTCCATGCCATCCTGGCCACAGTCATTTCTGCCTGGCACCTCCTTCTTCAAGCCACTGCATTCCAAAGCAAAGCCTCACGTTGGTGCACCTGATTGGCGAAGCCCTTGTCACAGCCTGGTGGATCGCACTCTGGTGGATCACATTGCGATGGGTCACATGCAGATCGATCATGTGCTGGTGGGTTACATGCTAATGAATCATATGCTGACTCCAAAGAAGGCAGGGCAAGTGAGCTTCTGCTGTCTGGTAAAGGCAGATTTTATATTCCCGAAACATAGGGAGATTACTTTAAAAGTGGTAGGAACAAAAAAGCACAACAAATGTCTTCAGCACCCAATAAGAGAAACAATATAAAAGCTTAATTAAAAGTTCTTGCCGGGGCTTCCCTGGTGGCGCAGTGGTTGAGAGTCCGCCTGCCGATGCAGGGGACACGGGTTCGTACCCCGGTCCAGGAAGATCCCACATGCCGCGGAGCGGCTGGGCCCGTGAGCCATGGCCACTAAGCCTGCGCGTCCGGAGCCTGTGCTCCGCAACAGGGGAGGCCACAACAGTGAGAGGCCCGCGTACCGCCAAAAAAAAAAAAAATAGTTCTTGGCAACACCTTTAATCTCCATCTCATACATTTTTAACCTAATATTTATGTTTTCTGTAAATATCTGTCTTTCTCTTAGTTGAATATTTGCTAGTGACTGCTGTAAGTTGTACTTTACTTCTGTTGTCTTATAAAATTTAGTTACGCGTCAGAGATCTTGCTACAAAAATAGTTGAAAGAAGTGAATTTTATTCAGTATGAGGTTTACTTGTATCTTAGAGTTTGCTGAACTTTAACATGTATTATATTATATGATCTTTGCAATAATCCAGTAAGGCAAGCATGTTAAATGACATTATTTCCACTTTACAGATTGAAGAAACTGGATTTCAGAGGGGTCTCAGTGCCAAAAACCTGATTATGCTCTCTGCTACGTAAAATATTTCAGTGGAGGGCCAACAGCCCTTCAACATAAATTCAAACTCTTTAAGATAGTTTATAAAACCATGTGCCCAGCACTTGCTTACTTTGCCTTTTCTCTCATAACCCTTGAACTTCCATGCTGCAGCCATATTGAACAATTTCTGAGTCATTTTAAGCATCAGGATTTATCTCACCTTTCTTTGTGCCCTTACACATGCTGTGGCTCTGCCTGAGACCACCATTGCCTATCTGTTCACCTGACTGAGTCTCATTCTCGGGTTGTTGCTGACACGTGAGTTCCTCTGGGAAATCTTCCCTTAAGGATTTCCCTTCCGACAAGCTACCTAATTAGCCCTGTCTTAATCCCTGTCACCTTTTCTCATTTGGTGTTTTAATGAACTGTTTGCCTGTATGGATTCCCCACACCACCTCCTCTCTTTATTAGGCTGGAATCTCTATGAGGACACATACCATGCCTTTCTAATTCATCCCAGAAATGCCGGCTCTTTAAGGAATTGACAGCTTTTATTTAGTACACACATTTTTCTTTTGAATATGTGCATTATTAAATTAATTATCACCTGGTTAGTATAAAATAGCAGGAATTACGTTATTCAAAGTCTATAGTTTTTCTTGCTTACATCTATCTGCCTATTCATCTCTCTGTCTGCATTCTGTAAAGTTTATACACAACATATTATTATTTGACTTGTCTGCCTGTATTTTGCCATTCCCAGTTTTACGGATATAGTAAGACTCTTCCCCATTCCAGCCTGGGACTTTTTGCAATTAGCATTCTAAGCTCAGAAGGCAAAGACACAAATGGCAAGTGAGGCCAGAAGTGAAACACTCTGGGCAGGAACTTGTTTGAACTAGACAAGGAGATTTGCAAGATGGGCAGGTCAGCCCAGCGTTGCCGGATCTTCCAATCTTTCAAGAATCTGAGAATTACATGTTTATGTGGACTCTACTTATTTTCTAAAAAATGTTAACCAGAATGGAAGAAAAATATTTGCAAACTGTGTGCCTGATTAAGAGTAAATATCCAAAATGTAGAAGGAAGTCCCACAACTCATTAGCAAAAACAGAACAAAAATACAATAGGCATTTCTCCAATGAAAGTATATAAATGAAGAATAGGTATATGAAAAGGTGTTCAACATCGCTGATCATCAGGGAAATATGAATCAAAACCACAGTGACATATCACCTCGCACCTGTTAGGATGGCTGTTCTTTTAAAAAAAGAAAGAAAAAAGTGTCGGTGAAGATGTGGAGAAAAGGCAGCCCTTGTAAACTGTTGATGGAAATATAAAAATTGGTGCAGCCACTATGGAAAACAGTATGGAAGTTACTTCAAAATTAATAGAACTACCATATGATCCAGCAATTCCACTTTGGGGTATATTTCTACAGGAATTGAAATCGGAATTTTGAAGCAGTATCTGTATTCTCATGTTCATTGCAGCCTTCTTCACAATAGGGAAGACATGGAGGGAACCTAAATGTTTATTAATGGATGAATGGATTAAGAAAATGTGGTATATACATACAGTGGAATATTGTTCGACCCTAAAAAGGAAGGAAATCCTGCTATTTGTGACAGTATGGATGGAAGGGAAGACTTTATGCTAAGGGAAATAAGCCACACAAAGAAGAACAAATACTGCATGATCCCGCTTATATGAGGAATCTAAAATAGTCAAATTCATAGAAGTAGAGCATAGAAATGGGGTTACCAGGGACTGGAGGGGAAGGGAAACAGGTAGGTGTTGTTCAAAGGGTGCAAAGTTTCAGATGTACCAGAAGAATAACTCCTAGAGATCTAGCGTACAGCATAGAGCCTATAGTTAACTATACTGTATTGTATACTTCACAAGTTTGGTAAGAGAATAGATCTGAAGTGTTCTTATCACCAAAAAAGAGGGGAGGAAACTTTTGGAACTGATGGATGTTTGTGCCATAGATTGTGGTGATCGTTCCATGGGTGTCTACTTATTTCCATACTCATCAAATTGTATACATTAAATATATACAGCTTCCATATGTCAATTACACTTCAACTGAGTGGTTTTAAAAAAAGAAAAAGAGGGCTTCACTGGTGGCGCGGTGGCTGAGAGTCCGCCTGCCGATGCAGGGGACACGGGTTTGTGCCCCGGTCCAGGAAGGTCCCACATGCCGCGGAGCGGCTGGGCCCATGAGCCATGGCTGCTGGGCCTACGCGTCCGGAGCCTGTGCTCCGCAACGGGAGAGGCCACAACAGTGAGAGGCCCACGTACCGCAAAAAAAAAAAAAAAAAAAAAATTGAGAGATTAATAAAAGATGTTAGCAACAATTAAAAATTTTAGAACATGTTATAGTACGAGTCAAACAAGTATATGTAGCAGATTCAGCCCTCTGGCCAACAATTTGTGACTTTTGCTCTCTGAAGAGATAATATGAGATGTTCCAAAGAAAGAGGAACTTTTAGGGGAAAGGAAAGAGAGAGGAGAGGTTCTGCTAGGCCAGCCAGGGGAAAAGGTTTCTGTGGGTGTGTCCTAAGAACAGTATAGCACCACAGTCGGCTCCCTGGAAGAGTCCTGAGAAGGTGGTAAGATGTCCTCAGATGGAAGAGCTGGGAAAAAGCCCCAGAACAAGTCTCCACAAGTTTCCTCAGTCCCACGTGTTCATGGCATCAGAATGCAAACATGTACACTGTGAATAACAGTGGCAAGATGACACTGAGAGGCTGTTTTCAAATTTTCCTGGCTATTATACAACCTTTAAAGAGGAAATTGTTCTTTAAAATACCTGAGATGAAATTTACAGAGAAGATGGAGTAATGGGAAAATGGAGACAGAATTAAGTTGATTAACAGGAAATAAAGACTATGATATTTTTGTTAAAACACCTGACGTGGGCTGATACACACACATATATACACCCACAGAATGCTTTATTCAAATGATTAAAATTTTTCCAAATAAAACTACATCCCCTAATTTCAAAGAGTTACATGAAAATAACTACCAGAGATAAAGAACAGAAACAATTCACCTGATATATTTCTTTTTCTCCTTGAATCGATCCACTTGAGTATATGTTCCCCTCCCATACCCATGACCCTGCTTTTAATATCCTTTTTTGTGTGGAAAGTAATAGCTAACCTTTTGTTATAACAAGGGAACTGGCTCTCTCATGACATTTCAAAAACACAGTCTCCTTTTAGCCAGTTCTAAGAACTTGAACCTTTTAGTTCTCATGGGCAAAGAGCCAATGAAGATTTTTATGAGACAATTTAGATCATATTAACTCTTCACCAAATCGTAAACCATATATTTTCTCAGCAGTTTTATATTTCCCAATTTAAAATGTGTGTGGGGAATGGGTCTCATGTAATGGACTGAAGTATGGCCACTGACTTAACCAGAAACCTCAGGCTAATCATTTCCTCGCTCATTTTTGTCTAGATAGACGCACACACATAAGACACACTTAGAATGTTCAGTTTACCGAGGGCTACTTGTAGATATGTGTAGAAGAGCTGCAATAAATCAGAACAGTTAAGCCTTATGTCATGTCAGAGTTGAACATGCTTGCATATATTAGACCTTAGTATACAAGTTTCCATATGAAGCACTTGCACCTCATTTATTCCATCTAAATAAGCCTCTTCACATTTCCTACAGCTTCACGACATTTTCCAGCACCCAAGTGTTTATGATGGTATAGGATGTGCTCTGTAAAATCTGAGGAGATACCATTCACTTGACAAGGATGTGAATGGTGACCCTAGAGAGGTGTGGTATACAACCTGGACAGCTGCACGCACTGGCCTACAGCTTTAGTGACCTCTAGCATCAGACGCTTATCTTTTTGTTACTATATCCTTGGCTGGCTCACTCCAATTTAAATGCTTTAATGCTGAATATTTCTGGTTTATACATATGAAACTTCTCTAAACATGGATGAACCATTTGCTGCCCTTGGAATTTATTCATTGTCAGAATAGAGGAGTATAAGAATGAGATAAAATCAAAATATATATCCATCTCTAAGTGCTATTATTGATTTTATAGTTTATTATTTGCTCCTTATTCCAATTTATTATTGGCTAATCCAGTTATCAGTATTAGGGAGAATCCTGAGAATGTTCTTGTGTGTGTCCTCTAATGTGGCACAGAAAACTTTAGAGTATAGAAAGAATAAAAGTTGGAACATTTTTTGGGGGGGGGGGCTACTGTTCTTTCTGATACTGGCCCGCAAGAAGAGATTATTCGCACATCTGTTGGTTTTTCTTTTCACGTTGCACACATTTGCACCTTTTTTTTTAATGTTGACTGAATCACTTAATTGTAGAGGAGCATTCATTTTAATGTAAATCTTACAGTATTACATGAGTGAATGTATGAAAATAGCTTGGAACAGTTTAAATTGGGCAGAATTCTGCTTTGATCATAATGTGCCTCTTCAGCATTAAAATAAACTTGCAACATATGCTGAAAACCATGTGTAATAAGTAAGTGCCTCTTGCATGGTGACTTATCTGGAAAAAATAAATCATCATTTAATAGAATTCAAAATTCATAAAATACTTCTAACAACTAACAATGTGAGGATATGATTAGCATCTTATAATGACAAGTACCTATTTGTAATTTAAAGAAAGAATTTTTAAATTTTAAAAAGTTATCAAATTATAATCATTTTTGGAGGAGCTTCAAGATGGCGGAAGAGTAAGACGCGGAGATCACCTTCCTCCCCACACATACATCAGAAATACATCTACATGTAGAACAACTCCTACAGAACACCTACTGAACGCTGGCAGAAGACCTTAGACCTCCCAAAAGGCAAGAAACTCCCCACGTACCTGGGTAGGGCAAAAGGAAAAAGAATAAACAGAGTCAAAAGAATAGGGACGGGACCTGCACCAGTGGGAAGGAGCTGTGAAGGAGGAAAGGGTTCCACACACTAGAAAGCCCCTTCACGGGCAGAGACTGCGGGTGGCGGAGGGGGGAAGCTTCAGAGCCGCGGAGGAGAGCGCAGCCACAGGGGTGCGGAGGGCAAAGCAGAGAGATTCCTGCACAGAGGATCGGGGCCGACCAGCACTCACCAGCCCAAGAGGCTTGTCTGCTCACCTGCAGGGACGGGCGGAGGCCGGGAGCTGAGGCTCGGGCTTCGGAGGTCGGATCCCAGGGAGAGGACTGGGGTTGGCGGCGTGAACACAGCCTGCAGGGGGCTAGTGCACCACAGCTAGCCAGGAGGGAGTCCAGGAAAATGTCTGGAGCTGCCAAAGAGGCAAGAGACTTTTTCTTGCCTCTTTGTTTCGCGGTGCGCCGCTTAAAGGAGCTCCAGAGACAAGTGCAAGCTGCTGCTATCAGTGCGGACCCGAGAGACGGGCTTGAGGTGCTAAGGCTGCTGCTGCCGCCTCCAAGAAGCCTGTGTGTGAGCACAGGTCACTATCCATACCCCCCTTCCGGGGAGCCTGTGCTGCCTACCACTGCCAGGGTCCCGTGATCCAGGGACAACTTCCCCGGGAGAACGCACGGCGCACCTCAGGCTGGTGCAACGTCACACTGGCCTCTGCTGCCGCAGGCTCGCCCGGTATCCGTACACCTCCCTCCCACTGGCCTGAGTGAGCCAGAGCCCCCCAATCAGCTGCTCCTTTAACCCCGTCCTGTCTGAGCGAAGAACAGACGCCCTCAGGCGACCTACACGCAGAGGCGGGTCCAAATGCAAAGCTGAACCCCAGGAGCTGTGCCAACAAAGAAGAGAAAGGGGAATCTCCCAGTAGCCTCAGAAGCAGCGGATTAAAGCTCCACAATCAACTTGATGTACCCTGCATCTGTGGAATACCTGAGCAGACAACAAATCGTCCCAAAATTGAGGTGGTGGACTTAGGGAGCAACAATATATATATTATTTTCTTTCTCTCTTTTTGTGAGTGTATATGTGTATGCTTCTGTGTGAGATTTTGTCTCTATAGCTTTGCTTTTACCATTTGTCCTAGGGTTCTGTCTGTCCGGTTTTTTTGTTGTTGTTGTTTTTCTTTATTTCTTAAAAAAAATTTATTCTTAACAATTATTTTTTATTTTAATTATTTTATTTTATTTTACTTTATTTTATTTTATCTTCTTCTTTCTTTCTTTTTTTTTTTTCTCCCTTTTATTCTGAGCCGTGTGGATGAAAGGCTCTTAGTGCTCCAGCCAGGCATCAAGGCTGTGCCACTGAGGTGGGAGAGCCAAGTTCAGGACACTGGTCCACAAGAGACTTTGCAGCTCCACGTAATATCAAACGGTGAAAATCTCCCAGAGATCTCCATCTCAACACCAATACCCAGCTCCACTCAATGACCAACAAGCTACAGTGCTGGACACCCTATGCCAAACAACTAGGAAGACAGGAACACAACCCCAACCATTAGCACAGAGGCTGCCTAAAATCATGATAAGGCCACAGACACCCCAAGACACATCACCAGACGTGGACCTGCCCACGAGAAAGACAAGATCCAGCCTCATCCACCAGAACACAGGCACTACTCCCCTCCACCAGGAAACCTACACAACCCACTGAACCAGCCTTAGTCACTGGGGACAGACACCAAAAACAACAGGAACTATGAACCTGCAGCCTGCAAAAAGGAGACCCCAAACATAGTAAGTTAAGCAAAATGAGAAAACAGAGAAACACACAGCAGATGAAGGAGCAAGGTAAAAACCCACCAGACCTAACAAATGAAGAGGAAATAGGCAGTCTACCTGAAAAAGAATTCAGAATAATGGTAGTAAAGATGATCCAAAATCTTGGAAATAGAATGGAGAAAATACAAGAAACGTTTAACAAGGACCTAGAAGAACTAAAGAGCAAACAAACAATGATGAACAACACAATAAATGAAATTAAAAATTCTCTAGAAGGGATCAATAGCAGAATAACTGAGGCAGAAGAACAGATAAGTGACCTGGAAGATATAATAGTGGAAATAACTACAGCAGAGCAGGATAAAGAAAAAAGAATGAAAAGAATTGAGGACAGTCTCAGAGACCTCTGGAACAACATTAAACACACCAACATTTGAATTATAGGGGTTCCAGAAGAAGAAGAGAAAAAGAAAGGGACTGAGAACATATTTGAAGAGATTATAGTTGAAAACGTCACTAATATGGGAAAGGAAATAGTTAATCAAGTCCAGGAGCAGAGAGAGTCCCATACAGGATAAATCCAAGGAGAAAAACGCCAAGACACATATTAATCAAACTATCAAAAATTAAATACAAAGAACAAATATTAAAAGCAGCAAGGGAAAAACAAGTAACACATAAGGGAATCCCCATAAGGTTAACAGGTGATCTTTCAGCAGAAACTCTGCAAGCAAGAAGGGACTGGCAGGACATATTTAAAGTGATGAAAGGGAAAAACCTACAAACAAGATTATGCTACCCAGCAAGGATCTCATTCAGATTGGACAGAGAAATTAAAAGCTTTACAGGCAAGCAAAAGCTGAGAGAGTTCAGCACCACCAAACCAGCTTTACAACAAATGCTAAAGGACCTTCTGTAAGCAAGAAACACAAGAGAAGGGAAAGACCTACAATAATAAACCCAAAACAATTAAGAAAATGGTAATAGGAACATACATATCGATAATTACCTTAAATGTAAATGGATTATATGCTCCAACCAAAAGATGTAGACTGGCTGAATGGATACAAAAACAAGACCTGTATATATGCTGTCTACAAGAGACCCACTTCAGACTTAGGGACACATACAGACTGAAAGTGAGGGGATGGAAAAAGATATTCTATGCAAATGGAAATCAAAAGAAAGCTGGAGTAGCAATTCTCATATAAGAAAAAGCAGACTTTAAAACAAAGACTATTAGAAGAGACAAAGAAGGACACTACATAATGATCAAGGGATCAATCCAAGAAGAAGATATTACAATTGTAAATATTTATGCACCCAACATAGGAGCACCTCAATAAATAAGGCAAATGCTAACAGCCATAAAAGGGGAAATCGACAGTAACACAACCATAGTAGGGGACTTTAACACCCCACTTTCACCCATGGACAGATCATCCAAAATGAAAATAAATAAGGAAACACAAGCTTTAAATGATACATTAAACAAGATGGACTTAATTGATACTTATAGGACATTCCATCCAAAAACAACAGAATACACATTCTTCTCAAGTGCTTGTGGAACATTCTCCAGGTTAGATCATATCTTGGGTCACAAATCAAGCCTTCGTAAATTTAAGAAAATTGAAATCGAATCAAGTATCTTTTCCCACCACAACACTATGAGACTAGATATCAATTACAGGAAAAAATCTGTAAGAAATACAAACACATGGAGGCTAAACAACACACTACTTAATAACCAAGAGATGACTGAAGAAATCAAAGAGGAAATCAGAAAATACCTAGAAACAAATGACAGTGTAAACACAATGACCCAAATCCTATGGGATGCAGCAAAAGCAGTTCTAAGAGGGAAGTTTATAGCTATACAAGCCTACCTTAAGAAACAAGAAACATCTCAAATAAACAACCTAACCTTACACCTAAAGCAATTAGAGAAAGAAGAACAAAAAAACCCCAAAGTTTGCAGAAGGAAAGCAGTCATACAGATAAGATCAGAAATTAATGAAAAAGAAATGAAGGAATTGATACCAAAGATCAGTCAAACTAAAAACTGGTTCTTTGAGAAGATAAACAAAATTGATAATCCGTTACCCATACTCATCAAGAAAAAAAGGGAGAAGACTCAAATCAGTAGAATTAGAAATGAAAAAAGGAGAAGTAACAACTGACACTGCAGAAATACAAAGGATCATGAGAGATTACTACAGGCAACAATATGCCAATAAAATGGACAACCTGGAAGAAATGGACAAATTCTTAGAAATGCACAACATTCCGAGACTGAACCAGGAAGAAATAGAAAATATGAACAGACCAATCACAAGCACTGGAATTGAAACTGTGACTAAAAATGTTTCAACAAACAAAAGCCCAGGACCAGATGGCTTCACAGGCAAATTCTGTCAAACATTTAGAGAAGAGCTAACACCTATCCTTCTCAATTTCTTCCAAAATACAGCAGAGAGAGGAACACTTCCAAACTCATTTTACGAGGCCACCATCACCCTGATACCAAAACCAGACAAAGATGTTACAAAGAAATAAAACTACAGTCCAATATCACTGATGAAAATAGATGCAAAAATCCTCAATAAAATACTAGCAAACAGAATCCAACAGCACATTAAAAGTATCATACACCATGATCAAGTGGGGTTTATCCTGGGAATGCAAGGATTCTTCAATATATGCAAATCAATCTATGTGATACACCATATTAACAAATTGAAGGAGAAAAACCATATGATCATCTCAATAGATGCAGAGAAAGCTTTTGACAAATTTCAACACCCATTTATAATAAAAACCCTCCAGAAAGTAGGCATAGAGGGAACTTTCCTCAACATAATAAAGGCCATATATGACAGACCCACAGCCAACATTGTCCTCAATGGTGAACAATTGAAATCATTTCCACTAAGATCAGGAATAAGATAAGGTTGCCCACTCTCACCACTCTTATTCAACATAGTTTTGGAAGTTTTAGACATGGCAATCAGAGAAGAAAAAGAAATAAAAGGAATCCAAATTGGAAAAGAAGAATTAAAGCTGTCACTGTTTGCAGATGACATGATACTATACATAGAGACTCCTAAAGATGCTACCAGAAAACTGCGAGAGCTAATCAATTTATTTGGCAAAGTAACAGGATACAAAATTAATTCACAGAAATCTCTTGCATTTCTATACACTAATGATGAAAAATCTGAAAGAGAAATTAAGGAAACACTCCCATTTACCATTGCATCAAAAAGAATAAAATACCTAGGAATAAACCTACCTAAGGAGGCAAAAGACTTATATGCAGAAAACTATAGGACACTGTTGAAAGAAATTAAAGATGATACAAATAGATGGAGAGATATACCATGTTCTTGGATTGGAAGAATCAGCACTGTGAAAATAACTCTACTAACCAAAGCAATCTACAGATTCAATGCAATCCCTATCAAACTACCACTGGCATTTTTTTTGTTGTTGTTTTTTGTTTTTGCGGCACGCGGGCCCCTCACTGTTGTGGCCTCTCCCGTTGTGGAGCACAGGCTCCGGACATGCAGGCTCAGCAGCCATGGCTCACGGGCCCAGCTGCTCCATGGCATGTGGAATCCTCCCGGACTGGGATACGAACCAGTGTCCTCTGCATCAGCAGGCGGACTCTCAACCACTGTGCCACCAGGGAAGCCCTACCACTGTCATTTTTCACAGAACTAGAACAAAAAATTTCACAATTTGTGTGGAAACACAAAAGACCCCGAATAGCCAAAGCAATCTTGAGAAAGAAAAATGGAGCTGGAGGAATCAGGCTCCCAGACTTCAGTCTATACTACAGAGCTACGGTAATCAAGATAGTATAGTACTGGCACAAAAACAGAAATACAGATCAATGGAACAGCATAGAAAGCCCAGAGATAAACCCATGCACATATGGTCACCTTATCTTTGATAAAGGAGGCAAGAATATGCAGTGGAGAAAAGACAGGCTCTTCAATAAGTGGTGCTGGGAAAACTGGACGGCTACATATAAAAGAATGAAATTAGAACACTCCATAACACCATATGCAAAAATAAACTCAAGATGGATAAGGACCTAAATGTAATGCCAGACACCATCAAACTCTTAGAGGAAAACACAGGCAGAACAGTCTATGACATAAATCACAGCAAGATTCTTTTTGACCCTCTTCCTTAGAGAAATGGAAATAAAAGCAAAAATAAACAAATGGGACCTAGTGAAACTTAGAAGCTTTTGCACAGCAAAGGAAACCATACACAAGACGAAAAAACAACCCTCAGAATGGGAGAAAATATTTGCAAATGAAACAACTGACAAAGGATTACTCTCCAAAACATACAAGCAACTCATGCAGCTCAATATCAAAAAAAAACAAACAACCCAATCCAAAAATGGGCAAAAGACCGAAATAGACATTTCTCCAAAGAAGATATACAGACTGCCAACAGACACATGAAAGAATGCTCAACATCACTAATCATTAGAGAAATGCAAATCAAAACTACAATGAGATACCATCCCACACCAGTCAGAATGGCCATCATCAAAAAATCTAGAAACAATAAATGCTGGAGAGGGTGTGGAGAAAAATGAGCCCTCTTGCACTGTTTGTGGGAATGTAAATTGATACAGCCACTATGGAGGACAGTATGGAGGTTCCTTAAAAAACTAAAAATAGAACTACCATACGACTCAGCAATCTCTCTACTGGGCATATACCCTGAGAAAACCATAATTCAAAAAGTGTCATGTCATATACCACAATGTTCATTGCAGCTCTATTTACAATAGCCAGAACGTGGAAGCAACCTAAGTGTCCATCGACAGATGAGTGGTTAAAGATGTGGCACGTGTATACGATGGAATATTACTCAGCCGTGAAAAGGAATGAAACTGAGTTGTTTGTAGTGAGGTAGGTGGACCTAGAGACTGTCATACAGAGTGAAGTAAGTCAGAAAGAGAAAAACAAATACCGTATGCTAACACATATATATGGAATCTAAAAAAAAAGAAAGAAAATGGTCAGAAGAACCTATGGGCAAGAAGGGAATAAAGATGCAGACCTACTAGAGAATGGACTTGAGGGTACGGGGAGGGGAAAGGGTGAGCTTGGACGAAGTGAGAGAGTGGCATGGACACATATACACTACCAAATGTAAGATAGATAGCTAGTGGGAAGCAGCTGCATAGCACAGGGAGATCAGCTTCGTGCTTTGTGACCACCTAGAGGGGTGGGATACGGAGGGTGGGTCGGAGACGCAAGAGGTAAGAGATATGGTGACATATGTATATGTATATCTGATTCACTTTGTTATAGAGCAGAAACTGACACACCATTATAAAGCAATTGTACTCTAATAAGATGTTAAAAAAATTATAATCATTTTTGGAAACATTTGAAAACAAAACATTTAGTTGGTAGTTATATAATACTTTATTGTATTATAGACTTAGTCCTAATTTACTTATGCTATTTAACATATACCAAAGAAAGTGGCCAACTGATTTCAATCTTTACAGTAGTCAGTAAAAATAATGAAGTTATCAATATTTTGAATCATGTCGAAGGTTGAGAAGAATTAGTAATGACAAAGGAGTTTCCAAAAACAAAATGGCTAGATAAGAAGAACTTTTGCCTTTCAAAATTACCTTGACATTATTAACTAATGACAGTTATCCAGATTCCAAAGAATCTTTCCACCAGTATGCTTGAGATGCAGGGAGTAAATGTAATATCCTGAGAAGAACCCTAGACACCCTAATTTATCTTCTGTGACTTCTTTTCTCTCTCTATAAAATTGTATCAGTAAGAAATCTTCCATTGCAAGTTAAAAAAAAATTCATCTAACAATGGCTTAACCATAGTTCTTAAATACTATGAGTGTATTAAATCATGAAAAAATGTGGGAAACAAAACAGAGCCAGGTAAATGTAAGAAGTAACTACTATATAAAAGATAATCTATGAATATTTATCTTTAATCAAAAACAATACGTTGTTTGTCACTTCAAGAATGTTTCTCTAAAATCATGAGCCTTTTTTTCCCCAGCGAGTACTCATTATAAAACAAATTCAAAGATGAGTCTGTCTTTTTTTGGAGGACTTATAGAGGCCTATCAGAAAAGCTTCAAGCGTACTTAATACAGTACATTTTTACTAATTGAACATATGCTTATTGATTGTCTGCTGTGTGCCAGGTTGTACATTTGGGGATCTAAAAACAAAACAAAACAACAGCAAACTCCAAAACACCAGTGTATGATTCTCAACCTTTTAAGATTTTAAGTTAATTTAGAGATAGTGTTCCTATCTATAGATATGTTTTCTCCAAGCAGTCCTCTCTGGACTTTCACAGGGCTCTTTGTGAATGTCCCACAGAGACCATGATATCAGCATATCCTAAGCCAAACTCACCCTGTTCTCTGCTTTCCCACTGGCTTTCCGCCAGCTTTCCTCATCTTGGTTGATAGCATTGCCATCGGCTTGCATCACGAGCATGAACCTGGACATCATCGTTCCTTCCAACACTCCCCATCTCCCAGTTCACACACTGCCAGTGCTATCTCCTACGCAACTTTCCCTTCCATGCACATGGTCGTGGCCTTATTTACGTCTTTGTCATCCCTCACCAGGGTTATTTCAGCGGTGCTCTAACTGACCACTCTGCTTCTCACCTCCTTTCTTTGCAGTCTATCTTCCACATCACTCCCTAAATGTTACTTTTAATTTTAAATGTAATCACTTCTCTACTTAGTTTAGAAATCTTAACTGGCCCTCGGTCAAATGCAGGGAAAACCAAGGATCCAATCAAGGTTTATAAGGCCCTTCATGACTGAGTCCTCATTACCTCATTTCTCACAACTCTTCCTCGTGCTACTTACAATCCAGGAAAATGGAGACTTTTATAATTCACTGAACATGCCATGTCATTTTAAATGTCATTGTGTTTCCATACTCTTTTCTCATCCTGGAAGAGCTTCACTTAACCCAGCATGAGAAAACTAAAATTTACCATCAATATCATCAGTCCAGAAAGACTTCCCCTAAACTTCTCCTGTCCAAGTTCTCCCCACCCCAGCTACCATCCGTAGAATTAAACACTCAGCATTTTTGTCAATGTATACATAGAATATGTGTCTATTGCAGCACTAAGTATACTACGTTACAGTTTTTTGTTTTTGTTGTTTTTTTTTTTTTTTTTTTTTTTTTTTACTCTTTTTATCCTTTCTCTTAAGGATACTAACCTGTTTGAAGTTAGGAACTGTAACATCATTCACATCAGTCTCAGTTGCTTTCCACAGTACCTGGCATATATTGATCTACTGAGAATCTGTTCGGTATTCAGTGTAATTTTGTAGCATGAAATGAATGGATAAATAAGCAATGAATGTCAGTTATTCTGAAACAATATGTATGATATAACAAAATACAAAGATGAACTTTAAACCAGGGAAATAAAAATTCTTGCCAAAATTCCTAATCAGGATGGAACAAAATGAGATCATTGGAAATTCATAATAGCTATGTAAAAATTGGGATTACTTTTGTGAGTAGTGGGGGGGGAATCATAATTGGACTAAAATATTGATAATGGTTATGCTCAACAGTTAGGAGCTCTCATATAGTCCATTAGGCAATGAGATGACCAAAGTGAAATGTGTCATTTGTTAACTGCTAAGTCTTGCACTCCAGGTCCACCTTATGTGAATCTTTGTTACTGTGTTTGCTGCCTCACAGTGTGGGTTGAGTGTCAAAAGGGTCATAAAGATAGAGTGTTTTTATAACATTTAGCAGCGGGTTGATGACATAAAAGAAAGCATTACAGAAGAGGTGTTATTAAACTGAACCTTAAAGGACTAACAGAGTTTACGTTAGAGAGGAAAAAGCTTTCCTTAATATTGAGGAGTAGAGTAGTAGCAATGGGACCTATTTTAGGGAACAGAAAAATAGTAGTTTGAACAAGGTGTGAAAATTTGCATAGAGGAACATTGGAAATAAAGTTAAGATTATGGCTAGCTGAGTGCCAAGGTTCTTGCACTTTAGTGAATACAAATCAATGAAATGTGTCAGGGAAGGAGAATGATACCACCAGAGTACACTGAGGAGGGTGAATCTGGCAATGCTAAGAACTGGAAGTCATGACACTCAGGTGCCATTCAGTTGTAAGTGAGGGAAACCCAATTCAACTGGCTAAATAACACTACCGAATGTAAAATAGTTAGGGGCTTCCCTGGTGGTGCAGTGGTTGAGAGTCCGCCTGCCGATGCAGGGGACGCGGGTTCGTGCCCCGGTCCGGGAGGATCCCACATGCCGTGGAGCGGCTGGGCCCGTGAGCCATGGCCGCTGAGCCTGCGCGTCCAGAGCCTGTGCTCCGCGACGGGAGAGGCCACAACAGTGAGAGGCCCGCATACCGCAATAGTTAGGTAGTGGGAAACAGCAGCATAGCACAGGGAGATCATCTCGGTGCTTTGTGATGACCTAGAGGGGTGGGATAGGGAGGATGGAAAGGAGGCTCAAGACGGAGGGAATATGGGTACATGTGTATGCATATGGTTGATTCACTTTGATGTACAACAGAAACTAACACAGTATTGTGAAGCAATTATACTCCAATAGAGATCTATTCAAGAAAAAAAAAACTAGACTGTTATTTTAAATGTTTGAAATGATTTTGAAAGATACGAAGTGTATATATTTGGTCATACAGAAAAAAAAAAATCACTGGCAAGGTTCAGGAATGGCTGAATCTAAGTGCTCAAACAATTTATTAACCAGAATGGCTCCTCCAATGTAGTAGCAAGTTGCCCTCTAGGAGCTCCAGACCTATGTTCATTTCTGAACCTACACTGAAATGTGAACTTCTGCTTTCCAGAGATTGTATTCAGTCTTTATTTATGTTTTACTCACCCACTGTATCCTTAGCACCTAGCTTAGCAACTGATATGTATGATTTTAATTTTTCTCTGATATTTTTTGTCTTGACATTTTTGTTTTTGTTATTCCTGAGATTATAATAAGCATGTGGTAAATAACAAATGTCTTATTTTCTAATATTCTACCCAGAGATCTAAAATATCGTATATTTTATTGTATACTTTGTCATCACTACTACTTTTATTTCAGAACTCATAAAGAGTAACGGTTAAATTATTGTATGAACTTAATAGAGTAATAAAGATATTCTTTACAGTAGACTGCCCCTAACCCAGTTATGGTACAGCTTTGTTCTACATACCAGTTCAATCCCACTGAATTTTTGGTTCTATGTGTCTTGCACCAGAAACACCGGGGCATCATCTCTTCATCCTCATTCCTTGTGGAAATAACACGAGTCTGGGTTTTACTTCTGCCCCTGGGTTGACAGTGAGCCCAATCCTATCCCAAGAAGCCTGCAGAATGCTGACCTTGTTTCTCTATCCCCCTTTGACTCTAAGCTGGAAATGCTCTTTGCTTCACCTTTTAGAAACTGAGGTTCAGGGGGCTGACAGCAGTGTTGTGGGTAAGAAAGTCTTGGGTCTCTGACTCCAGAAATTCATGTTTCCTGCCAGACTTTCCCAAATTGTGGAAAGCTAACATGTTAGCTTTCAAGAAAGGTAAACTTCTTGTCAGTGATATACATTCCGTAATGAAGAGTTCTCCTCTCACGTAGGTTCTTTCTAGACACCTGCTCTTTAATTCTTCCTTGTTATTCTCATTCCTTGGCTTCAGAAATTTCTTCTTTTTATTGATGATCATTGCAGAACAGAGTCTTTTTACTTGCAACTTAAATTAACATTCCATTATGAATCTGTTTAGTCCCAAATGCTAGTTTTATGGAATCCTTTGCTAAAAGAAAAAAAAATAAGGAAAGAACTGAATATCTGAGTACAGCTCTGAGATTCTACCAAATAATTCAACTCTTTGACCTGATCCCCACATACTTCAAGCCCAAGAGTATGACTTTGTCAGTCCAGAATGAGTCCCTAGGCTCATTTCCCTTGCATACATGGGTCTGTTTCACACCTAGTGACCTTAGTTAGGTAGCCTACATCAGAGAGAAGTTGAAAATCCTTTTGTAACGTTTGCTCAGTAATATGTATGTACCTTTCCACTGGATGGGTGCATACCTACCAACTTGTCCAACAGAAGCCACTAGTAGGTATTCTTTGAAATGTGAATCTCAGCTATACAAATACTATTTGAGGACTAGAACTTTCTAATAATATTTTTCCAGTGAAATTGATACTCATTCTGCATTTTTACCCAACTAAGAGGAAAAAGATGAATAGGAAGGTTCTGCACAGGAGCTTTAAACTATCGGGTAAAAGTGGCCATCGGTCCAAACACATTAAAATTCTATTTTCCTTTCCAAGTGTTTGCTGCAGATGACCCCCACTGATCTTAAATATATTTCTGTATCTGTAACTGAATAGAGGTTTTCCGTACAGCATGTTCTAATGGCACTCTGGCCTTTAGCCAACAAGGCACTGAATAAGACTATTTTTAAAATACAGAAACTGGGAACAGCTGCAGCAATCAAATTTGATAAAAACAGAGAGGAACTTTGCTTTTTTTTTATGATTTGTCCAAGTTTAGACTTCTTTCATAGAACTGCTTTTGTTCAGTTGTATGAAGGGCTACAAGACCAATACAGTGAAGCCCTTTTAAATAAATAACTTTTAAAAGTATACTACTAAGTAGAATAAATTTTCTTTGTACCAAGAGTATCAACACAGTAGTACTTTAAACTATTTTTTTAAAAGGATATATCTCTTATATGAGGAGGTAGGAGAAGAATGAATTATATTCGTAAATGTTGTACTATGAAAGAGGTTTTGGCTTCCACTACCCCCAAAGGCACTCCTTGAAAGGGGAGATAAAGTCCTGAGTTTCTCAGTTTGGAAATCTGAAAGTTTACATTTGAACTTCTCTTACATTCTCAAGTGTTGTTAGGGATGAACACACTTTGAATGTTCCATTTCTGCTTTTCATGTTACTATTAGTCATGAATGTTGTTGCTGTATTTCCTAGAAGATGAATTAGTATCAGTGTAGTTCTTTCATAAAGATAAAATGACATGCTTTTTAAAATGTAAAGAAAAACTTTTTCACAGAGACCTTTTGTACTTATTTGAATCCCTCAACATGTCTACAAACAAGGGCTTATTCTTTATTTTTTAAAAATTCAAGCTCTTTGGAAACTTGTCAGTACATGATTAATAAGCTCATGAGGTGAATAGACACTGAAAATCTCCTACACAGTAGTAGGTTACAAGTTCTCTCTTCTAAGTGATTTCATGTGTGGAATGGATTTCTCTGCTAACTTTGTAATTGACATGACAAAGGATATTGAATTTCTTATAAGTATTTACAAATGGGATTAATTTAAAAAGGCCATCCAAATAAAACTACTTATGTCAACATTAATTCAATTTAGTAATCCAAGATGTAATATAATTCTTCTTCTGTAGCTATAAAGTCATGAAACAGAATTCTCTTACAGCATAAGAAAGAAAAGAGGGAGGATATGTACAAAACAGAAGAATTCAGGTGTGTTTAAATCTATACTAACTTGTTAACCGGTAGCCTGTTAAAGATGTTGGCCCATCTGTCTATAATCTACCATAAGCCTAAAAGAATGAAAAGCCAAATGAAGCAGTGTCTTCTCTGACTTGAATGAGTCAAGAAGCGTTCATCGGGCTTCCCTGGTGGCGCAGTGGTTGAGAGTCCGCCTGCCGATGCAGAGGACACGGGTTCGTGCCCCGGTCCGGGAAGATCCCACATAACGCGGAGCGGCTGGGCCCGTGAGCCATAGCCGCTGAGCCTGTGCGTCTGGAGCCTGTGCTCCGCAATGGGAGAGGCCACAACAGTGAGAGGCCCAAGTACCGCAAAAAAAATAAATAAATAAAAAAGAAGCGTTCATCTTTTTTTTTTTTCTGTTCGTTCATCTTTAAGTGGTGAGGCAATGACGATGTTAAGTGTGTTGTTAGTGCCTGAGGCCATCACAGTTCCTGTCTCAGTCCTGCCCTCGTGCCCTGTCCACAGTTGTGGGGATTGGGGTGGAGTCCTTGCTCCTGCAAAACATTAAAACTCCTTAAACCCACACTGTTCTCATCAGAAACTGGGACTCCTGTTGTGCAGAGCCTTGAACTCAGCAGGTTTTCAAGGGCTCTCTGGCAGGACACCAGATTTCAGGATATAATCCTATATTTTAACCGCTATCAAAAAGTTCCAAAGAAGATTTGGATTTCATTCTATCTAGTTATGTAGCCTCCTTTCTGAAGACAGACTGCCAGAAGAGTAGGATTTACTTCTGACCAGCAGTGCTTTTATGCAAATGGCCTGAGAAAGCACAGTAACCCCAATGTATTAGGGTTCCTCAGTCTCTTGCTAGGGGTATAATATTTATCTGTTACCAGGTATAATTGGATATCCAAACCAGCTCTTTTATACAGGATGATTTTTAGTATAAATCACTATTCTTCACAATTATATTTTGTCTTTAATTTAGAGCCTTAAGTTTATAAATTAGTTCAAATGTACTACCATGATTTAAAAATTTTACCTTTTCACAAGTGTGTTTCATATTTTGTTGAAATTAAAATAAGGCGACAGTAAATCTATCCTATTATATTCTGTAATACATTTCAATAAAAAACTGGTGTGCATAGTGCTTCTGGAAATTGAATATAAAGATCACATACATAGCCATATGTAAAATAATATTGGCACTACCCTCTACTAAATTGGATTTTAAGTTGTCTTTTAATTGTTGGAACTGCCTAATTCTTTTTTTTTAAAGATGGTAGCCAATTCTTTTTTTTTTTAATTTTATTTATTTATTGGCTGCGTTGGGTCTTCGTTGCTGCGCGCAGGCTTTCTCTAGTTGTGGCGAGCGGGGACCACCCTTCGTTGCAATGCGTGGGCTTCTCGTTGCAGTGGCTTCTCCTGCTGCAGAGCATGGGCTCCAGGCGCCCAGGCTTCAGCAGTTGCGGTGCATGGGCTCAGTAGTTGTGGCTCGCGGGCTCCCGAGCGCAGGCTCAGCAGTTGTGGCGCTTGGGCCTAGTTGCTCCACGGCATGTGGGATCCTCCCGGACCAGGGCTCAAACCCGTGTCCCCTGCATTGGCAGGCAGATTCCTCACCACTGCACCACCAGGGAAGCCCTGGAACTGCTTAATTCTTAGGAGAGTAAGGATTGGTTGTGACTTTAGCCCCTTAGCAGGTATCAGTGTTATGATGCAGGATGCCCCTCCAGAAGTTAACTCAGAATTTGCTGACATCAGCCTTCGTACATGGGCACTCGCTTTGTTTAGTGATGGCACTAATATGAGGAGACACATGAAGTAGCTTGGTTTATGGAAGAGGGCAGGGGAGGCATGGTGCTGTGAAAACATCCCCTCACAGACTAATGGCTCATTCACACAGAAAACAAGCGACAGCCTTCACTCCCTCCACCAAGCTTAACGAGAACAAACTGACTCAAGATCCCAGAAGCAGCAGTGTTCAGATTCACTGCTAGCTTGTGCTCATAAACTCTCTGCTTACATTTACTGATAATCCACGTTGCCAGTTGTAACAGACTGCTGTGGGAAGTCTTTAAGCTGGCTCTTTATGGCCTTGTGAATGAAATGCGTACGATTTCTTGGGTTGTGTGTCCTGAGGTGAAGGTCATCTTTCAAGTACGCCGTAACAAAGTGGTTGCAGGCCCTGAACTACTTTGGTCACAATAGAGAGGTGTTGACAGCATGCCACACTATGATTTCTGGCCTTTACTTTATTTTTGGATCCATTTAGGGAAGTTCCGAATTTTAGAATGAAAATACACGAAGTTATAGTCAGCTCTAGCTGGTTGTTTTTAAAAAACAGATGGCTTTAAAAGAGATGATGAAATCTATTCTTTAAAAGTCATTTTTAAAGTCAGGCATGTGATTCCGCTGTACATATATTTATGTATATACCTTAACTCCTTATTTTTTCAGATTTCAGCAAAGAATGGGATATTTCACACTGCTAGATTTTCATAACTCTCTTTAATCCGTTTGTGTATTACATTCTAAACTTTTTCGTTTTTATTTTCTGACTACTTTGGATAGAAGTCCTTTCAAAAAGTATTTTGTGTTTCTCAGCCTTCTTATAGACTCTTCACAGTGTAATTCACACACATGACCTGGAGTAGCATTGTGAATGAGAGTTTTATACTGTATTATAATTTGGTGACAGCATCTGAAATGATTTACTGATGGGATTATTAATGGTACCATTTTAAGCTATCACATATTTCTTTGTAGTATTTTTTCTTTCAATTACTGATAACATTTAATTGGTTAGTTCTTACTGTGGTCAATATGTACAATAACATGGATTTTGGAGTCAAGAAACCTAGCTGGAAAACCAGATTTTCAACTATGTGTGAAGACTTGAACTGGTAACATAGTTTCCTCATCAATAAACTGGGGAGAATAATACCAGCCTCAAGGAATTATGGGGAGTCTTAAATGGAAAAAATGCCTGTAAATCCCTTAGAAGAGAGCCTGCTCATAGTAGGCGTACCATATACATAATCTCCATTTTCTTGATAGACCTGTAATTGTATAGTAGGTTCCCTGAGGTGCTAACATTTTGCTTTAAATATACTTGTACTGTGAAACACAGAGTTCATATTAATACATTTTTGCTTAGCTCTGTCCACTCGGGCCCTTTGCTAATTGCATTTTCTAATTTTTGGAGGTAGAGGAAAATAGCTATTTATGTTCATGGGGAGTACATGTAAATTAAGAATCAATGGGCAGGACTTCCCTGGTGGCGCAGTGGTTGGGAGCCTGGCTGCCAATGCAGGGGACACGGGTTCGAGCCCTGGTCCGGGAAGATCGTGGAGCAGCTGGGCCCGTGAGCCGCAGCTGCTGGTCCTGCACTCTAGAGCCGGAGAGCCGTAGCTGCTGAAGCCCGCACGCCCAGATCCCATGCTCTGCAGCAAGAGAAGCCACCGCAATGAGAAGCCCGCGCACCACAACGAAGAGTAGTCCCCGCTCGCCGCAGCTAGAGAAAGCCTGCACCCAGCAACAAAGACCCAACGCAGCCAAAAATAAATAAATTTATTAAAAAAAAAAAATCAACGGGCAATAGATGGACATGTTAGAAAAGAATCCTTGAAGCGTTTGCTTTGATGGAGGAATTTCATACATCCCTTGGCTTTTTAAAAGTTTATTCTGGATCCTCAGGCATGTTTCAAATGTCTGCTAGATAAAACGAGCATCACTGGAAGGCATATAATCTACCCACAATCAGAAGGTACAACTCTATAGCTAGCTTCGTCTCGCCCTGGCCAAATAAGGACTTAATTGTTGGTGGTACAATTAGCAATTTAGGTGATGACAAAATGTCCTTGCTGAGTCAATGAGTGTGCCCCAGGACATAGCTGCCCCCTGTGTTGCAGCATGTTGCTGGACACCATGCATGAAGGAGTATGTCCTGCCCTGCCTCCACCCCATTCCTCTCCCTTCAGTACACACTGTATTCAACGAGATGCCAAAATGCTACAACCCACATTCAGTCTGTGTTCGTAATGCATCCTCTTCTGTTCCCTACATATGGCAGTCTGAAACAATTACATAATGAGACATATTATCAGGGTATAACTGTCAAAAACGAAGAGCCTAAGCTACGAATAAATATTACCCATTTATTAGCTGTTCTGCTCCTGTGTTCTCAAATCTATACCGCACCCCTGACTTTCAGATTTTACGTTTCATACCCCTGATTCCCTGTGTAGCACTAATGCAGCACTTACAATGTTCAGGAAAAGATATACAAAGTCATAAGGCAAATTAAACTCTAAAGTAGAGTTTCTTATCATTTTTGAATTATAGTCCTTTTTGCCAGTCTGGTGAAATCTACTGACTCTCAGAGTAATGTTTTTAAATTCACAAAAAAATATGCAGGATTACAAAGGAAATCAATTATATTGAAAGGTTAAGATTTTGATTTAGTAATATATGTGCTTCTTTTAAAAATATTTTTATTGGAGTATAGTTGATTTACAGTGGTATACAGCAAAGTGAATCAGTTATACATATACATATATCCACTCTTTTAGATTCTTTTCCCATATTAATAAATTACCTTTAGAAATCTGGGAGGGGCTCAATAATTATTAAGGTGTCAGTAAAGATTACTATAAATAGAATTTTGAAATATTGCAACAACTGTAATGTGATATGGAAATATCTATGATATCTGTCAGTGCCAAAGTCAGAGATATTTCTACTACGACTATGGTTTCTTGCCTAAATTTATAATTGAAAGAAGTGCTTAATTTCAATTACATGTTAGTGAAAAAGTTACATTCTTCTGCATTCAGAGTCACTGACCCGTGTTAAGAATCTTGCTCTACCATATGCCAGTTTTGCTTATTTCATTAAGTTTCTTCCCTCTGAAGTACCTCTTCTAGACTCTCTATTTTAAATATGAAAATACCAAATTTGGCAGATTCTGTTGCCTCTGTTGTACCCCTGGAGCAATTTGGAAAGATATGCTAACTCTTTCAGGAACGTACTATTTTTCCCCTTCAGAAGTATATCTCATATCATTAATTGATCAAAAGCACTATCTTCCTTGGAATAGACACACTTCCCAATATCAGGAGGTCAGGCTTTCTCAGTGCTCAGCGGATGACACCCCCAGGGGGAGCTCTCACCTGCATCTCCTGGCCCAGATGCAACTTCTGCCTTCCTACCTATGATTCTACTTTCACACGCAAGAAAGCCAACCAGATGCAATGACTGAGCGTAATGCTGAATGTGAAGCTGCTCTAGTTTCTTTTGTAACCGAGTTATTTAGAAACTTTGGTATTACATGATTGATAACAAACTGATTATAAGAAACCTCACAGTACATGAGTGTGGTGAGATGCCATGGTTGAGAGCAGCTCTTTTACGCACCAATACACACACTGAGGAATGAGTGCTCGGACATTATGTCTTTCAGGCCACTCACTGTGATGCCATTAGGATTTATAGTGGCAGTACTAAAGTGAAAAACTCAGTGGCCCAAAGTAGTTAATGTTTTCTTAAGCAGAGTTTGGCTCTTTCTCTCTAAAGGTACGAATAATAAATATTGCAGGTTTTCTGGGCCATGTGATTTCTGCTGCAGCCACTCTCTTCCGCCATTGTAGTGTGAAAGCAGACATAGACAAAACCTAAACGAATGAGTGGCTGTGTCCCAATAAAAACTAATTTGTGAATGGTGACATTTGAATTTAATGTATCTTCAGATGTCACAATATGTCATTTAATTTTTTTTTTCCATTTGTAAACATGTAAAAACCATTCTTGCAAGCCATACAAAAACAGGCAGTGGTCTGGATTCGGTTCATGGGCTGTAGTTCACTACTCCTACTTTTAAGTATGAAAGCAATAGCCAGGTAGCAGACCAATTAAGGAGGTGAATCTGGTTGGTTATGACATCCCAAGGGACCTGCACTTAAAGTGAATTTTAGCTAGAATGTGACGTGAGGAAGTCTTTGATGTTTCTAGATGATACCGCATGTAGAAACAGAATTCAAAATTATATAGAAATTATCTTTGTCTGAAGTCAGTCAGGACCCTGACCTCAAAGACAGTATGTAAGAGGCAGCAATTGTACACAGACGTTGCAGGCTCCTGTATAAAAAAATGTCAGTGTTTATGGGAGCAAATTTATGTAGCACAAATTAGAATTTCTTTTTTTTCTGAGCACTTAATTAGAAGGAATATGGTATTTATTTACTTTGACCAGAGCTAGTAAATAGACCACCATTTCTCTACAGTTCTTTGTGTTAGCAAGAACATGAAAGTTTGAAAGCCTAGGTCTTCTAAATCTGTAAGAAATGTCTTCATTACCAATTATTAATGGTAGAATTGATTTTCATGGCATTTTTGCAGGGAGAAAAACAAAGACAAATTAAAAGAAAGAAAAAAATCAGAAGGAGGGTGGTAGACAGTAGCAATATGGTGTGGGTGTAGACAATCCCTGTGATTCATGGAGAAGTTAGGGCTTATACAGATTAACTCTCTTGTGAGAAAGTATTTCATTTCTTGTAGCATAGTTTCCATCAACCAGATCCTTACAGAAATCAGCATAACGTTTCACCTATCAAGCAGTGGAAAATATATAATA
Source organism: Tursiops truncatus (assembly GCF_011762595.2). Lineage (NCBI taxonomy): Eukaryota > Metazoa > Chordata > Mammalia > Artiodactyla > Delphinidae > Tursiops > Tursiops truncatus. Next base: position 38,868,736 of record NC_047042.1, read on the forward strand.
CTAAATATGAACTTCACTTTTGTGGTGGTTGTTGTTTTATAAATATCACCAGACACACATCTGGGGTTTTAGTGCTTGCCACAGTGCAGTTTGCTGGTTGACATGTATCTAAAAAATGCGTATATTAACACCCAGGCTATAGAGCCAAGCACATTTTAGTGCCGGCTACAGCTGAAAGAATATGTTTCCATTCCTTGTCCATCTGTTCTTGGCAACATAAATTTAAACTAGAAACACAGAATAAGTTTCATGAGAAGTGAGTCTAAATAGGGTTTAGAACAGCAAGGTGAATGTTCTCGGTTATTAGGACTTGTTAACATTTGATCTGGTAGCTGAATGATCGTGTCCACGTGAAGAAATCTCATGCTGCAGCTAGAGCTTAAAGTTTAAAAAATAATAGTTTTTTTTAAGTCAGTTCTCTTCAAAAAAAAATACAGTGGATTGGTTACACTTTTTGTTTTCAGGGCCTATATAAAATTTGCCAAAGATCATGGGCCTGGCAAACTTTGAGATTTCAAAGTGCTATTCACCACACATTTGAACAACGCTGAAAATATATCATTTATTTCTCTGAACTTCGTGCTCAAATGGATTCATTAGTGGGGAATGAGGGCTTTCTGTACAAAATGGAGTACATACAACACACACATGCTGGTTTTTCTTCAAGTCCACCCTCAGCTACGACTAGCTATTACATGGTTATCTGTATAATCATCATGCCCTACCCTGTGCCACTCTATGCCACCCCCTCCAGCTTTTGTTGCTGCTAAAACAATACTAAACAATTTATTGACATTTGAAAATACATGGGATTACATGAAAATATCAGTATAGAAAAGGATCATATATGTGCATCTAGAATGTTACCTTCAAATCAAGGGTTCAGGCGTTCTGAGCCAAATAAGTAAGCGAAGGGGCTGTGTGCTGAGACCGCGCTCTGTCGGCTTTTACTGACGTTAGTACTTCCTCTGCTTTCCCACTGAGTGAAAGTCTTCAGGTTGAAAAAGGACTTTGGAGCTCACACAGAACACTCTCACTCCCTAAATGAGAAATACTTCTATAAGTTTTAAAAGTATCTCTCTTTGGTATGGCTCATTTATCAAATACAGCATTGTGGTTAGGCCTCAGAGTGATTGGATTCAAATTTTGTCTCTGTCACTTCCTATGTATGTTAATATGAATAAATTAACTTCTCTAATTTTTAGCTTCTCTCTCTGTAAATTCTAATAATCATATTTGTCTTAAACTGGTTTTGGGGGGGGGGGAGCCAGTAAGGTGATATACAGAGAGTGACTAATCCAGTGACAGGCACTTAGGAAACAGTCGACAAGCAATATGTAATACTATTAGCCTCTTTTTACTGTCCTCTGGTAAAAAAAAAAAAAATTATGATTGTATTGTGCTAATTATCAAACCTACTCCCAAGTAGAATTTGGTAGCACATTCCTTATCATAAAAAAAAAAAATTTCTATTTTTCAAATTCAAGAAAAACTTGACATCCTGCTCAAGTTTACCTATGACTTTGGACGAGTCACTCAATGATTTAGGGCCTCAAGTCTTATCTTTAAATTGAGAAACTTTAATTCCATGATCTCTAAGGTCTTTTTTTCGAGTAATTTAACAAAATCATGTTTGACAGCATATCCTCATACTTTATTTATAGTATTGAAATGTGTATTTGCTGCCGCCAAATGTCTGCTGTGGGATGTAAAACGTTCCATATATACATGTGGAATAACGTTAAGTTTGTTGATGTTAAAAACTACTGGTATATTTTTTGGCATTATTTGGCTCAGAATCCATTCTTCCCGTTTTGTTTTAGAATAAGCTGACAGCACATCTTTTCCCACAGCACCTCAGGGTCTGGTTAAACTGAGAGTTTCAAAAGTAGGCCATCTTGTCGTTACTTTTAGTAGAGTATCCAAGACAGAGAAGCTTTCTTTGTGAAGTAGCTTTCATTTTTCATTTCCAGAACATCTAATGACATGAAATTGTGCACATATGCATATGCACTGTAATTTACAAGGTTTCTGTTTTCTTTCAGATCTGAGCGATCAGCTGCTGGAGGTGGTTGGCTTGGAAGGAGCTATGGAGATGGGGCAAATATACACAGGACTGAAAAGTGCTGGGCGGCGGCTGGCTCAGTGCTCCTCTGTGGTCATCAGGTAGCTCTTTCTCTGTAATTGAGAAAGGAGGTTGACATGGCATAACTACAAATTAATTAAAGCCATACAAGACTCTGATAACCATGTTTGTTTTATCTGTGCCTCAAGTTATCAGTGATTAATGCTGATATATTTCAAAATAATGAAAATGACAGTATTTACAAAGTGTTGGTTCACTGTTACTTACCATGTCCATTGGAATTTGATTCTCTTTTGTTGAGACCGTGGATACAATTCTAACATACAAATTCTACCCCCTCTAATCTGGCTCACACTCAGTTTAATTTACTGAAGCATCAAAGTATCTACCAGGCAAATTACCCAATGAAAACACTGTTGACGCACCATTAACTTACATTCTTTCATGGACTAAAGTCTACCATTGCTTCTATAAATTAAATAATAGATTATTATAAAGTAAAATTTTATATGTGTATTACATTTCAATCTTTACAAAAAACATTTTTTTCAAAATTTTACCTGTAGAGAAAAGGTCTATTTTTACCGTAACATAAAACCACAGATTATAGCACAGATATAATTGGTGTTATATATATGAAAGTGCTGATACTGGAAAATCTGAGATGTCAAACACTTTTTCTCCACATTTACAATGTGGGTTTGCATGAAAACAAGGGAGGCCCTTTTGGCTGTAGGAATTCTGATTGTGGCATTAGACATAAACACTACATTTGTCTTTTGGCATCCAGAATTTTTGTTTATATCACGACAGTTACCAGGAAACTCTTAACATTCCTGTAAGGAAGACACCTTTCAAAGTATTCATTAATAGTCAAGAGTTGAAGTTCCAGGACTTCCCTGGTGGTCCAGTCGTTAAGACTCCGAGCTTCCAGTGCAGGGGGTGCGGGTTTGATCCGTGGTTGGGAAACCAAGATCCCACATGACACGTGGTGTGGCCAAAAAAAAAAGTTGAAGTTCCGTTCAAAGAGATAACTTGAGTGCAGAGCCCAGTTATTACCATATTTGCATTCCCTGGTCTCATAATTTTTTATGGGACATATAGTCTGTTGTATCAAGTATTTCCATGTTAAACTTAAAATGAAATATTTTTCCCCAGGACTAGCAAGTCTCTGCCAATGCAGATCGATGGGGAACCATGGATGCAGACCCCATGCACCGTGAGTACAGAGTAATTAAAATGCTGTCACTTTCAATGTTGCTTCCCAGATACTATATATTCCCATAACTAACTAATCACATACTCCTATAAGTAAATAATCACAATACCTAAGCTTTGGACCTATCACCCAGTACCTTTTTTTTTTTTGGCAATGATTAGCATTTGAATGTTTGTGTTAGCGAAAGTATAATCTTTGGATACCGTAGATCAATTATAAACTCTGGAAGTAAGCAAAATTGATAAAGTTTCTCTTAACCTTTCTTGTACTTATTTCAGAAGGACTTATAAGAAAAGTATTTATGGGATCGTCAAACATAATTCTCCCTGAATTTATTACCCATCTGTTCTTTTGCCTCCACTTGGGGATTTGAGGTCTTCCTTCTCTATAGAAAAACGACCATTGTAGTTGTTCTCTGCATACTGAGATATTATTTCACTCAGACATTTAGATCTCCCTAAATTTCATTTGTATAGTGAACATTTTATTGCATTTCAATAATATGCTGGGCACTTCTCTTGGCACTAAGAATAGAAACCTGATCAATAATATACGTCATGATCAATAATAAAACATAGGAATAATAGAACATGGAATAGAATGTATTCAATAATATAATTGTCCTCAAGGAACTTACATTCTGATAATAGGAGATTAAATAAATTAATAATTATAAACAGACGCATAATAAATATAACTTTTGATTACTAGCGTTATGAAAAATGACAAAGAGGAACTGGATGGAGTATGAAGAGTACTACTTTATTTTTTTAGTTTTATTTTTATTTTTTTGCGGTACGCGGGCCTCTCACTGTTGTGGCCTCTCCCGTTGCGGAGCACAGGCTCCGGACGCGCAGGCTCAGCGGCCATGGCTCACGGGCCCAGCCGCTCCGCGGCACATGGGGTCTTCCCGGACCGGGGAACGAACCCGTGTCCCCTGCCTCCGCAGGCAGAGTCTCAACCACTGCGCCACCAGGGAAGCCCGAAGAGTACTACTTTAGACAAGTGAGTCTGGGAGCCCTTTTTGAAAGGAGGGTCAAAAGCTCAGTATGTTAAACAGTAAGAAGGATGACGGAACGACAATTTTTAGAGGTAGGGTGAGAGTGTAAGAGGTAAAGTAGAAAAGATGGGCAGGGGACAGATCAAGTAGAAAAAATGATGGTAAAGAATTAGCATCTGATTCTAAGTGCAGTAGGAAACTATTGGAAGATTTAAGTATCATCTGATTTACAAGTTTAAAGTTCACCTTAGCTGCTATGTGGAGAATGGATTGTACTGAGTAGCAGCTGGGAGACGGGGTTTATCAGAGTGGTCTGGGCTTCGGCAGCAGAAGGGGCCAGGAAGTGGGTGGATTTGAGCTACACTGTGGAGGTGAAACAGGGAGAAGTTGTTAATGAGTTCCCTTTGTGATGAGGGATTGGAATGAGGGAAAGGGATGAATGGAGGGTAGCTGTTATCTGTGAATGAGGGTACCATTTACTCCGTGGTTAAAATTGGGAGGGGGAAGTGTTTAGGGAGTGACAAGGTTCTTTTTTTTTTTTTTTAATTTTTAAAAAAAATTTTTTTTAGAGGTAGGTAGGTCTTAATCTTAGATTAATACAAGCATTGTGCTAAGTGCTGGTGTTAACATGGTTGCAAGTGAGTGGTGTTGGGGGTTTTTGGAGAAATAATTGACATACAACATTATATTAGTGTTCATTAAATATTCACACAAACTCTAAATAACGGATATCACCATTTTTCAGATGGAGAAAACTGAGTCCTTAGGAGGTCAGATAACTTACTCAAGGTCAGGTATGTAGCACATAATGGAACTCAAACCCAGGACTCTGATTACAGCCCGTTCTCTTAACCACTAGTTAGCTACCAATTTCAAAGAGCGCAGCTTAGCATATAACATGGGAGTCTTAATTTTTACCTTTCTGTTGGTTTTACTCGGAAGCGTTTGGCTCAATCTTTGTGTACAGCACATAAATATGACTTTTTGTTTACTCCTGGTATATTCCTTTAGCTAATTGAACCCTAAGTTTGTGAAATCCATTAATTATGTAATAATAATGTAAGACAAACTTGCCAAAAAATCTTTCAAAAATGACTACTTCCTATGCCTACTGCTATCTCTGTACTTGGTTCCAAATATCCTTTAAAAAAATTCCTGTTCCTCCTTTTACTAGCATGTATATATTTACATCTTGTTTTTCTTCACTCTGCCAGTGACACTTCTGAATTCACGTTTACACTCACATGGATATTAAAGGTCTTGTTTTTGTTGTTTCCAGTGGTGGTGACGATGTGCTGTTGGTAAAGATTAGGATGATGGTGCTAGGGGTAACATCACGATGGTGATGGTGGAAAAAGTGGTGAAACTTATGGTGACGGTAGTTCTGATGATGCTGGTGGTAGTGGTGATGGTGGTGATGGTGGTAATGATGAACTGGTAGAGTTGCTGTCACTGATGGTAGTCACAGTGGTGGTGGTGATTGTGGTCATGTTGCAGGATGGTAGTGGCAGTGGTAGAAGCAGTATTCTTGTCTTAATGAAAGGTCACTTTTCTTCAGCCTGGGTCACAAAAGAATAAATGAAAGACAGTGAAACAGAACACCTTCCATGAGTACTTTGCATTCCTTTGGACTCTTCTCAGGGAGAAGGGAAATTTAGTCCCTGTGCCATGTTTTAAATCAAGAAAGATTAATGGCAATAAAAATATCTAACATTTATTAAGCTTTTAGTTTGTGCCACATAGTTTGAGACACTTGACCTGTATTGACAAATTTAATTCTCACAGAAATCCTATAATAAGCTTCATTTTGTGGATGAAGCAACTGAGGCCGACAAAGGTTAAATAGTTTGCCTGATTCCACCCAGATAGTAAGTGGCAGAGTAGAACTTGAAACGCATGTAGCCTGGCTCCACTGTCTGCACTCTTCATGACTACTCCCCACGCTGGATCTCCACCTGAGAAGGCCCCAGGCCATCCCCTGTGACCCTCCGCTCCAGAGTATGACCTTTGATAAATCACTTACTGCCTCTCCCTAGCTTTAAAAAGTCTTTATCTATTAAAATGTAATTAGTGCGTTATAATACTTGTAGCTTATTTCACACAAGCTCTTCTAATGACTCTTTTGTTAACTTTTCTCTCAGCGAGTAACACGATATTCGTTTCACTTATTAATTATCATGATCTAAACAATTGTTAAGTTACTAATTTTTATATAACGACTATTTAGTTTTCTCTCCGTGTAAACTCTCTTATTCATTTAAAACATTTATTGCAGTCAACACAGTGGACCAAGAACTGTACTAGACTATGGCTCGTTATTGTTATTTCGCATCCTGGCCTACTCTTCTTTTCCTAGAACCACATGGAGATCTGAACTTTAAATTTCACTTTAACTGAAGAGAGTATTTAGTATTCATAGTGTTGGTATGGTTGAACTTAAGAGTGTTCTTTGCTTCAACTGAATAACACGTTTCTCTTACAGAACATAAAAATGGTAGAATGTTAAAATTCTTCGCTGAATTTAAATATCCATAAGCTGATACTCAATTTATGAAGAAATTGCTCTAGATATAATTTTAGAGCACAGCAGAAGTTCTGCTTTTCTTTAAGTGGAATATATAAAATAGAAAATCATGTGATGAGTGGGTCTTGATTCTTACATCAGTTAATATTTTTTTAAGAATCAGAGTAATATAAATTCTGAAGATAGGTGTGTTGGTGGTTGCACGACAGTGTGAGTGTACTTAGGCCATTGAACTGTATACTTAAAAATGGTTAAAATGGTAAATTCTATGTTACATATATTGTATCACAATAAAAAAAAGTAATTGAAAAAAAATAAGATAATATTTACTTACAAATTTCACTAATCCTAAGTTCCAATTACCAGGAAAAACAAAAAGCTTAAAACTGTCTCTTCACATGTTGTGATTATTTTTAGGACCTTTTAAATTATCTCACTATAAAGTAGTCAACAGAAACTTGTTAGATACTCCTTTGTTCACAGTTTTGTAATAGTCACTGAGTTAACAGAGGATGGATTTTAGCCATTTAACAGTTAGCTATGTTAACAAGCATAACAAACTAAAGACACAATTAATTCTAGAAGACATTGTATTGAAACAGTTCATGAAGAGCCTTTCTTTAGGGTGGACTCCAGAGCCTAACTATATTCCCCTTCCTATCTTCCTCCCCATTCCTTCCTCCTGACCGCTTCAAACATACTGACTCTGTTGTCCGTATGTTCCCATTGTGGGGAGAAAAAAATGAACAGCTTAGGGGGGAGACAAGGAAGAGCAGTAATATATGGGAGGTCAGACACTCGGTCAGATTTCATTTTGTATCTGCACACCCAGCCCTCCCACCCCAATTTATTCTGAGTGATGGGTGTCTAGTAAAGTTTCATTAAGTGAGGAGTGACCATGCTAAGCCTCCAATTCAGTGTAACCAAAATGAACGCATCAGGTACCTCCTTCCATCTCCTCCCCATCCACCATATAATGACTTTTTCTTACAATTCCGAAATTCCTGCTCCTCCCTTTCCCATATTGAGTTAGTGGAGCCCAGTGTTTCCTAAGCTAGAAATCTGAGAGTCATCCTGTACTTCTCTCCATACCCTAAAATTCACTAACTGTGCCCACTTGATAATATGGCATATTTCTGGACTCTTTTCTTTTCATCCCTACCACCATTGTCCTAGATTTGGCCCATTTCATTTCTCCTCACTCTCAGCAATAGCGACACCAATCTTTCCCCATCCCCATGTTTTTTTTTCTATTTAGATCCATCCTTCACTTTTCTACCAAAACGATCACTAGAAAATGCTAATCTCACCACGACACTCTTCCAATTAGAACATTTAATTACTTTCTATCTGATAAAATATAGTTTGAATCGGGCTTCCTGTTTCACTGCTATCATCGCTTACTTCTTTTTCATATTTTCATATACTTTCCTCTTGCCCAAATAAACCTTTCTCCTTCTTTAGTTGAGTTACACAACTCATTTTTTGAGATTCATTTCATGCTGCCACTCCTCCATAAATTCTGTTTTGAATATCACCCCTCCCTTCACTCTGTCCCGTCCCTGACCCCAACTAGTCTAAAAGCGCAGCCCCAGTGCTTCATAGCTTTATCAAAGAACTAACTACGTTAAATTGAAGTTATCGGCTTTTCTGACTAGCCTCTGGGTAGACGTAAGCTTATTAAGGTCAGGCACTATGATTTTAGTCATCCCTGTACCTGCAGAGCGTAGCACTGTGCCTCACACATCATTAGGCTGCCAACGCCATGTGCATTTTGAATTCGTGAGTTTCTTAAATAATTCTTGGGGTAGTATAATAATTTTAAAAACTGCTTTCTACTAAATCTTTCACTGAACATAATGTAGGTTGGCTAGCAATTCATTCACATATTTTTCATATATACATACATGTAAAAGTTATTTTGAGTTATCTTTATTCATTACATTCGCAAAGCAAAGAATTTTGAATGTATCGAAGAAGAAATACTTTCTCAACCTTAAAAGATGTAATCTTTCTGTTTCCTGAAATAGGACGATTGAACTTTTACACATTGTATAGGCTACATTCTGTTAATACACTGAAATATTAATAGTCATGTACTAGTTACTACTTGTGTTATTTTTATGAAAAGTAATCCCAAACAGGTTGTAATGCAATATCACTCTGGGTGCTTTGTCTATGATTAAGTCAGAAAGGATTCCTGAAACTTTCTTCCACGTGGTAGAGAATGGGAGGGACGTCACAAACAGATCATAAGCTAAATGGTGAAATGACCACAGGTAAAATATGAAAGTGATAGCTGAAGTCAAGGCAACTTCTGGAAGGCATTTACATGTGTTTTGGTCTCTCTTTGCCTGTTTTAAATACCTTCCTTGGTATAATGCTTCTCAGGACTCTGACCCACTTGCCCAGTCTCAGCCTCTAGTATTAAATACCTTCAACACTCAACTCAGCCCTGAGCTGGTAATTAGCCAATCCCCGCCAAGCCTGGTAGTCTTACTGCTTTAAGTGTGATCCCTAGTATTCTTGGAACAGATACTTGGTCATTTAGTGCACTAAGAGCCACTGCCTCCTTCAGTCCCCATTTCCACTGAGTGGACCGTTCTATAAGATGCTGCTTTCTGACTTGCATGCCACTTTGCTTCTCTGGCTCTAGCTTCTAGTTGATTCACACATCGGCTAGTTGCCTAGCCTTTGCTCGTACCCTCTCTTAGGAAGGCTGGATCTTTTTCCCATGGCCCTAGACACTGCAGTTACTTGGAGTTTATCTTCATTTTGACACTCGTTTTTGCAAAGAGAATATATTCAGCACAGCTTTAAAATGTAAGCTCTTTGAAAAGAGGAACAGTGTTTCAGGGCCTATTAAATTTTTTCTTATGTGTTTGTTGTAATTATTTAAAATAATCATAATTTTAAAGTGTTATTTAATCTTAAATCATTTCCTGAAATACAATTTAATCTCAGGACATTAAGATAGAAAATAAACATTTTATAAATGTAAGATTTTCCAGTCCCAGGAATTTAGTGATATGTAGATGAAGGCTAATTGAATTTACAAAACACTGAGATGTCGTTGAGATGTTTGGAAGAAACCATGGTAATAATGCTTAACAATATTTAGCATCATTTATGGTATACTAGTTTCTGTTCTGTACATTCATATTGATTTTTATTTAATCCTCAAAACAACCCTAAGAAGTCAGTAAAGTTATTATAACTCCCATATCATAAATTAAAAAAACAAAAAAACCTGAAGCAGATAAGCCAAACAACTTGACCAAGGCCACACAGTTAGAGGTATTCAGTGGGCTCTAATGCCTTTTCCCTTAATTATGATGTTTTGTTGCCTCCCTCAGCGGCTTGTATTAGTAATCAGTTACAACTCTACCATTTATAACAGAATTCAGTTCTTTTTCACCTTATTTACATTTTTTCTCTTTACTTAATACATTATTTTTTGCTTCCCAGTATAGCCAAAGCCATCCATCACATTGCCAGAATTACTGCTGAACAACATAACTATGATCATCCAACTCCCTGATCTCAAAGTTCATTGCCTCCTCATTTCACACAGCGTAGAGTTCAATATCCTTGTCACGGTATTAAATCATTCTCCCAAGGCTTCCATCAGCCAGCCATGCTTCATAGGGACCACTTTCCAAAGGCTTTCTACTCATACTGCTTAATTATGTACCTGCAATCTCCATCCCCTATTTTGTGGTTTAGAAATAGACACATTTTTCTGGCCTTCAAGCAGGCTCCCAGGAAATCTGTGGTTTCTTCCAGCCGTTCTGTAGGACCCATGGTTTGCATTTCTTTCATTTAATCTTACCTACAGTTTATTATTTTGCCTGAATTAATTATCCTGTGCTGTTGGGATATATATATATTTTTATAAGTTACTTCAAAATCTTTCTGGAAAGTGATGGGATATAAATGCATATATACTAAAAATAAAATAAAATCCCTTCCTTCAATGCCAAACTTAGCGACAATTTCCTCATGAAACCTTTTAACTCCCCATTTGTCTGAAATAACTGCCTGATCCTTTATACTCCTGTGACTCTGTTAATATCTTCTTAATGCCATCCCAATGCACAGCTTTGTATTTCAGCAATGCGTGTATGTGTCCAGCTCTTCTGACTTAATTGTAAACATTTTATGATTTCATCAATTCCTCATCATACCTCACATAGTGTCTTTTACATAATACGGTTTCAGATGAGAAGTCCACATGTGAATCATTGCTCTGCAATAGGTAATGCATTGTTTTTCTCAGGCTGCTTTCAGGAATGTTTCCCCTTGTCTTTACTTTTCAGTACTTTGATTTTGTTGAGTGGGCATGGATTTCTTTAAGCTTATTCTGTTTTAGTTTCTCTGGACTTCATGAATCTGTAGGTTTATGTCTTTTGCCCAATTGGGAAGTTTTCAGCCATTATTTCTTCAGATACTGATTTAAGCACCACAGTCTTTCTCCTTTCCTTCTAAACTCTGATGACATGTTTTAGATATTTCTGTAGTAGCCCAATATCTGAGTCTCAGTTAATTTTTTCTTTCCTCTTTATTCTTTCTATTGCTCATATTGGATACTATCTATTCATCTATATTCAAGCTCACTGACTTTTTCCTCTCTTATCTCCATGCTGTTCTTGAGCCCATGCAGTTAACTTTTATTTTGGTCGTTGAGTTTTTCTGTTATAAAATTTTCAGTTGGTTTCTTTTTTTTTTTTTTTTTTTTTCCATATCCTCTATTTCTCAGCTGGCAGTCTCTATCTTACCTTTCATTTCAAGAGTGTGTGCCATTACTTCTTGGAGCATGGTTATAGTTGCTGCTGTAAATTTCTTGTCTGGTAATTCCAACACTTTTATCATCTCAGAGGTTGCATCACTGGCTGTCTTTCCCCTTGGGAGTTTTTGAGATTTTCCTGGATCGTCATATATTGAAAAATGTTGGATTGTATCCTAACAATGATACAATCATGTTATTAGACTCTAGGTGTTGTTTAATTCTTGTGGGGAATATTGGTTTGTTATTGTTGTTGCTATTTTAGCAGGTAAATGACCCAGTTAGGTTCAGGCCACAAATCCGGGTCTGCTGCCTGTGAGCTGTGGTTCTAATGTCAGTTCAATTTTCAAAGTTTTTGCAGTGTTATTTAGATTTATCCTACATGTACAAGATCTACAGGCTTATCTGGAACCTGGGTGGTGGTCTATCCCCTAATTCAGTGCTCTGCATTGTCAGTATGCTTCATAAGGTCAAATCTGTGCATACACTGCTCAGGGATAAACTCAGGAGATCACATACAACTTTAAGAGAGAGTCTTTTTGAGGCCCTCTCCACTCTAGGATCTCCCTGATGTTTTTTGACTCCCAGGGCTCCTCTGACTAGAAATAGAAGGCTCTCATTTCTCTGAACTGCCATGTACTTCTTCATATAGTATCTGCTTCCAGGGCCCTGTGGTAAGGGGATGAAGAGAGGAAAAAATCAGCAGGTATTTGCCCATGCTTTTGGGACCGTAGTTTCACTGACCAGAGAGAAGGGCTTTCCTTTAGTGGAGTTGTAGTCACCTGCCACTGCTATGGAATTGCCAGGAGACTGGGATGGGAGAGATTGGGGTGGTGAGGGGGAGGGGGAGAAGTGACACAAGATACTTCTCTCACCCTCTCTGACCTCTCCCTGTATGTCCTTCATTTCCTACCCCAGAAACACAGGGCTTTTCTTGGAGCTCTCCATCTGTACTTGGTGTACAGTTCCAGGTTTTGAGCTGCCTTTAATTCCAGACTGGGGAATATGAGAAGGGAGAAAAAACAGAAAGGTCGTCACTGGCTCAGTGGCACTTCATGCTCTGGTTTCCTTCCCCAATCTACGTGCTGTCATTTGCTTTTCACCAATCCTCAGTTAGCTGCTCCGTGCATTCTGTGCAGGGTTTGTAGTTGCCTTCAGTGGGAGAGACAGGGCAGCACGTGCTTACTTCTTCTTGACTAGAACTGAAAACACCACCACTCTTCTTAGATTTTGTATATGGCCATTTTGAGATATGCATGAATAGTCCCCATCAGATTGGTATATTATTAGCCGGAAGTACTTATCTGCCAACTTACAGATTTCACAGTACAGTCCCCATTTACATATATTTTACAGAAATTCTAAATAAGTCTGAGAACTACTCTAAACCTTGAATTATAAATCTTATCCATTTTGAGAAAACTTCATTAATTTTTTCCCATTTTTATGTCCTGCATTTAGGCAGTTGAGACTACACTTACCTTGTTATTTGAGTGAAAATAATTGACCAGAAAGGCAGAGATTCTCTACTCACCTATAAAGATAAAGTTAAGTTTTATGTATTTCTCTAGGCAGTAATGATGTGGATGACCACATGAGATGTTTTTTTAGATTACTTTGTCTGTAGGCAAACATTTTAAGAGTATTGCAAGCGAGTTATGTGATTATATGGGAGGCTTTTAGACCGTGGAGGTGAGGTTAGGTGAATGTTCAAGGTCATGAAGCAAAGAGTTATAAAACTGGGACTGTTTCTAACTTGTTTTTCTACTCCCAAACCTGTCATCAGTTCATTAGGCTTATTTGCCTAAGGATAAAAAGTTGAGAAGGAAATACAAGGTCTCTGAAATTTTCTGTGATGCATAGTAGTGAGTGTAAAACAGGCAGGGGCAGTGAGACTTTCTCTGGCAGCTCTAACCACAGCAAACCAAACATAGGGCACTTACAGTTGAGAAGCACACTAAGCAATTTTCAGAAAGAGATTGTTTTAACAGCCCTTTCAACTCACTTGTAAAGCTGAATATCATGAAAATTCTTTCTGCTTGGGAATACCATTTGAATGAGAATTTCACGCGATATTATATTAGGAAGTACAAGGATATCAGACAGATTACTTGTTTCCATAGTTTATATGCTCACATCTCTCTTGGTTACTAAAGATACAATAAATACTTTTAAAGGCAAATTGTGGCTAGAACAATGTTTCCTGAAAAGAAGCTACTAAATCCTAAATATAAACAGAACATTAAAAGATTTATGGGGAGAATGGGGCAAATTTGAGAAGTAGGAAAACAGCTAGAATTTGCTTATCTTTATGGCAGGTGGGTCTCCTTATACCTGGATTAACTGATCACAGACCTGGGAACTGAAAACAGGTTAGAAATTACAAAGCCTTACCACTCTTTAATTATAGAATCTCAACCATTTTATTACAACTTCTGTATGGCAGCTTTTTATTTGAAACCCATTCTAGGTTTTAATATTTTAGAAGTTAGTTTGAGCAAGCTGGCATCCGCAACCAAAATGGTCCACTTCTCTAGCCCATTAGCAGCAATTCAAAGTAGTCTGAGGTTAAAAATATTTTTCACTCCTTGAAAACAGTGTTTTATGGGATTTCTATATGAAGGGGAGGAAAGAACTGCTTAGTAATAATACTGTGCAAAATAACTAGATCCCAATGGGTAGAAAACAGAAATAAAGGCCAGAATCCAGTGTCTCATATATGTTGTATCAGTGACCTCTGAACTTTCAGAGAGTTACTTAATCTTGGAACTATTTCCTCATTCCTAAAACCAGCTACCTACAAATCACAAGAGAGTATTGAAGGGTTGTTGAAAATTACTTTGCATCACATTTATCAACACTAAGGAAGTATTAATTATTTTGTGGTGTGTATTAAGTATTGTTATATTTTATAATGCACCTGAATTTTCTTCTTTTTCATTGTTTGGACTAACTTTCTTGTTATCCTGAATCATACAGGAAAAAAATAGTTAAACTCATGTTATTTTATGTTGGGATAGTATATGACATCTATTTGAGATTTAGCCAAAGTGCTATAGAAAATGTAGCAGTGACTTTTACTGTTTTCCTATAATCACAGATAAACTCATACTGGAAAAAAGATATCATTTCCCCATAATATTTAACATCTTTAGTAATTATCTAAAAGGAAAATTATATTAAAACTCATGCAGAATAGAATAGTGCATGAAACCTGCAGGTTACCTAACTGTTGAATCTCCCAAGACCCTTGTGTTAAGTCTATTAAGTTGAAATAATATTAAATAATAGCTAATGTACCAGGTTGATTTCCTGGAAATTAGTCTTATTTTGAAAATTTTATAAGTATATTATTTTCTCATTAAAAGTTACACAGCTATTGAAACGTGACACTTGCTGCCTTTGCAGACACACCATATTTTTTAACCCTCAATAGATATTTATTAATAAATCAATAAGAAACTCCTATTGAGCTGTTGTTGCATTTTCAAAGTAAGTTATACCATTGAACTAGTAGTACTTGCTTAAGCCATTGAAATCAGAGAAAATTGGCACTCTTTTTTTTTTTTTTTTTTAGGTAAGAAGTGGATTTATTTAGAGAGATACAGATTCCCCAGACAGAATGCAGTCTGTCTCAAAAGGCAAGAGCAGCCCTGAAATATGGGGTGGTTAGTTTTTATGGGCTGGGTAATTTCTTAGGCTAAAGAGTAGGAGGATTATTCCGACTCTTTTGGGGAAGGGGTGGGGATTTCCAGGAATTGGACACTGCCCACTTTTTGGCCTTTTATGGTTAGCCTCCAGAACTGTCATGGCGCCTGGGGATGACAGACACATCATTTTTAAAGAATCTTAAGCGGCTCTGATGGCTTACTTTAGAGGGGGAGAAAAGCAGGCAAGGTAACATGTGTATTTTTAGTGATAAAAGAAAAAGAGTAACCCATAAATTATCGGTAGGAAAATTATTAATAGGTAGGTGTAGACAGTGAATATTTTCTTGATATGCCTGGAAATTGCATTTTGCCTAATACTTAAATACAAAATAAGAATAAATCTTAAGAAAATACTGCCATTTATTATACCATGAGTCTAAATCTTGATATTTTGAGGAACAGAAAATTAACTAACAGTCTTCTGTCATCTTGAGACATATTTGGATAATCAGATTGCTGTTCTGGTGGGTATACTTTTTAAGGTGTGAGTGGTAGTGAGACTCCAAAAGCAGTTAAATAAAACATAAACTAAAAGCGTCCTGTTACCTAAGACTTCACTGGTAAATACTCTTACATAATTTTGCATTTCTAAGCCTTTTTCCCCCGAAGACTGGCACGTTAGTGTTTAGTGGCATTAGTTTGCGTGTTCCGTTCCCGTTACTTATGCATTAATTAGTTTTGTTTACCTGTGCATAATTATTTCCTAATTTCACAACAGCTTTTTTTTTGGTAATTGACAATGCAATTTACTGCATATGCACTTTCTGGCCCCCAAACAAGAATGTTAAGGTGTAAAGCACCAACCTCTTCATCTCAGACTGTTAAGAAAAAGGATTGGTTGTGACTAATTTCCAATTAATTTGCCGTGGTTACAGGGAACAAAACAATTGCACCTACTAATTAAAATTTAAAATATTCCAAAGTGTCCTCTTTAGGTGTCTTTGGAATATATAATTTCCATTTTGGTTCATTGCTGGATCTGTAACACCCATGAGCTTGACAGCTCTATTAATTTAAAGACTCAGTAATACCTGTTAGTACAAAACATGAACAAAAATACCATTAATCATTTATTTTAATTTTGCAGCTCTGTCATTTTCTCAGTATGTTTTAAAATTATCATGACACCATAATGTGCACAAATCGCCTTGGATGAAGGGGAAGCGGATCACACTACTTAGGGGAGATACTGAAGTGTGTTATTAGAGCTTAATTAATGCCAAACTGATTAGATTTGATTGCATTTTATACAAAAATATTTTAAAGAATTTTTTCTGACTATATTTTAAAAGTTATCCCAAATAGGTTATATTTACAATTATACTTACCTTTTTATAGCTCTTTTCTTTAATACATTCTATTTAAATATTATGAAATAAACCTACATTGTTCTCCTATTTTTCATTGTGAAACCTGAATTAATCTACTCATTTTTAATTTGCAAAAGTTCATTTCAGTTTAGCTCAAAGAAAATAGCATCTCTCATAGATTTGTTCTTTGATAGGAACTCCTAACCCAAAGTGGACACAATGTCCAAAGACATGAAAGGGCAAAAATTGAAATGAGAAATGTCCTAAGTACATAATACCTTATGCATTTATACTGATGTGATCCAGGACTGCTAAACACACTAAAAGTGATAAAATTATATGCACTTAACAGAATTATGTCATTAGCTTTCTAGAATACCAATAGTCATTTTATTTATATTTACATCTGGTTCAAAATTGAATATATTTCTCTAGAATGCGTAAAGTTAATAGTCTCTTAGTTGATGTGCATCATCGTACTAGTATGTAGATTTGATTTCTTTCCAGAGCAGTTAGAGGTCTCTCTTCTGGTGGCTACAAACTGTAGAATCATAAGGCCTGAGCCTGACTTTTCTCCCACAAACTGCCTTGTGGAAGACCTTATCTAGCTCTTCATTTTTTCTGATTTTGTGTATTATAATTAGAAAATATGGCTAACATATTCTGAGCTTTTCCTCAAAAGGCAACGTACTGTATTGTTGAAAGTTTTAAAGAGTAAGCTTTCTTATCCACTAACAGAGCACAGTGTTTCGTAGAGATATTCCCAGGATGGGTTACCAATTTCAAACAAGAATTTGAATGAAAAAACTTAACAAAAATACACTGAATAGAATTTAATAATTTATTGTTTTTATTTTCTTGAATAGTCAGAACACAGTTGCACATGTGTTATTTGAGAAGACTTTAAAAAAATGAGAGGATTTTAACATATTACAGATATACCTCGGAGATATTGCAGGTTCAGTTCCAGACCACTACAATAAAGCAAATATTGCAGTAAAGCAAGTCACATGAATTTTTTTGGTTTCCCAGTGCCTATAAGTTATGTTTATAGTATACTGTAGTCTATTAAGTATGCAATAGCACTGTTTCTAAAATAGAATGTACAAACCTAAATTTAAAAATACTTTCTTGTTAAAAAATGCTAACTATCATTTGATCCTTCAGTGAGTCATCATCTTTTTGCTGGAGGAGGGTCTTGCCTGGATGTTGATGGCTGCTGACTGATCAGGGTGGTGGTTGCTGAAGGTTGTGGTGGTTTTGGCAATTTCTTAAAATAAGACAGCAATGAAGTTTGCTGCATCGATGGACTCTTCCTTTCACAGTCAAGTTCTCTGTAGCATCAATACTGTTTGATAGCATTTTACCTACAAGAGAACTTGTTTCAAAACTGGGGTCAGTCCTCTCAAACCCTGCCACTGCTTTATCAACTAAATTTATGTAATATTCTAAGCCCTTTGTTGTCATTTCAACAGTCTTCGCAGAATCTTCACCAGGAGTAGATTCCATCTCAAGAAACCATTTTCTTTGCTCGTCCTTAAGAAGCAACTCCTCATCTGTGAAAGCTTTATCATGAGATTGTAGCAATTCAGTCACATCTTCAGGCTCTATTTCTAATTCTAGTTCTTCTAGTTCTCTTGCTATTTTCACCACATCTATAGTTACTTCCTCCATTGAAGTCTCGAACCCCTCAAAGTCATATATGAAGGTTGGATCAACTTCTTCCCAACTCCTATCAATGTTGATATTTTGACCTCTTCCCATCAATCAGGTATGTTCTTAATGGCATCTAGCATGGTAAATCCTTCCCAGAAGGTTTTTAGTTTACTTTGCCCAGATCCATCAGAGGAACCACTATCTATGGCAGCTATAACCTTACAAAATGTGTTTCTTAAATAATAAGACTTGAAGGTCAAAATTACTTCTCGATCTATGGACTGCAGAATGGATGTTGTGTTCGCAGGCATGAAAACAACAGTAGTCTCATTGTACATCTCCATCAGAGCCCTTGGATGACCAGGTACATTGTCGATGAGCAGTAATATTTTGAAAGGAACCTTTTTGTCTGCGCGTTAGGTCTCAACACTGGGCTTAAACTATTCAGCAAACCATGTTATAAACAGATGTGCTGTCATCCAGGCTTTGTTGTTCCATTTAGAGAACACAAGCAGAGTAGATTTAGCATAATTTTTAAGGGGCCTAACATTTTCAGAATGGTCAATGAGCGTTGGCTTCAACTTAAAGTCACCAGCTGCATTAGCCCCTAACAAGAGGCAGTCAGCCTGTCCTTTGAAACTTTGAAGCCAGGCATTCACTTCTCCTCTACAGCTGTAAAAGCCCCAGATGGCATCTTCTAGTGTAAGGCTGTTTTGTCTACATTGAAAATTTGTTGTTTAGTGTTGCTACCTTCATTAGCTATCTCAGCTAGATCTTCTGGATCATTTGCTGCAGCTTCTACATCAGCATTTGCTGCTTCACCTTGTACTTTTTTTGTAATGGAGACGGCTTCTTTCCCTAAACCTCACGAACCAACCTCTGCTAGCTTCAAACTTTTCTCCTGCAGCTTCCTCACCTTGCTCAGCTTCCATAGAAATGAGAGTTAGGGCCTTGCTCTGGATCAGGCTTTGGCTTAAGGGACTGTTGTGGCTGATACGTCTTCTGTCAGACGGCTAAAACTTTCTCCACCTCAACAATAAGGTTGTTTTGCTTTCTTATCATTCATGTATTAACTGGAGTAACACTTTTGGTTTCCTTCAAGAACTTTTTCGCTGCATTCACAACTTGGCTGTTTTGCACAAGAGGCCTAGCTTTTCGCTTGTCTCAGCTTTTGGCATGCCTTCCTCATTAAGCTTAATCATTTCTAGCTTTGGATTTAAAGTGAAAGATATGTGACTCTTCCTTTCATCTGAACATTTAGAGGCCATTGTAGGGTCATTAACTGGCGAAATTTCAATATTGTTGTGTCTTAGGGGATAGGGAGGCCCGAGGAGCGGGAGAGAGATGGGGGAATGGCCAGTTGTTGGAACAGTTAAAACACACAAAATTTATCTGTTAAGTTTGCCATCTTATATGGGCACAGTTCATGTTGCCCCAAAACAATTACAATAGTAACATCAGAGGTAACTGAGCACAGATCACCACAACAAATAGAATAATAATGAAAAAGCTTGAAACATTGTGACAATTGCCAAAATGTGACACAGATACATGAAGTGAATGAACGCTCTTGGAAAAATGGTGTGCACAGACTTGCTTGATAGAGGGTTGCCACAAGCTTTCAATTTGTAGAGAGAGAGAAAAAAAAAGCAATATCTGCAAAGCACAATAAAGTGAAGTGCAATAAAAGAAGGTATGCCTATACATTGCTTTATCCTTGTCACAATTTCATGGGATAAACAAAACAGATATTTACTATTAAATGTGATTTTGAAATCAGTAAATAAAAATTAAGAAAAGAGTACAATTATTTAGTCCAAGTCAAGCATATCATGATTGATTTCTTCATTCCTTCAGCAAATTCTTACTGAATTTCTTCTTTATAAACGTGCTGAATTTTGTCCTAGAGTGTTATAATGGAGAGAAAACAAAACAAAGACATGATCTCTGAACTCTTTTCAGGTATTCATTACTCAAAGAATCACACAAATATAAAAATTCAAGAAAGATGTAAGGTCCGTGAATGAACAGTTCATGGTACTGTGAACTGTGACACTATGGAACTATGGTAGTAAGAGAAGGTACAGTAGAGAGAATTGACCTTGTCAGAGGAGATCCAAGAAGACTTTCAAAGAAACTCAAAATAGACCTGAGAACTACAGGATGAGAAGCATATGACTAGGCATAACAGAGGGAAGAGTGTTCGATGCAGAGGGAACAACATGGGTGGGAGGGAGCATGATGTTTACAAGGAAGGATTTGAAAGATGACATGATGGCTGTGGAACAGAAGGAAGGGAGTTGTGGGGTGAAGCAGGTGATTCCATGGGAATCTGAGCTGCAGGACCTTCAATCATATAGGAAGAATTTTTAGCTTTAGTTTAAGAGTCAGGTGGAACTAAAGAGAGTTTAAGCAGGAAGGTGATGTGATCAGATTTGCATGGTGATAAGATCATTGTAGGTGGGGAATAGATTGGAAGGGAAGACAACAAATCAGGAGACTTCTGCAATTGTTCAGGCCTTAGAATGGTGGTGATAGAAAGACCAAAAACCAGTCAAGAGATACAGAAAATATTTGAGGGATAAAATTGATCAGACTTTGTAATAGATTGGTTATAGGAGGAAAAGGAAGATGCCAGGGATGATCCATGTTTCTGGCTTGAACAACTGAATAAATGATGGAACAATTATCTGAAATAGGAGAATTTGGAAAGTACTCAGGCTCTGTCCTCTCTACTCCAATTTAATTCAAATCATTATGCTCCCTAATCAATATCTTAGTCACATTATTAGGAATATCAATTATCATTGCATTATGGGATTGCAATTTTTTATGAGTAACGTGTCAACATGTTGACTAGATTACCATGAAATAGTTTAACATTGATGAGAAAGTCTTTCGGTCAACGCTGTGATGCTCCAGATAATTAAGGATCTAGCTGAGAGTAGAAATTGGGTCAGGAAAGAAGTTTCTTCTCTCATTTTTGTCAGTATGGGCTTTTGGTCTCCCTTGTTTTAAAACACCCATACTTTCTGGGGGTTAGTAAATGCCTGACATGGATTTTTTTCTAGTCTTTCCTTTGGTAGACCTGGAGCCTGGCATGTGACTGAAATCCTACCAGGTGCTTCTGGCCTCCTCAGAGAGAAGGCAGATGGCCATAAATGTCATCTCTCAGTGTCACCCAAGGAATCCCCAAAGCCTTGTTGTCTCAGATGGGAGAGAGGTTAGCAAAATGTATTTTCCATTGGACTAAACATAAGTATGTTAAAAATAATAGGTAACAGTTATTAAGCATATAAATGACAGGCATAGCCTCTTTTGGTACTTGCAGTGGTCTTTTTAAGTAGGTGTGTCATTATCCTCATTTAGTAAATAGAGACTGAGGCTCAAAAATGTTAGATCCTTTGGCCAGTGGCCAAGCTGGCACTCAAACCCTTGCTTCATGTCCTGAATCCATACTCTTAACCCCAATGCTATGTGAAAAAACCTTGTAAAAAAGGATATATGAAATATTATGAAGAAGTAGAATCATAAGTTGTGAATATATTGCTAATATTCTCTGGTTATAGTCAAAGAGGAGAATTTTTTGTATTGTTTTGTTCATTTTTAAAGTTTTTGTTTCTTTTTTGCCACATGACAAAATATTTGGAGAGACCCTAGGAAAAGAAAAATAGTGACTGTGTTAAAGTTGTGGGTATAATTTTTCTGTAAAGACATGAAAATTATAAAAACATTTTTAAAAATGTCATTGACCTTCCCTGGTAACCAACTTACAACCATAAAATAAAAGGAGAACCAAATTTATATCTTAAAAGAGATTTCAAATCCAGGTATGAATATTTCCCATGCAATGTGGCCAAATAGCCCATCACTTTCAGGAGAAAGTTTCTCTTTTCTTATTACCATACCTATTTAAAATTCCTGTGAATTTAATCAGCAAGTAAACCTCTCAAACCCATTTGTTAGAGATGTTATTGTAAATCTTCACAATGATTTCTTTGAATCTGATGTTAGATCAAACACTTTGACATTAAATTTGGAAATTACTATCATTCCAGAAAATAATGGCTGGAATCATAAAGAAGCTGGCACAGGGATTTTAGAAAATTGTTATGTTTCATTGCTTTGCTTTTTGGCAGTTATGGACCTGAAAATTTTAGCGTGCTCTTTATTCCTGCTGTCATATGGCTCAGCTACATGCATGAATTCAAAATGGTTTCCATTATTGGAAAGAGACAGTCTTACTCCAGAATCAAGCTAGGTAACTTTTAATGTTCCAGGTAATTGCTAGATTAAGCTCTCCCTGCAGATATTTTATGGCATTTATTTTGCTCTGAAAACCCCATTCATTTTTAAGGTAGCTGAATAAATCCAGCGATAATAAACTCTTAAAGAGGTGAATCAGGGAAAGAAAATTTTGGCTAGTTACGGGGAGAATATTTAAAAAGGAAAACGCTACCTGCTGATGTACTTTCTAAGAAACACAGTATTATTAAGCCCGCCGTGGTGCAAAGCAACAAAGAGATTAAACATTTAAGCCAAATTTGATCAGTTGATATGTTACCAAAATTGGGAAAGCTAGTATATGTTCTAATTCAGAATTTTCACAGAAGGAATTCTGAATGGTGGCACTCAGTATAGCAAAGATGTGCCATTTGAAACTATTTCCACTTGTATTCATCTTTTAGCTATTGACCAATTAAGTCATAATTTTAAATTAAAATTGCTTTCTTCCACCTTATGCCTCATAATTCTGGATGGAATTTTCAGTATTTGACTGTAATTGCATCAGGGATCAGCAGGTAATGGTCTTTGGGCCAGATCTGCACAGCTACCTGGTTTTGCATTGTCAAAGACTTAAGAATACATTTTGCATTTTTAAATGGTTGAAAAAAATCAAAAGAATAATAATAGTTCATAATGTTAAAATTACATGAAATTCAAATTTTAGTTTCCATACATAAAGTTTTACTGGAACACAGTCACATCCATTTATTTACATTAAGTCTGTGGATACTTTTGTGCTACAGTGGCAGAGACCTCATAGACCACAAAGCCTAAAATATTTACCATATAGACCTTTACAGAAAATGCTTGCCAACCCCTAAATTGCATAAGCATCCTATAGTATATAACTCTCAAATATGATTTCTAGATTTAGAATTAATATAAACAGTTTAGTAGCTTACATCACTTATATGCAAACGATTGTGACAAATGGAGGCATGCCTAGCCTAGATACATGTAATTTGAAGGTCTCACCCTCAATAGAAGAAGAATAGGCCTCTCTGAAGATTGATTGGAAATGTTTGTATGATGGTACTTCTTTCCTTTTTTTTTCCTCCTACATCCCTGGCTACTTGTCTGCATATTCTTTCATAGTATCTCACTCTTACTTCACTATTATATGTCCATGTTCCCCCATTATGCAGTCTAATGTCTGATATTCACATCTGATACACATTTGTCCTTTAGTAATCTCTTTTCAATGGATGATGTTATTTATAGGATTGTTACACCCAAATCTGTCTCGAGACCTGTTCTCCCTTCTGAACACCAGACTTTCATATCCCAAAGACACTAAGCAGCTCCTTTAGAATGTCACACTCAACAGAGTTCACTAACTTCCTGGTTCTCACTCCTGCCAAAAATACATCTCTTTCTATAAAAAACCACCACCACACACACATAGCAAACAAAGCTGAAAGCATGAAAGTCATACTAGAATCTTTCTTTTTTCCAATACTCCACACATCCGTCATGTCCTGCAGATTGTACCTCCTTGCTATCTCTCAAATCTGCCCTGTATTCTATCCCCATTGCCACTGCTGCAAGTAAAATCCATTTTACTTCTTTCTAGATTATTTTATTCACCTCCCATCTGATCTCCCTGTCTCTGTTATGGCACACAGCCCCTAAGCTACACTTCCAGAGTGATGCTGCTAAGACTCAGTTTAATTATGTCCGCTCCTTCCCCCATGATCTTAATGGCATTGTTTGGTGCTCGCATTGCATTCTGAGAATATCTCCGTAGCACAAGGCGTGTTACATCCTACCACTGCATGTGTTACCATCATTTGACTATGTGCACCTCAGTTATGTTTTAAAAAGTATCTGTTCAACTTGGAATCGCCAGCACTAAGCTGAAATAAGCTGGTACCTAGTAGATTAGCAATAAGGCTAATTAAACTTGAGTTAAATTAGGTTATTTGGTTCCATTGATATTAGCTTTCAGCCATATGTTTGGGGGGTGAGTATAAGAAGGTGCTGGTCATTCGTTTAGTCAGTCAGATTCTGATAGGTCTTACCCCTTAGAAAGAGAAGTAAATGACAAATAGACCAGGGCTTCCCAAATTGAAGCATGCATGTGAGTCACCTAGGGATCTTGTTACAAAGCAGAATCTGATTCAGATCTTGGGTGGGACTGGGAGTCTGCATTTCTAACAATGAAGTCAGTGTTCCTGGTTTGTGGACCACATTAGGAGAACCAAAGCTCTAGAGAGGAAGACAGTTCACTGCAGAGGGATTTTTGCTTTTGCTGTTGTTAATTTTTTTTTTAATTGTCTGTGGCTCTATTTTTTCCTTTCATTTTTTTAATTTTTATTTTTAACATCTTTATTGGAGTATAATTGCTTTACATTACAATGTTGTGTTAGTTTCTGCTGTATAACAAAGTGAATCAGCTGTATGTATGCACATATCCCCATATCCCCTCCCTCTTGTGACTCCCTCCCACCCTCTCTATCCCACCCCTGTAGTGGGTCACAAAACACTAGGCTGATCTCCCTGTGCTATGTGGCTGCTTCCCACTGATACCTGTTTTACATTTGGTAGTGTATATATGTCAATGCTACTCTCTCACTTTGTCCCAGTTTACCTTTCCCCCTCCCTGTGTCCTCAGGTCCATTCTGTACATCTGCATCTTTATTCCTGTCCTGCCCCTAGGTTCATGAGAACTATTTTTTTTTTGATTCCATATATATGTGTTAGCAAACGGTAATTCTTTTTCTCTTTCTGACTTACTTCACTCTGTATGACACACTCTAGGTCCATCCACCTCACTACAAATAACTCAATTTCGTGTCTTTTTATGGCTGAGTAATATTCCATTGTATATATGTGCCACATCTTCTTTAGCTACTCATCTGTCAATGGACACTTAGTTTGCTTCCATGTCCTGGCTATTGTAAGTAGAGCTGCAATGAACATTTTGGTACATGACTGTTTTTGAATTATGGTTTTCTCAGGGTATATGCCCAGTAGTGGGGTCGCTGGATCATATGGTAGTTCTATTTTTAGTTTTTTAAGGAACGTCCATACTGTTCTCCATAGTGGCTGTATCAATTTACATTTCCACCAACAGTGCGAAAGCATTCCCTTTTCTCCACACCCTCTCCAGCCTTTTTTGTATGTAGATTTTTTTGATGATGGCCATTCTTACCTGTGTGAGGTGATACCTCATTGTAGTTTTGATTTGCATTTCTCTAATGATTAATGATGTTGAGCATCCTTTCATGTGTTTGTTGACAATCTGTATATCTTCATTGCAGAAATGTCTATTTAGGTCTTCTGCCCATTTTTGGATTGGGTTGTCTGTTTTTTTGATATTGAGCTGCATGAGCTGCTTATATATTTTGGAGATTAATCCTTTCTCCATTGCTTCGTTTGCAAATGTTTTCTCCCATTCTGAGGGTTGTCTTTTCGTCTTGATGATGGTTTCCTTTGCTGTTCAAAAGCTTTGAAGTTTCATTAGGTCCTATTTGTTTATTTTTGTTTTTATTTCCATTTCTCTAGGAGGTGGGTCAAAAAGGATCTTGCTGTGATTTATATCATAAAGTGTTCTACCTATGTTTTCCACTAAGAGTTTTATAGTGTCTGGCCTTAGATTTAGGTCTTTAATCCATTTTGAGTTTATGTTTGAGTATGGTGTTAGGAAGTGTTCTAATTTCATTCTTTTATATGTACCTGTCTAGTTTTCCCAGCACCACTTATTGAAGAGGCTGTCTTTTCTCCATTGTATACTCTTGCCTACTTTATCAAAAATAAGGTGACCATATGTGCTTGGGTTTATCTCTGGACTTTCTATCCTGTTCCATTGATCTATATTTCTGTTTTTGTGCCAGTGCCATACTGTCTTGATTACTGTAGCTTTGTAGTATAGTCGGAAGTCATGGAGACTGATTCCTCCAGCTCCATTTTTCTTTCTCAAGATTGCTGTCACTATTCGGGGTCTTTTGTGTTTCCATACAAACTGTGAAATTTTTTTGTCCTAGTTCTGTGAAGAATGCCATTGGTAGTTTGACAGGGATTGCATTGAATCTGTAGATTGCTTTGGGTAGTATTGTCATTTTCACAATGTTGATTCTTCCAATCCAAGAACATGGTATATCTCTCCATCTGTTTGTATCATCTTTAATATCTTTCATCAGTGTCTTCTAGTTTTCTGCATACAGATCTTCTGTCTCCTTAGGTAGGTTTATTCCTACATATTTTATTCTTTTCATTGCATTGGTAAATGAGAGTGTTTCCTTAATTTCTCTTTCGGATTTTTCATAATTAGTGTGTAGGAATGCAAGAAATTTCTGTACATTAATTTTGTATCCTGCTACTCAACCAAATTGATTGATTAGTTCTAGTAGTTTCCTGGTAGCATCTTTAGGATTCTCTATGTATAGTATCATGTCATCTGCAAACTGACAGTTTTACTTCTTCTTTTCTGATTGGGATTCCTTTTATTTCTTTTTCTTCTCTGATTGCTGTGGCTAAAACTTCCAAAACTATGTTGAATAATAGCAGTGAGAGTGGGAAACCTTGTCTTGTTCCTGATCTTAGTGTAAATGGTTTCAGTTTTTCACCATAGAGAACGATGTTGGCTGTGGGTTTGTCATATGTGGCCTTTATTATGTTAAGGTAGGTTCCCTGTATGCCTACTCTCTAGAGCGTTTTTATCATAAGTAGATGTTGAATTTTGTCAAAAGCTTTTTCTGCATCTATTGAGATTGTCATATGGTTTTTATCCTTCAGTTTGTTAATATCGTGTATCACATTGATTGATTTGCATATATTGAAGAATTCTTGCATTCCTGGGATAAACCCCACTTGATCATGTTGTATGATCCTTTTAATGTGCTGTTGGATTCTGTTGGCTAGTATTTTGTTAAGGATTTTTGCATCTATGTTCATCAGTGATATTGGCCTGTAATTTTCTTTTTTTGTGACATCTTCGTCTGGTTTTGGTATCAGGGTGATGGTGGCCTGAAGAATAAGTTTTTTTGTTTTTGTTTTGTTTTGTTTTGTTTTTGTGGTACGCGGGCCTCTCACTGTTGTGGCTTCTCCCGTTGCGGAGCAACAGGCTCCGGATGCGCAGGCTCAGCGGCCATGGCTCATGGGCCCAGCCGCTCCTCAGCATGTGGGATCTTCCCAGACCGGGGCACGAACCCGTGTCCCCTGCGTCGGCAGGCGGAATCTCAACCACCGCGCCACCAGGGAAGCCCAAGAATAAGTTTAAAAGTGGTTTTCCCTGTGCTTTATTTTGGAAGAGTTTGAGAAGGATAGGTGTTAGCTCTTCTCTAAATGTTTGATAGGATTCACCTGTGCAGCCATCTTGTCCTGGGCTTTTGTTTGTTGGAAGATTTTTAATCACGGTTTCAATTTCAGTGCTTGTGATTGGTCTGTTTATATTTTCTACTTCTTCCTGGTTCAGAAAGAACCAGGAAGATTGTGCTTTTCTAAGAATTTATCCATTTCTTCCAGGTTCTCCCTTTTATTGGCATATAGTTGCTTGTAGTAATCTCTCATGATCCTTTGTATTTCTGCAGTGTCAGTTGTTACTTCCCCTTTTTCATTTCTAATTCTGTTAACTTGAGTCGTCTTCCTTTTTTTCTTGGTGAGTCTGGCTACTGGTTTTTCAGTTTTGTTTATCTTCTCAAGGAACCAGCTTTTAGTTTTATTGATCTTTGCTATCGTTTCCTTCATTTCTTTTTCATTTATTTCTGATCTGATCTTTATGATTCTTTCCTTCTGCTAACGTTGGGGTTTTTTTGGTTCTTTTTTCTCTAATTGTTTTAGGTGTTAGGTTAGGTTGTTTATTTGAGAGTTTTCTTGTTTCTTGAGGTAGGATTGTATTGCTATAAACTTCCCTCTTATTAGTGCTTTTGCTGCATTCCATAGGTTATGGGTCATCTTGTTTTCATTGTCATTTGTTTCTAGGTATTTTTTGATTTCTTCAGTGATCTCTTGGTTATTTACTAGCGTATTGTTTGACCTCAATGTGTTTGTATTTTTTACAGATTTTTTTCCTGTAATTGATATCTAGTCTCATAGCATTGTGGTCAGAAAAGATACTTGATACAATTTCAATTTTCTTAAATTTACCAAGGCTTGATTTGTGACCCAAGGTATGGTCTATCCTGGAGAATGTTCCATGAGCACTTGAGAAGAAAGTGTATTCTGTTGTTTTGGGATGGAATGTTCTATAAATATCAGTTAGATCTATCTGGTCTGTTGTGTCATTTAAAGCTTGTGTTTTCTTATTTATTTTCATATTGGAGAATCTGTCCATAGGTGAAAGTGGGGTGTCAAGGTCTCCTACTATGATTGTGTTACTGTCAATTTCCCCTAATATGGCTGTTAACATTTGCCTTATATATTGAGGTGCTTCTATGTTGAGTGCATAAATACTTACAATTCTTCTGTCTTCTTCTTGGATTGATCCCTTGATCACTATGTAGTGTCCTTCTTTGTCTCTTGTAATAATCTTTATTTTAAAGTCTGTTTTGTCTGATATGAGAATTGCTACTCTAGCTTTCTTTTGATTTCCATTTGCATGGACTCTGTTTTTCCATCCCCTCACGTTCAGTCTGTGTGTGTCTCTAGGTCTGAAGTGTGTCTCTTGTAGACAGCATATATACAGGTCTTGTTTTCGTATCCATTCAACCAGTCTATGTCCTTTGGTTGGAGCATTTAATCCATTTACATTTAAGGTAATTATGATATGTATGTTCCTATTACCATTTTCTTTACTGTTTTGGGATTGTTATAGTAGGTCTTTTCCTTCTCTTGTGTTTCCTTCCTAGAGAAGTTCCTTTAGTGTTTATTATAATGCTGGTTTGGTGGTGCTGAATTCTCTTAACTTTTGCTTGTCTGTAAAGTTTTTAATTTCTCCATCAACTCTGAATGAGATCCTTGCTGGATAGAGTAATGTTGCTTGTAGGTTTTTCCTTTTTATTACTTTAAATATGTTCTGCCACTCCCTTCTGGCTTGCAGAGTTTCTGCTGAAAGGTCAGCTGTTAACCTTACAGGGATTCCCTTGTATGTTATTTGCTGCTTCTCCTTTGCTTCTTTTAATATTTTTTCTGTGTATTTAATTTTTGATAGTTTGATTCATATGTGTCTTGGCATGTTTCCCCTTGGATTTATCCTGTATGGGACACTGCACTTCCTGGTCTTGATTGACTGTTTCCTTTCCCATGTTAGGGAAGTTTTCAACTAAAAGCTCTTCAAATATTTTCTCAGACCCTTTCTTTTTCTCTTCTTCTTCTGGGACCCTTATTATTTAATGTTGGTGCATTTAATGTTGTCCCAGAGGTCTCTGAGACTGTCCTCAGTTCTTTTCATTCTTTTTTCTTTATTCTGCTCTGAGGTAGTTATTTCCAGTATTTTATCTTCCAGGTCACTTATCTGTTCTTCTGCCTCAGTTATTCTGCTGTTGATTCCTTCTAGAGAATATTTAATTTCATTTATTGTGTTCTTCATCATTGTTTGTTTGCTCTTTAGTTCTTCTAGGCCCTTGTTAAACATTTCTTGTATTTTCTCCATTCCTTTTCCAAGATTATGGATCATCTTTACTATCATTACTCTGAATTCTTTTTCAGGTAGACTGCCTATTTCCTCTTCATTTGTTAGGTCTGGTGGGTTTTTACCTTGCTCCTTCATCTGCTGCATATTTCTCTGTCTTCTCATTTTATTTAACTTACTGTGTTTGGGATCTCCTTTTCACAGGCTGCATGTTCATAATTCCCGTTGTTTTTGGTGTCTGCCTCTGTGGGTGAGGTTGGTTCAGTGGCTTGTGTAGGCTTCCTGGTGGAGGGGACTGGTGCCTGTGTTCTGGTGGATGGGGCTGGATCTTATCTTTCTGGTGGGCAGGACCACGTCAGGTGGTGTGTTAGGGGTTTCTGTGAAGTTATTATGATTTTAGGCAGTCTCTTTGCTAATGAGTGCGGTTGTTTTCCTGTCTTGCTAGTTGTTTGGTATGGGGTGTCCAGCACTGGAGTTTGCTGGCTGTTGGGTGGAGCTGGGTATTAGCGCTGAGACAGAGATCTCTGGGAGACCTCTCACCGATTGATATTACATGGGCATGCGAGTTCTCTGGTGGTCCAGTGTCCTGAACTTGGCTCTCCCACCTCAGAGGCTCTGGCCTCACAGCAAGCCAGAGCACCAAGACCCTGTCAGCCACACGGCTCAGAAGAAAAGGGAGAGCAAAAGAAAGAAAAAAAAGAAATTAATTTTAGAAAGGAAAAGAAATTTTTTAATAGAAAATAACAATAATTTAAAAAAAGAGAGCCACAAAACCAATAAAGAAATCCACCAATGATAACAAGCACTAAACACTAAACTAAGATAAACATAAAAGTCAGAAACAAGTCAGTCGCAGACAGCAAACCCCAAGTCTACAGTTGCTCCCAAAGTCCACCGCCACAATTTTGAGATGATTCGTTGTCTATTCAGGTATTCCACAGATGCAGGGTACATCATGTTGATTGTGGAGATTTAATCCACTGCTTCTGAGGCTTCTGGGAGAGATTTCCCTTTCTCTTCTTTGTTCGCACAGCTCCTGGGGTTCAGCTTTGGTTTTGGCCCCACCTCTGCATGTATGTCACCCTTAGGCATCTGTTCCCCACCCAGACAGGAGGGGGTTAAAGCAGCGGCTGATTAGGGGGCTCTTGGTCATTCAGGCCAGGGAGAGGGAGGGGTACAGTAGTCATAATTGGAATGCAGGGCCAGCCTGTGGTGGCAGAGGCTGATGTAATGTTGCAACAGCCTCAGGCATGCCCTGTGTTCTCCCGGGGATGTTGTCCCTGGATCATGGGACCCTGGCAGTGGCGGGCTGCACAGGTTCCCAGGGTGGTAGGTGGTGTGGATAGTAACCTGTGCTCGCACACAGGCTTCTTGGTGGTTGCAGCAGCAGGCGTTAGCGTTTCATGCCCATCTCTGGGGTCCGAGCTGATAGCCGCAGCTTGCGCCTGTCTGCGAAGCTTGTTTAGGCAGTGCTCTGAATCCCCTCTCCTCGTGCCCCCCTGAACAATGGTCTCTTGCCTCTTAGGCAGTTCCAGACCTTTTCCCGAACTTCCTCCCAGCTAGCTGTGGTGCACTAGCCCCCTTCAGTCTGTGTTCACACAGCCAAACCCAGTCCTCTCCCTGGGATCTGACCTCTGAAGCCTGAGCCTCAGCTCCGAGCCCCCGCCCACCCCGGCGGGTGAGCAGACAAGCCTCTCAGGCTGGTGAGTGCTGCTCGACACTGATCCTCTGTGCGGGAATCTCTCCGCTTTGCCCTCCGCACCCCTGTTGCTGTGCTCTCCTCCATGGCTCCACAGCTTCCCCCCTGCCCACCCCCAGTCTCCACCGGTGAAGGGGCTTCCTAGTGTGTGGACACCTTTCCTCCTTCACAGCTGCCTCCCACTGGTGCAGGTCCCATCCCTATCCTTTTGTCTCTGTTTTTTCTTTTTTCTTTTGCCCTACCCAGGTACGTGGGGAGTTTCTTGCCTTTTGGGAGGTCTGAGATCTTCTGCCAACATTTAGTAGGTGTTCTGTAAGAGTTCTTCCACGTGTAGATGTGTTTTTGATGTACTTGTGGGGAGGATGGTGATCTCCACGTCTTACTCCTCTGCCATCTTGAAGGTCCCCTCATTGTTATTTTTTTAACACTCATATCAAAATAATATGTGCACATTAAAAAAACCAGAATGTATAGCGTTCCAAGAAAAACGGCTAGCCTCTGTCCCATCATTTCTGTGTCACCAGGTCCACTCTTTGATTCTTTGGCTGCCTCTTCTGATTGTTTACTGCATGTCTGTAAACAATCTGCTTTGCTGTAATTTTTTTGACTTAATAGTTTTAGGTATATTCTACTTAATTTATGCTATGGAAAGTGGTTTTTAATACTCTTACATTACTCCATTTAACTCTTAATAATAGTTAATATGTACTGAGTGATTTTTATGTGCCAGGTAACATTCTAAGCATTTTGTATACATTGATTCATTTAGTCCTTACAAGAAACCAATGAAATGGACACTATATTAAAGTCTCTATAGTATTTTTTTAATGGAACTTTATTTTATTTATTTATTTATTTTTGGCTGCATTGGGTCTTTGCTGCTGTGCGTGGGCTTTAGTTGTGGTGAGCGGGGGCTACTCTCCGTTGTGGTGCACGAACTTCTCATTTCAGTGGCTTCTCTTGTTGCAGAGCATGGGCTGTAGGCACGTGGGCTTCAGTAGTTGTGGCATGCGGGCTCAGTAGTTGTGGCTCATGGACTCTAGAGCACAGGTTCAGAAGTTGTGGCGCACGGGCTTAGTTGCTCCATGGCATGTAAGTTCTTCCCGGGCCAGGGGTTCAACCCCTGTCCCCTGCATTGGCAGGTGGATTCTTAACCACTGTGCCACCAGGGAAGCCCAAAGTCTCTACAGTATTGATGAGGGAAATTAATTATAGTCATCTGCCCAAAGTCTCCAGATAGGAAGTGGTGGACCCTGGCAGTCTGATTTTTAACCAGTATGCTGTTCTGCTTCTGAAGAAAAATTTTATTTAAATCAATATAAAACATGTAATGATTGAGATTATGAAAATGTTGTCAACTGTAGAACTAAGTACTGTCACACAATTACATTTTCTTTCCTACAAAGCTTTTATAATCTCTTTTTTCTTTGTAAAATCATTATAATAATTCTAATTTTTTTAAACTACATGGTATCAATTAATCTATTATCCCCACTCCCTTCTTTATATGGCAAAAGCCCTTCCCTGCAGGTTTCTTCCTAGGTTTCTTGCAGATCTCTCATCCTGGGTCTCAGTTGGATACCCTTTTTGTTGTTGTTCTTGTTCTTAATAAACTTAATTTTTACAGCACTTTTAGGTTCGCCATAAAATTGAGACAAAGGTACAGAGATTCCCCATATACCTCCCACCACCCGACACACATAGCCTCCCCACTAGCAGAATTCCCCACTGAAATGGTATCTTTGATATAATCAATGAACCTACATTGACACATCATAATCATCCAAAGTCCATAGTTTGCACTAGGGTTCACTCTTGGTGTTGTTCATTCTATGAGCTTGGACAAATGTGTAATGTCTTGTATCCATCATTACAACATCCTAAAGAATATTTTCACTTCCCTAAAAATTCTCTGTGCTTCATCTATTCATCACTCTCCCCCATAAACCCTAGCAACCACTTATCTTTTTACTGTCCCCGTAGTTTTCCCTTCTCTAGAATGTCATATAATTGGAATCATACAGGATGTAGCCTTCTCACATTGACGTCTTTCACTTAATAATATGCTTTTAAGTTTCCTCCATGTCTTTTCATGGCTTGATAGGTCATTTCTTTTTAGCACTGAATAATATTCCTTTGTCTGGATATACCACAGTTTATATATCCTTTCACCTACTGAAGGGCCTCTTGGTTGCTTCCAAGTTTTGGCAGTTATGAAAAAAGCTGCTGCAGACATCTGTGTACAGGTTTTTGTGCAGACCTATGTTTTCAACTTTTTTGGTTAAATCCCAAGAGTGAAAACACTGGATCATATGATAAGAGTATATTTAGTTGTGTAAGAAACCTCCATACTGTCTTCCAAAGTGGCTGTGCCATTTTGCATTCCCAGCACCTATGTATGGGAGTTCCTGTTGCTCCACATCTTCACCAGCATTTGGTGTTGTCAACGTGACCCTCTGTTTTTTTAATCTTTCTTAGCTCATGCATCTGTCCTGCTGGAGAACACACTCAAAAATGTTTCAAAGGACACATAAATGGTAAACTCTCTAGAACCTTTTATGAATGAAAGTATCTTCATTGTACCCTTGCATTTAATCAATCCATTGACTAAGTATAGAATTCTAAGATAAAATTAACTTTTCTTTTGGCGTTTGAAGGTTTTTCTCCATTTTCTTCTACCACTCATGTTTTTGAGAAGCTTAATGCCATGCTGATTTTTATTTTTCTGTAAGTGACCTGTTTTTCCTCTCAGAGGGCATTTAGAATCTTCTTTATCTCACTGTGCTTTGAAATTTCAAAATAATGTGTTATTTGAGCTGGGCAGGACAGGGGTCAAAGTTTGAGGGAAGGTTCTCCAAAGCACGAATTGACACAGAAGTGCAGAGGTGGGAATTAACAAGGAGTGCTTGGGAGATTTGAGTCAGCTCTTGTACTTACCAACTTGAGTGGTGTAGTGCAAGTTACAGAACCTAAGTTTCTGTCCTGTATTGTAAAATAAGGGTGTTGAAACCTACCTCCCAGGGTTGTTGAGAGGGTAAAATTAGATAATATATTTTAAAAATTATGAAAAAATATTCTTTTGATATTAGGTATGAGAATTCCTTGAAGATAGAATAGATCCATCTTTATTCCAATCTTATCAGGATGCTTTGATAAGCACTTGCTTCGGTAGATGTGTCATTCAGGGACTGGGTGTTAAGTAGGGTGTTCCTATCACATGAGGAAGAAAAATAACTACTCTTCACAATGAAGAGTATTAGGAATAGTTGATGCTGAGAGACAGGGAGCTAGGAAAGAAAATTGCAATGAGCTGGGCCAAGTACTGCTTGGAGAATGAGTGCAGGAAGACCTTCCAGTCTCCCTCAATTTTAGTTGGACTAAAAGTCTTCAGAGAGAACACAAAAGTCTAGTGGGACTAGACACTGTTCACCGTGTACTGTAAGATATAAACCTCTCTTCTATCCCTTTTAGGACATCGTTTTTCAATTCTATGTTCTTTGATAATATTACTTTTATGGGAGTAGACTTTTGTCAAGAGCAACTCAAAGAGCTGGATGAAACAGGTAGCATGTGAATAACGTGTGTAAAGTACTTAGCATAATACTCAGCACACAGTAAAAGCCAAATCTTGTTATTTTTATTCTTGTTATTATTGGTCATATTACGATTATGAGGTGGAGCTCTCTATCACACCATGCAACCCTGACAACGTCATAGAAACAAGAAAACTGTGCCTTATAATCCTTCATCTGGTTTCTATATGTGAATTTTTATTTCATATTGAATAATTATAAAACTGAAATCATTTTTTTTCTGTTTATATTTTTAGATGTGTCCAATCTTAATTTGAAATAGGAAGACAGAAGTAGAAAGAGTCATGAGACTTTTGCTGCTGTTGTTTTCCAAAGGAATAGATGATAAGTAAAAATGAAGAGTTCCTAATAGAACATCATTCTAATTCTGACAGTATCTATCTTGCATTTTTAACAGTGCTCTTCGACCTTCGTACAGCCATTCCAGCTCCTGGGAGCCCCATCACCATTGCTTATGAGTGCCCACAATTCTCTCTCAATTATAATCTCAGGTTCTCTTCCAAACTAAACAGTCTTGCAAACTGCCTTGCCCATAGCTGGTGCTCCATAAATATTTGATGTATTGAGAAACAACTAAGAAGTAACTACCTGACTAAAAAAGAAATGGAAACACTCAAAGAGAACCTAATGTTTGGTTCATGTTTTCAGATTGCTGAGACTTAATATAATAAAATCTTTGGGGGATAAAATCTGCTCCTTACTCCGTATTGTTTTTCTTGTAGATAACAGGTTCTCAAAAAAAGTAGTAATAGAAATACAAGGATGTGGAGTTGAAACAGGCATGTGAGTCATCCCATGCCTGGTGAGGCGCCCTTAACCAGGTTCCTCCAACACAGGCCATCTGAACCTAAATTACACTTAAGTCTCTACAGCTTTCTGAAACCTCACCTGGACTTGCTGTGACTACAGTACCAACAGTTCACCTGGACTGGAATTTTTCTCATCCTTAATGGAGTAGTTTTTGCTCTGCTCAAATATACAAAGACCTATAATTATCTGATGACATAATGTATGCAAAGAGCCTGGACACATACTAGACATCTTATGAGTGCGAGTTTCCTCCATGTAATCTCCCCTAAGAGGAAAACAGCCAGTTGTTTCTCATTTTTATGAATAACAGACAGAAAGATGTTGATTGCATTTTGTACGGAAATAATGTTAAATTAAAGAAAGAGTTATGTACCTTGACCATAGGAGTGCTTAAATAACCAAGAAGATAGATTACAGATAATTTTAAAAATAGGACCATTATCCTGCTTTGAAACTATAACCTAGAATTCGAATTAGTCAGTAGTATGGATTAAGGGTCCCACTGTGTCAGGAGCACTGAATGAGATACTGTGCTATTTTTCAAAGGAATAGCAACATGTGATTTCTTTTAAAAGGGATTGTTAATAAAAAGATAGCTATGATCAAAGAAAATCCAAATAACTTAAAAAATACAAAGGGCAAACAAAATCTCATACACAATAAGTTGAGGTATTTGGGCTATGCTTTGTCATAAATTGATGCTAATCTTTTGTGACTAGAATGATATATTTCTTCCAACATCTTAACAACAATAATTTGTTAATAATCATCTTGTTTTCCAAAAGGCCCTAATATTATCATACCCTCTAAAGGATTTAGTCCAGCAACTGTGAATCAGAAATCTTTATTTTTTTACCTTAGCTACTTACGTTCTGTTTGAATCTAAGGTTATGACATAAGTAATATGTGTTAACTGCCTCATCAGGTACTCATTTTAAACTAACGTATTTTTATAAAAAGATTCATTTTTATTTTCAGCGTTAAAAAAAAATAGTGCCTTTCTGCTTAGCCTTGTATTTCAGCATCTATAACACTATTGAACGTGCTTGTTAAATTTCTCTTTCTTACTTGACTATAATTTACTGGGGATAGAGATTGTACTTTGTTTATTAGAGGTTCATGGTACAGTGTCTGAGGCATAGTAGGGGCTTCATACATTTTGTGAAATGAATAAATGATGGTGTATTAGGTTTTATACTCTAGAGGAGTATAAAATCAATGGCATAAGGTAGGGCATAATTTGAAAGTGAATTATTAGGAGAGAAAATCTGGTAGAGATCTTTTTCAATCTACATGGATAGGTGCATTCTAGCATCTTAACTATCTGGCTATTGATTCCCCAATTCATAAGATAAGAAAAATAAAATAAAATGAAATCAGATATCCAGAGAGTTTGAGGCTGGTTTAGCCTGGTGGCCTTTTACAGGTGCAATTTATCTTTACAGTACAAAGAACACTGAATCTTCCCAGAATAACCTGATTCCAACAGAGTTAAATAAAGAGTTGTTCGTTTATCCTGATTTTTAACATAGTTCTGTCTTTCTAGACTGTGAAGTAAATCTCCATTTCCCAACAGCCCCAGTGCTGATTTTAATGATCGTGTCCACGTGACATCCACTTTTTTTTGTTTCATTGCTATTAGTCAATGACAAGTGAAGGATATTCAGTTTAACTTGAAAATGTCAGCTATGCACTTTAAGAGATATATTTTTGCAGCTTTTAATGAGGTGGTGTTTCTTTTTGAAAGAAATACTCATCTCTGATGCGGGTGCTGTGCTGGTGACAACTGATATTTAATAAGCGATGGTTCTTATATTAGTCGCAGTTCTCTAAAGAAAATGTCTCAGATTGCTTTTGAAAAACTCTTAGCGTCACTAGCCCAAAGGCAAGATGTGACCTTTTTATTACATAATGAGAATCATTTATTATCTTACAATGTATCTTAAAGTCACAGACAAAATGCCACTTTGATAATTGCTTTCAATTAGCTTTGAGCATAGCATATTTTCATAAAATGTCTTCTCTAATTTAGGCTTGAATTAGAGAAAATTGCAGACATAATCTACTTTAAGGTTGTCTCATTTAAGGTGATTCGTAGTTTTATTTCAAAGAAATCAAAAAGAGTAGCTTTAGAACAGTCTCTCAGAATGTTTTAAGCAGGCTTTTCAATATTTGATTCTATTCTATTACCAATTAATTAACAAATTAGAAAGCTAGTTCATCATTTCTGACCTTTTATGCGCGCTAACTTTTGACTTTCATTCGTAATGATTGTTTTGAAATTAAGCCCTGCAGTTCATATTGAAAGAGAGAAACAATCTGATTAGCAGAGTAAATAAGGCTTGCCTTGATATCAAGTACATCTTGATGTTGGGCTATAACTGGGATTCTGAATACTATAATGGTGCAGCCTTTCCTATCTTAAGTAAATAATACATAACTAATGGTCAATAAATTATACTAGATAATCACGTGGCATGAACAAGGAATTTGGGGGTGTTATTACAAGAGAGGTTAGAAGTAATATGATACTTAAAATGTAGTTTCAATTAAATTTAATTTCTTGGTATCACCCTGAGCATTGGAATATAGTTTAAATACATACCTTATCTTCCTTAAAAATATTTTTGAAATAATAGAAAGTCTGAAAATACATTTTACACTTGTGTTGTTTCAGTAATTCAGGGGATATTATTAACCTTAAGAGAGATTCTCAGAAATTGGTGTTGTATCTGGAGATTACTGTACCCTCTTTGTCTTTTTTTTCCCTAGATAAAAATTATGCACAAGAACCAAGCCCCGATGCTGATGGGCCCTCCTCCAAAAACCGGGTTGTTCTGCTCCCTCATCAAAAGAACAAGAAACCGAAGCAAGGAATAATCCTGTATCTTTTCATTCTTAGAGATTTAATTAGCATAATTCGGCCATGGAACACTTATGCTGGAAATCGTTGAACAATTTCAAGTCTCCTGCTCATGCAAAATCATGGAATTGGTTTAACAGTTTTTGTTACTGAGCTAATGTAAAATCCAGCTATTAGAAAATTTAATGTCTCAGTTTTTATAATCATCTTTGCATGAAGAAA
Organism: Tursiops truncatus; assembly: GCF_011762595.2. NCBI lineage: Eukaryota > Metazoa > Chordata > Mammalia > Artiodactyla > Delphinidae > Tursiops > Tursiops truncatus. Next base: position 38,908,011 of record NC_047042.1, read on the forward strand.
GCAGAAGTTTACATGAAGTGATACTGCCTATTTTTGTTGCATGCATTCCCATAAATTTTTTCGTCTCCTACCCATTCCTTCTCCAATTTCCATTTACTAACCTGTAAAAAAAACCTGTACAACAAAAAAAGGAAATATCACGGGAAATGTGATTCCAGTTATTAATAAGCACTACTTAATAATGCTACAATAATCATAATTGCAGATTGCTATACTTTTCCCTTTAGAATCAAACAGTATATCAATGATCTTTGACCTGTGAGTTGAGGAGAAGCTTTTAATTGAAAGGTTTTGTTAAATAGTTGTCTACTTGCTGTATCTAAGTAGTTTTTCTTCGACATCTTGATGCTTCTGAGTGGAATTTAAGATATCAGGTATAAAGTATTCTTATGCTAAGAAGTAGGAAGTGGTTTTTAGTTTGTTTAGTTTTGTTTTTAATTCCAGACATAAGTGGAAACATATTACTTGGCAGTAAAGTATGTTAACATGGCAAGCCTTATTCCCTTCTGCATGTGAATTTAGAAGAAAATTCTTAATCACAACAGTAACCAAATAGATGTTTGAAACTATGTGCCTAATAAACTGTGTTTCCCACCAAAGATTCAGAAAAAGATGCTTTGAGAGAAATGGGTTAATGCACAATTAATTAAGCATTGTGGAGAAAATCTATGGTTCTAATGTGCAATTTTGTGATGACTAAAACTCTGGAAGAGAGTGAACTACCCATTAATTATAATTAAAATTCTCACTTTTCACAGACAATAAGCCGTACAACACAATCAAAGTTCAATGGCTGATTTCTTGCTTTTTTGGTCATTTATAAGTATAGACGTCTGTAATTTTCAATGGGTCAGTTAAGTACACTTGAGAAAGTAAATGATTGTATCAGTTCCTTTCTAGTATAAATTGATACCTGTAATAATATTGAGCTCATTGAAGTTAATCATGCATGCATTTGCACCCTCCCCCTCACCTCCTCTACTCCCATCTCTGTGACATTTCAAATATTTATTTGGAAATAACGGCCTAGATTGTTGTTAAAGTATTTCATGGCCTGGGTGGATTCTCTGATTGTTTGAAGAAATTATGGAATAGTATTTTTTTAAGTGTTTCATTAAGCCTATGATATAAAATGAAATGCTATTCTGAGCAGATTTGGTATTGTTCATTCATATTGACCTGCATCTTATCATTGTATGTTTTATGTTTTCAAACGTGCCATAAGGAAAACAAGTGCTTGAAGTGCATGATTTATTAGTTTCTCTCTCCACTCTGCATTAAAGTACTAATGATTTATCAGTTCTATTTTTCTATTGATTCATTCATCTTTGAATTACAAATAACATTTAGTGATTCTGTTGAACATAATCCTGAGCATGGATTTATGGATTTCAAGTGAAATTGCTATAATTTTTGTTCTTTGATTTGAAGACTCAACTGAATGCTGTTATGTAAAATGGCTACCCTCAAGCATTGTGCTATAATGGAAGATTATGTATAAAGCGTATTCTTTTAGTGTTCCAGGAACATTGGATGGTAAATATCAATCAACAATAAGTTTAATTGCTTTGAAAATAAAATCTTTTGAATAAATTAAGACATAATTTAACATTCTCAGGAAAATTATCATTACAATTGCAAATGTAGCAAGCAATCACTTGCCCTTGTATAATAAAAAAAAAAAAGTTATTTGGCAGAGCTGTAATCAAGACCAGAAGAAATCTCAAAGCAGTAACAAATGCATTACTGATGTCATGTTACATAACACACACATTGATTTTGTGTATCTATGGTTACAGGTAATAAATATTTTCACATAAATTGACAAAATTTTCTACAATGGGCAGGCAGGCTTTGTGTCAAAAACATATTCAGAAGCCACTAATTACTTTACGTTCAGTACAACATACCGTTATTTCTTGGCTACCTTTTATAGTCTATAGTTTGAAGGCAGCAACAGTTTGTGAATCATTTTTAACAGTCTGTGCAATGATAAGCTGTTGAATAGACAGTGGGATGAGAGAAATCAAACAGCCGGCCTATCAGACTTTAATCGTTGAAATAATGGGATGCAGCTTTACTTCACTGTAGCTATATCATAATTAGTGATGATCGTAGTTACATTCTCAGTCAGTAGGATTCATTGGTACCAATAATAAATGTTCAAATAGGAATCAAATTTTACTTTTCCCAACTCATTTTCTAAAGATACTGATGAGCTTGCCCTTCGAGTACACTACTCCTGGGGTTTGGAAAGTAGTTTTTAAAAACCTACTTTGATGGTTTTGAAATCAGAGAAGGTGTTCTCCCCATTTTTATGACAGCTTCAAGTGAAGGATATATATTTTAAGAAAAACTCCAAACTGAAAGCTCCATGGTATATAGGAATATTAAATAATGTTAGCTTTGGAAGATGGAAACTTTTCTTACGTGTGTGCGGGTGAGTGTTTGCGTTGTTGAGTCAACCTCTTTTAAATACAGCAGATGTAGTTGTACAAAGTTTTAAGTGGATGAAGCTCTTGAGTAAAAATTAAACGGGGATCTCAGGGGTCAGAGGAAAAGGGGAAAAGAGATATGCACTTTGCTAAACATTGCCATACACTGAGGAGATAAATAGAGATTCCAGAATAAACCTGGATATCTATGCTTCTAACAGGAAAGGAGGTGTCTGTGTAGATCCAGGAATTTTAAAGGACATAAATGTATTTCTCCACTTACATGTGTGTACCATGTGTATCTGACGCTAAGAGTGCCGGTCAATTTATTGTGGCAGGAGAAAATATCTGGAAGAAAGTGAAGAAAACAGAATTTTAGAAGTTTTTATTTTTTAAACAGTTTATGTGATTATAGCCAGAATAAAGCAAAAGACTCAGATATTTAGTGTATTCTACTGCAGGGGGAAATTTAAATCCAATGAGAATTAATGAATGACATATATTTTTTTGCATTTTGTTCTTTTGTCCTTGTTTAGGAGGATGGGAAACAACTGCAGTTTTCAAGGAAGAATCTGTTTTGAATCTCAGACTGTATTCTACTTGAATAAGACGAAACTTATGACCCCATTCCTTTTTGTGTCAAAGTTAGTTTGTTTTTAATTGGTTATAAAAAGGACAGTGTACCTTTCTTGGCACATATTAGCCCAAAGAGCTATTCAAATACACTACGTATGTTCTAAATTAAAATATTAAGCTCTTGTAATATATGTTGAGAATGTAAAGTTTAAATAAATAAATAAACAAACTTGCAGAAGAACTTTTATTTTGTGAAATGCAGAAGTCACCCCTTAAATCTCTCAAAGTGCATTCTATTTAAATAAAGTTTGAATAAACTCACATTTAAAGGATTCTATACATCTGTATTGTGCTTAAAAACATGGAATTCATTTCATTATACTATCTTAATTATTTTCTCAGAAAGTGTTACATACAGTATCCTGCTTTTTTGAAATAAAAATGTTAACCATTCAGTGTGTCATTTCTTACCGCCATTTTGCCCTGATTTTTTCCGTAAATGAACTCTCCAAGCAATTGACAGTCAGTCTACCCCAGTGAATATCCACTGGGGGTACCAGACAGACCACCTGTCTTTTGTCAGGGAGAAAGGAGGCTGGGTATTTGGGGGCGGAATTTGTTGTCATTAAGAATCAAACCATTCTACTTTGTGGTGCTTTGGCCCCAAGGTGCTGCTGTGAACATTATTCCACCAATTTCAGAGATTCCAGGAGTGCCAGCAAACTGGATGATAGAATCATGGGGACTGAAAGACTAGGCTGGGGGTTCTGTAAGGGCTTACATTGAATTTTCTGGATGAAACTGATTTCTGATTTTATTTTGTGTAACTGACTTCAGCAGATATCTCATGGGCACTGACTAGGTACACGGTATTTTACAAAGGGGTTGAAGAAATTAAAGAATTTTTTTAATGATACAATCTCTTCTTTAAGTGTCTTTCCATCTGTTGGAAGAGTTAAGTAAATTATTGACCAAGGTAAGAACCCAGGTAAGCAAAATATGATACGTATTCAAATGAGGACAGGTGATTTGGTTGAAGGTATTTTAAAAAATCCTCCAGAGAAGGTAAATCTGTAAATGGCTTTCCAGGGTAACTAGACTTTTACATGAAGAGAGAAGGAGAAAGAAGGAGCTCCTGAATCAGAGAAGGTGAGTGAGGGCATAGGGATAGAAACCAGGTCCTGGGTGCTTCATTGCCTCAATTCATTAAAAGTTTAGGGAATTCATAAATCAGGCATTTGAATAGTGGGTTTATTTTAAATTATTAGGAAGGAGCAAGAGAAGAGGATGAAAAAGGGGGAAGCAGGGAAAAAATAAAGAAGAGAAGTAATGAAGGAGGGAGAAAGAAGAAGGCAAAACCCCAAATTAGGATTAAGTGTCTGTCAATTAATTTTGCATTCTGGAAGAGAGACAAAACAACAACAACTACCAAGTCTGACTTAGAAAGCCTCAAAGCAATATCTGGCCATTCTACATTTTCAGAGAGTTTTGTTAAAATAATGTAAGTAATTTTATAAACTCTAAAACTTACAGAAAACTAAAGTAATAGAGAATACTAGTTGTAAAATGTGTTAATGCTAAATGTATAAAAATTAAATATTTAGAAAACCCATGTAAAATAATACAAGTTAAAAATTCATAATATAATAATAGACTAGAATAATAGAAAAAAATCCTAGTAGAATAATATAGTCTAACGTCTTACAAATGGAAGCAGAGTCATAGCAGGTTCAAAAGTCTCTCTCTCTTACTCCATTTTTCTATCCAGATATCCAGTTGATCTCATTGAGTCAATTGCTCTAAGAAAAAACACATTCAGGGTTGACTAATGACTACCAACGTATAAAGAAGTTGTTGGAAGAGTTTGATGTTGTTCCCATGTCAGAGCACAGTTCAAGGACCAGAGTTATTCAACTAGCAACAGCTACATCAGATGAAACAAGTGAGTTGAAAATCATTGGAAAAATTTGATAGATTACTTACACCAAAATATATTCCAGGAGTAGATAGATATTAGATAGGTACATAGATACATAGATAGAAATCTTTGGAGAATTAGATATTTTCTTTGAAAAATTAAAGGGAATTTTAAAATATTTTGATCCACTCATACTTTTACATAGGTTATTAAATATTTTTAATTTCAGCCCAGGCTCATTGGCTTCTCTCTCTCCATCTATCATTGCCTTCCCCAACCCTGTTTTACTCATTATATATGTTTCCTTATATTTACTGCATAAACATCACCTAATTTATGGTTTTAAATATACCTATACACCTAGGACTCCCTATTGTGTATCTCTAATTCAACTGTTCTTGAATTCAGTTTATATTTTTGCTGCCTATTTACTTTTCTTGAGTACGCCACAGGCGTATCGAACTAAAAGTCTCCAAAATAATACAAATCCTTTTCCACCTACTGTACAAATTTCTAGGTGAATTGCACCAGTTTGGTCTCTGAAGTGAGAATTGAGGGAAAGGCTCAACCATTCCTAAATACCACTCCTACCCGTCCACTCAGTCCCATCCCCTCTACCACCTAATATTTATCAAGTCCCTTCCCTACTCATCATCCCTGTGGTCTTTGTCCAGATCTTCATTTCCTACCTAAATTATAATTGTAGTCCGGGGTCGATCCAGGTCCTTTTTGTCCTGAAGCTCATAAAATTGAGTGACATCTCATTAAAAAAAAATAATAATAATACAAAATTACAAAGCAAAATATCTTTTTAGAAAGAGAATTAATTGCCCAGTCCATTTCCCTGTTTTTCCCTACACTTTTTGGCTGCATCCTCTTTGGTCCTCTCCTTGTAGGTAACAGTTTTGTAATATTTTTTCACAGAGCAAATAGAAAGATAACAATCTTTTCTCTAGGATGGTTGAATAAGCTTTTTAATTGATTGTTTCAAAATTTATTTTGGCTTCCTAACTCCCGTTGATAATGTTCCAATGTAATTTCTCCAAAGTAACCTTTTTGTGTGGTTGAATTAATTTTTTTAATTTTTATTTTATATTGGAGCATAGTTGATTAACAATGTTGTGTTAGTTTCAGGTGTACAGCAACCTGATTCAGTGTTACATATGCATGTATCTGTTCTTTTTCAAATTCTTTTCCCATTTAGGTTACAGTATATTGAGCAGAGTTCCCTGTACTATACAGTAGGTCCTCGTTGGTTATCCCTTTTAAATATAGCAGTGTGTACATGTCAGTCCCAAACTCCCAATTTATCCCTCCCCCAACCCCACTCTTCCCCCGTGGTACCCATAAGTTTGTTCTCTAAGTCTGTGAGTCTGTTTCTGTTTTGTAAATAAGTTCATTTGCATCATTTTTGTTTTAGATTCTGCATATTAGCGATATCATCCCAGGTGGTTTCTCAGAGAATTCCAGCCCTTTGACCCCAGTAGTCGTGGTCTAGCTCATTCAGGTCCTCACAGGACCCAGAAGCCAGTAGGCCAAGGTGAAAATGGCCTCTAAGCTTGGAGTAGAGCAGCATCTCTTGGGGTTCATTTTACTTGAGGTCAAGATTAGTGTGGATGCTCCCCTAGGCTACACAGGGTGTTGTCTTGTGTCCTGGTGGATATGGTGGTCCCCAGAGTGAAACAGCACTCTGGGACTCTGCCCTGTGACTGAGCAGGTTTCTGCTTCCTCCCTCTATTCATCAAGTTTGGGGATGGGCCCATGCCAGTAAGATAACCAGAAGATTCAGCATGAGAACTTCAAGATAAATCTGCCTTTGGGAACTTTAAGAGGATTCTGGGCACAGAGGTATAAATTTTGATCCCAGCTGCTTGTTTTACAGAATATGTTTCAGGAGAAAATTAATCTCTCTAAGCCTCAGTTTTCTCACCTTCAAAATAGGGATAAACATAAGACCTGTTTTGGGGTTACTGTGAAGATTAAGTAGAGATAATGTTCAAAATTATTTTCTATCAGCAAACATTCAAATTACTTCTTTCAGCTTCAAAGGAAATGTAATAGTATTAATTGTAGTAGTAGTAGTAGTAGGAGCAACAGCAGGAAAATCCTATTTGTCCCTACTTCAATCCTTCATCTACGATGCCAACTGTATTTTTCTAGAAATAGATGATATTCCTTATTGAGTCACCCTTTTTTACATGATAGAAGCTCAAAACCCTCATGTACACAAGGGCTTTCATAAGCTGAACCTTGTCAACCTTTCCTGTATCCTCTTCCCTCTTATCCCCGTGTGCAAAACGTAGTTCCAGCTACACTGTTCTACTTACTCACTAGACATGCCATGTTCTTCCATGACTATGCACCTTGTAAGATTTTATAATGATTGGCACATTCCCTTCCTCAAGGTTTGTTCACCTCCATTCGGAAGGATTTCTGGAACCACCCTGGTCTCGAATGCATTGGAATGAGTTTTTCTGGTGAGTCGTTTGTGCTCCTTTAAGACTGACACCTATGCTAAAGTTCTTTGACTTGTATTTTAAATGGTTACTTATCTGATTCTCTCATTAAACTTGTGAGTCCTTTGAAAGCCAGTCTTGGGTCCTCATCACTACTGTTCCCCTGGGGCCATCCCATATCAGATACCCAATAATCTTTGAATGAGTAAATAACAGACAGCCACTAAAACAAGTCCCAAGTCACTATAAAATGCATTGCTTGTTTCAGAAGAAAATATATTAAAAGGAAGGAAAAAAATAGTCTGTATTTAGTGTAGCTGCCTTCTATTCTCCAGGGAATGGTGAGGAGCTGCTAGGCAGAATAATGAGCCCCTAATCTTTGGAACCTGTGAATATGTTATGTGACACAGCAACAGGGAATTACCGTTTCAGATAGAGTCAAGAATGCCAATCAGCTGACTTCAAGATGGAGTATTCTGAACTATCCAGGTGAGCGTAATGTAATCCTAAGGGTCCTTTAAAGTAGAAGAGGTCAGAGGTCAGAGTCAAAAAGGGATTTGAAGGTGCTGTAATGCTGCGTCGGAATCTACAGCAGGATGGAGATCACACGCCGAGGAGTGCGGTGGCCTCTAGATGCTGCAAAAGGTAAGGAAACGGATTGTTATCTGCAGCCTCTAGAAGGAACCTAACACTTTGATTTTAGCCCAGTGAGACCCATTTTGGACTTCTGATTTGCAGCACTGTGAGATAATAAATTTGTGATGTTGTAAGCTACTAAATTAGTGGTAATTTGTTACAGCAGCAAGAGGAAACTAACATAAGGAGGTAGGCAAGTAGAATAATCATGTTCAGAGCTGTTGCTACAAGTTGATGCCTTTTAAAATAGAGTAAAAGTTCTCTCACTTTAATCCTTCATACATTTGAAGTGCTTAATCCTCACTTAAATGCGTTTGGATTACCAGAATCCAGTACACAAGTCTCACCTTGGACCCTATGTATATAAATTGATGGGGGGGGGAAGGGGAAGAAAGGGAGAGCAATGTTATTTCTTAGTTCATTCGTTTTTGAGTGATGCCACTCTAGCAAGGAAAAAGTGAAAAAAATAAAAGCATCTGCTGTGATGAGACCTATTTTGCTGAAGACGATGATCTCAGTAATTTCTTTCTTTCTGGTGATACGCTTAGTCCTGGTTTTAGTTTTGTGGAAGCTTGCAATCTAATAATTATTTTTTCTCCTTCTCTGGACACCTAAGACACTTTCTACTTTGGCCGGTAGGAATAAGAAATAATAAAAGGTGACTGTAAATGAGAGGTTTAGAGTACTTCTCTCAAGTTAAATTATTTATGTTATGTCTGCCCCACGTTTTCCTGCACGTTCACTTTACAAGTTGAGCTTCAGCGGGAGCAATAGCTGAACAGAGTCGGCTAATGAAGCCGCCCCTACCCGCTGGGTCAGAGCCTTACCTCTGCTTTTGGTTTGCTGTCCCAGTTTGAAGCTTTTGAAGAGTGTGCTTGGCAAATGCTAATGAATTTAAGCTGGTTCATATGAAAATTATTAGGTGTTTTGAGGGGGAAATTAAGGTACTTTGCAAATATTTTACAGTGTAAAAGACGTTCCGGGCCTCTTATTCATAGATGAGAGTTTCCCAAGTCAAAGAAGGTTGCCAGCCAGATGAAAACTTAGCATATCTTTAACTTGAGTGCTTTTCCTATTCCAGAGCCTTTATTATTGTGAGTTTCACGCATCGCTATTGCCACCCACACAGCTGGGAGACATTAATAAATTCGGTGGTCTTCTCAGTACATTTTAGTGACAGAAACTCCCTCCTTGAACTTCAGGCCCCCCTGAATGCTTTTCCAACTAGGCCTGAACTTTTGGACTTCTTTGTCTCTGCATTGTCCAGTTTTAGCAAGAATCTTGCTAAGTCAGTTTAGCCAGATTCCTCAAACTCCATAGCTGATCACTCCATAGCTAATCATGATTCTCAGCCCCCACTACTGCCCAGGTGATACTTGTTTACCCTGCCTGCCTTCAACAAGAATGCCCCTTGCCCTGGATCTCTCTCCCCTATGGTATAATTCCACTGCAGTTGTTCTGTTACCGAACCAAACTTGGGTCTGCTGGCTTGCACAGTAAAGCCAATCTATCAGTACTAACACTGGTTTCTGGTGAAGGAAAGTGCAGCTTTTACTGCAGGGCACCAAGCAAGGAGTCAAGGCAGCTAGTGGGCAAAAGGCCTGAATTCCCTGACGGCTTTCAGGGAAGGGTTTTTAATGACAGGGTAAGGCAGAGTTACCAGGTGTGTGACCAGCTTGTGGACATTGTTCTGACTGGTTGCTGATGAGGAAATTGGGAGTCAACATCATGGGGACTTCCCTGGTGATACAGTGGTTAAGAATCCACCTGCCAATGCAGGGGACACGGGTTTGAGCCCTGGTCCGGGAAGATCCCACATGCCACGGAGCAGCTAAGCCCGTGCGCCACAACTACTGAGCCTGCTGCGCTCTAGAGCCCGCGAGCCGTGACTACTGAAGTCTGTGCGCCCAGGGCCGGTGCTCTGTAACAAGAGAAGCCACTGCAATGAGAAGCCCGTGCACCACAACAAAGAGTAGCCTCTGCTTCCCACAACTAGAGAAAGTCCGTGCACAGCAACGAAGACCCAACACAGCCAAAAATAAATTTAATTAAAAAATCCTGAACCTTCTGGTTCCAACCAGTCTGGGGTCTATGTGCTTGTGGGCAACATGCAATTAATTTCTTCCACCTGGTGGAGGTTTCAGTATCTTCAAAGCAGCTCCAAGTATATGGCTCAGGGTATTATCTAGAGCCCTTGAGGAGGCAGTAAAGGTCCTTGACTTTGTTAATGGCTAAATTATTATTATTTTGTCTTGCTTGACTGTCTTCCTTTGTTTCTGCATTTTCTCACTTCTCTGATTAAATTTATCCTTGGCAACTTGGAGGAGGCCTAGGAAGCTAAGGTGTTTTTACAAACAAGTGGCAGTTGGAGGTCATGGGTGAGGGAGGTCTGCCCCAGGAAGGCTCCCTAGGGTCCTGCTCAGTTACAGTTCCTGTACCTACTCCCCCAGCTTCTCCCCCAGTAAAGTCTTCCTTAGCAGGCTTTAACAAGTGTCAGTGAATAATTATTTCTTTAACAATGGTCTTTGGTGTAATGGAAAATTGGTATAATATAGGCAGCATATTACCAGAGTCTAAGGACTGTCTCCAAGTTCCAGCCCTATAAAATAATATTCCCTATGGAAATTCACCTTGTATTCCTACTGATGTAGATTAAATACAATCAAAAAATAATTTGAAAAAATCAGAATGTAGAAAGTAGTGTTATTACCCATGCAAAGATTTAAGACATTGATCATTTGCAATTCCATAATACAGGCGGTTGTAAAAGGGCCGTATCCCCCAGATCCTACCTGAGTTTACCTGCAGCTCTGGAAAGTTCGCTACACGCTGATCATTCACTGCCAGAGAACACTCTGCTGCAAGGAAGCAAACATCCTGGGGGCTCTACCCAGAAGTGTGTGCTGCCCAGTAATATCCACCAGCTCAACTTTCATCCAATCAGGGATGGAAGTCCCCTGATGAGTGTCCCAGCCTCCCTTGTCCTTTTAGGTCTGACAATTCAGAGGTGTGGTTTCTTAGAGGGTTCCCAGTGGGACTGAGTCCCATTTGCCCACACAGCAGTAGCCTCCTTTACGAGCTTGTCTTGGGGTCTCTTACTTTTCCCTGTTTCTCACTTGTTTTTCCTGGCATTATCTTCCAAATGAACAACTAACACCCAACCTCAGGCTCTGCTTTGGAGGGAACCTTGTTTTGAGGGAGCCTTTTTGAGCACAAAGACAGCATTCATGTCCCACCTAAGCCCACCACTCTTGTAAAGAGAACTAGATATCAAAGGTGAAGGGAAAGGTGGCACATCAAATGCCTAAGGGCGTTAAAAGATAAACTGAGGCATGTTAAAAATGTTAAGAGTTTATTTGAGCAAAACTCCTTTAGAATCAGGCAGCATCTAATTTAGCAGGTAGAAAGGAGTTCCAAGGATCTGTAGGAAAGGAAAACCTTTCATAGGCAGGTTTGAAGGGAGCAGGAACAAAAAAGTAATTCCAGGCAAAAAATCTGAGTGGTTATTGCAAGGTTCCTTTCCTTGAGTGAATGGCAGGGATCTATTAGGCAGCTACCTAACTACTGCTGATTGGGAGATTCCTGACTGATTGGTTTAAGATTCCATTTCTGTAAGAGCTGGAACTACATTTAGGTCTCGGTTTGGTGATGTAAAGCTTAGCATAAGCAACTCCATTTGAGGCCTGTTGTATTGTTTTTTAAACAAGGGTAACATAGCGTAGCCCACCAGGTAAACCTCATGAGTGGGCATCAGATAACAGTGAGAACTGTGTTGGAACTAGCCCACTCACACGTGGTTTGTAGGGGGTGGAGCCACTCGGGGCAAGCAGATTTTTACCAAATGAGAAAGGTATTGTACACTGGCATCGCCATTTCTTCCACTTTCCAAGAGAAGGGGCGAACTAAGATTTTTGTATGAAGTCTTAATTTTAAAATGCTGTGTGGCTGACAGACAGATAAGCAAAAACACTTGTGTAAATTTTGTTCGGCTCACGGGCTCTGAAAGGTACTCACTACCTTTTATTTGAGAATATTTTCCTCTGTAAAACACGACTTCTGCAGTCAGAAGGAGAACTACTTGTCTACTTGGTGATGATGAGACTCACGACTGTCCTACCACTCTCCCTTTCTCTGCTAAGAAGTCTGGGTCATTGTTTACATGAATTGTTTCAACTGAGATGAAATATGCCGAAATACTGAGACAAAGATGATGTCTGTCTCTTCCTGGTTCCTTTAACAAGTCTAGTACCTGTTTACAAGATGCCTGTGAGCTCAGGAAACATCCGTGACTAAAATAAAGGCCATTGTCCTCATGTGGGTTATATTCTAGCAGATGGGACCGTTAAACCATCTCTGTAAGCCATTTGAAATCGCAGTATCTAAAAGTTGTGATGAAAAACTTTTCATGAGGCCGTACTAGGGAAGTTTATAAGCAAGTATTTTACAGCAGAAGCAGTAACTTTCATATTATTATTAGGTTTAGAATATTTTTCATTCTTTACTCAATTTTCCCAGTCAAATTTTATTGACTCATATTTTCACTCAGGACTGTTACTGAAAGGGCTTTACATACTGAAAGCAAAAGGACAAAAAAAATCAATATGGTAGATGTTTTGTTTACATTACATGATGTTGCTATTTTTAATTACTGGAGCTGAAGATAACCTCCTTATGGTCATATAGCTGACAACTAGGAATTGAGTATAGGCTTAAATCACTGCAAAGTACTTGTCATGACTCAGTGTATACATGCCTTTTAAGGTAGGGTAGTAACAATGTGCCAAAGAATGAGCATCTTTGGGACTCACACATTTAACTAAGATTTGGAAAAAAAAAATTTATGTAAAATCCAACACAAATCCATATACATGTTTAAAACGGAACAAATATTAAAGTGAAACTTAAGGTTTGCAATAGGTCACTTCAGATAGTCCGCCAAGTTCCCTGGTTTATGTAGTCAAAACTTTGGAAGATGCTTTGGGGAAAGCACCGCCCCATACTCAAATCTTGACGAACAGCCCGATCTCGTTTGTAAGTTGCAGTCCGGTATGCAACTGCCTCCTGGCATGCTCCCCGGGTATTGCAGACTCACTGTGCCCGAAAGTTACCTCCTCCGCATTCTCACTTGACAGCCTTCTCCCCTGTCTGTATCTGCTTTTTCACTTAATGGAAATGACACGACCCACTCTTCCATATCTAACCAGTCACCCCAGGTTTTCTATTTGGTTTATTTTGCATCTTTTCCTTCATCTTCTACTCTTCTATTCCCCCTACTGTTGTCTAACTTTTGGTCCTTACCCCTCATGTGAACTTTTTTCAATAATTACCTAACTGATCTATGTGCTTTCGCTTTGTTCTGCTTTCAGTGATCTACCACACGATGCAAGGGTTTTTTTCTGAAACACCAATATATTACTGATACACTACTAATAACATACTGAAAAATGACTATATACTGAATAAAATGAAGTTATTTTTCATATAAATGTGAATAGCTTTCAAAATTCTTAAATGATAATGCCTTTACTTGCTAGAATTAGAATAAGCTAGTTTGACTGAAGGAGGAAAGAACGAGAATAAAAGAAATATGCAGCAATCATCTCATCAAAATCACAATCCAGAGCCGAGTTAGGTGTGTGATAGTGATGAGGGGACTTTAACCACCACATAGATAGGAAAGCGTTGAATAATAGCTGACCTAGAAGACTTCTAGGAGTCTTCTCAACAACTCGGAGCTCTCCAAGGAATTCCAAGGCCGCGACCCTCATATTTCCTTTACCCTCTAACATCCTTGCAATCTTAGAAAATGCAGGGCTTTTAATATCTTATTGTTTATCAGAGAATTCATTGATGTATTCCAAACTTGTTTCCCTGCCTCCAGTCATTAAACGAATTGTGACTTATCCTGCAATCGGTGCAAGAACTAATGGATAACATAGGAGTTTAAAGCACTTAGCATCTGTAAAGAGCTGCAGAGGGGCAAAATAATATTTTCAAAATGTTTATATATATTTGTAACTTTTTCTATGCTCTCTAGTAACTGCTTGCTGGGACCTCTGTTGGGTTTTGGCTTGTAATATTTTAGATTACCTTAACATATGCAGCTCTAAATATCTGGCATTTCTTTTAAAGTTGTTGCAGCATAGATATTTTTTTCTTGTTCTCAGCATGTGTCTTCTACCTTTTAGAGAGTTTCTGAGAGAAAGACAAAGGTTTCGTCTACCTCTCATTTATTCACACACGTAACACATGCCACCTCACACAATTTGGCAGAGTAAATCGAATTGAACAATGGGGGAGTCAGGTATAGCCTATATTAATTTCAAGGCATTAAACTTTATATTGCAGAAAGGAATTTTGAATGTTATTGGAAAATGCTCATTCAATTGTTAGTTTATTTATTTTCATATAAGAAAACAAATAGGCCAAATAGAGGTTCCCTTTTGTTCATGCAGCTGGAAGATCAGTGGTGATCTTCGGTTTAAAAAAAAAAAATGCTGTTGCTTAACAAATGCATAAATGAAGGTTTCTAAATGATCCTTTGGTTTCAAATAACTATGCCGCTAAACACATAGTATTGACATTTAAGAACAATAACATTTATAAATTCAAGAATAAATTCTTAACTCTTTTGATTTTATGTTGATTTTATTCTCTAGTTTATAAATACTCCTACACTGGAAACCTCTGTTGACTTTAAAGAAAATAGAAAACAATAACATCAAATCAATATTCCTTGCTAAAACTCAATCGTCCATTGGTTTCTAGTCCATATATTTTTTAAAAAGCATAATAGCATCTAATTTTATAATTCTTAAATTGTTGGACATTTTCATTTTTGAGCTATTTTGAAATTTGACTTTTTCAAATTTGAAAAACAATTTTTAATAACTCATTTTAGTTTTTAAATTATGTATTCCTTTTCTAAGTCTTGGGATTTGTACTTCAGATATGTGAACAGAATTCTCATTCTCTGGTGTCTTTATCTTGTCAAAAGTATCATTTAATTTCTATCATATTGTTAATTTCTCTAAATTAGTCCCAGTAATACTTTGCACGTTTTAGAAGCAGATATTTAGGACGGTAAGAAGACCTCATTAAACATACCTTGAGGGCTTCCCTGGTGGCGCAGTGGTTGAGAGTCCGCCTGCTGATGCAGGGGACACAGGTTCGTGCCCTGGTCTGGGAAGATCCCACATGCCGCGGAGCGGCTGGGCCCGTGGCCCATGGCCACTGAGCTTGTGCGTCCGGAGCCTGTGCTCTGCAACGGGAGAGACCACAGCAGTGAGAGGCCCAAGTACCGCAAAAAAAAAAAAAAAAAAAAAAAAACCTTGAAAAATTATGCCTGCATAACTTAAGTTCTTCGGCTGCATTCTCACAGTTAACTAGGAATAAAACACCCACCTATTCCAAAACTACTCCCATCTCCATAAATATTTCCAAATGGTTAAAAAAAAAAATACGATGAGACTTTTAAAATAGAAGGATTTTCAGTTAAATCTGAATTCTCCAATAGAAGTATATGGTAGAATAGTTATTTCCAAAATATTTGGTTTTAGAGAATATTTAATTTTAGAGGCAATTTGCATAATTATGTTTTATTAGGCAAATACTAAAATTTGCTTCTCCTGAATAAACAATGCCTGATAATATGGATAATTGAGGAGTGGGGTTGACAGGAGTTGGCAAGGTTTTTCAGAGTTTTAATATGTCTTGGGTAAAATGCAAAACCCCAAATCAGGTACGTAATTGAAAGTTATAATTGAAATAACTAAGGATAGCAACAACAAGAAGAGAACCTAATCATGCATATACTTATATTAACTATTGATTATTTGTTATTTTAAAAGTTTAGACTTCCAGATTCTTTCAAGTTTTTTTGTTTTTTTGTGTTTTTTTTGGTTTAGAAAAATTGGTTAAGAAACACTACAGCCAGGTATGGTGCTCTCCAATCATAATGGTAAGAGCAAAGTTACAACATTATTTGATTTTTAGATTAGAGAAGAGCATATTTTTATTTATTTTAACTTTAAAAACGTATTTCTTTAAAAACTGATTTGAAGCAATTTTACCAATAAAACAGAGTCCTTAGTTTAACACTTTAAAGAGTAAATACCTCATAAATATTTTGTAGTATATGCACTCACTTTTAGCTTATCTCTACCAACTTAACATGGATTTTAAATTAAGGTCAAAGTCACTCCCAAGGCCTGTTGTCAACCTTTGGCTGCATGGAAATGACAGGAAAGTGTCTCCTTTTCCACCATTGCCTGTGCTTACATGGACATGCATTCTTAGTCTGTTTCCCTTCTGCTGATGGTGTCTGTATCACTTGCTCGTGCCCTTTCAGTGGATTAACAGTGTTCTCGCAGATAGAGAAGAAAAGGTGTATGTATTCAATCTTTGACCTTCTCTATCAACTCAGGATTCAGATATAGTCACATAGCATTTATTTTTATAATTGATTGCTCATGTTTTCACATATCCTGTTCACATGAAAACCAAGTTATACCTCCTTCTGGTGCAGGAATCACCAGGATCCTGTAGTATGAAGAGAAGGAGGCATGGGGTGATGGCACAGACAGAGGCCAAGATGAGTCTTGATGCCTGCAATTGTGCCATTGTTTGTTTCAGCCACTAGGTGACACCGCTAAAGGGTGTCCACAAACTCCTGGAGGTGATGGCTATGCTGGTGCAGATTCCTGAGTGCTCTAAGAGTGACTGCACCCCAAGCACAGGTTCTAAAGTTGTGCTTCCTTTCCTTTACTCACAATGTTTGGCCATTTCCCCAAATATAAAACATAACGCCATGCAACGTTTGCTCTGCGGGGGTATGCTTCCTCCTCCAAGCGAAAGTTGTGTTCGCACAACTTTCACTGCTTAGATCTTTGTCTGCTTAGATCTTTGTCTTAATCTAAACACCAGCTTAGATTTTACCTTTCCTCACAGCTATTTTCTTTTAGGAGTGAAGTTTACTTTCCCTGCCAGTAGGTCTTTCTGAAAACATCCTGTTCTACTCTGGTCTCTTTACCTTTAAATTTAAGGGAGCCAGGGGTCAGGATTTCTAATCTGCCACAGTTATACCTATTGCTTCCTTCTTTTTTCCTGTCACCAGTGAGGAACCTCAGGAAATCCGTCATGGTGAAGTCACAAGAGGTTCTATCCTACCATTTTGTAGGGTTCCTGCTCTCCTAGCTCCTCCCTTTCACAATTCCATAATGCAGATCTACTTATCTGCAGCTCTTTTTGGAGAAGCCATACATACATACATACCTACACACATGCATAGATGCAATCATAAATGCTGCCTGATCAAGTACCTTTTATTCTGGCATGTGTATACTGATCTGGCCTTGGTCAAAATTGCAAATTCAGCAGAGCTTACGTTCCTTCAATGTTTGTCATCTTCTCTAAGGGTGCCCTTGCCAATCCCAACTATAAATGGTTGCATTGTACAAAAATGTGTAGTGTTTCCCACTGAAACAGATCTTACTTGCCTCTGGGAACAAAAAATTGATAACACAATCCATGTCTGTAGGGACTGTTTATAGCCACATCTTTAGATAGGGATTTAGTTTTTATAAAGTGCTTCCTTTGAGAAACAGCCTTGCATAGCAGAAAGTTTACTGGGTTTTCAGTCAGCTTGACTCAACTCCAGATTCCTAAGAAAAATAAAATAATGAGAGAGGAAAATAAGGAACCGAGTAAGAGCCCAAAGATGAATGAGAAAAGGAAAAGCTGCACTCATGCTCTAGTTATGACTGTATTTGGACTCCACCACTTGGAAACTAAAATGAATAATGTGGTATTTATATTTAAAGGGAGTTTGCCATGAACTTGAGCAGTATAAATAATAAATACTGAATTTTTAAGAAGGTATGCATAGTGAAACTTTAAGGGAAATACCAGGAAAAAAGTATGATGACTTCAACTTTAACAACAACAAAAAAATCCTTGTTACATAACAAATAAACCAGATGTCATCAGGAGCAGATGCCAATGAAAATGTTCACTACTGAATTTAATAAAAGGAAGCATCATCTGTGACCGTTTCCTTCCATGAAAAAGGAGGTTGATCAAGTCCTTAGGATTCAAGTTCATGGTGTCAGACGAAATCCACAAGTAGAAGCCAATTTAAATAAAAATTATTGAAGTATTAAAAGATAATGCTTTAAAACTAAGGATAATTACTTGCATACCATAGGGGATACTGAAATACATTAAGTGAAAAAAATAATTCAAGAGATCAATTTTTCTATAACTCTAACTTGGTTTGGAATAAGTAGACTCTAATTCATGTTAGTTGACACAAAGTGTTTGGATTTCATTGTTGTTTTTTTTTCTTTAGTCAATACCATTCTCAGATTATATACATACACACACACACACACACACACACACACACACACACACACACACATATATAAAATGTACTTACTTACATCTATGTAACAATTTATACACACACCTAAACTTCTCACTTTCTTGTGAGTATTTGTTTGCTGCCCTGATAGTGGTATATTGCATTTCATGGACACATGCCATGTTAATTTATACTGAAATAAGATAGACTATTTGTCAAGCATTCATCAGTTTTAAGAAAAAATATCTTCAGATTCCTGGAAGCTTTGTACAATTTGCTTTAACATCAAATCAGAAGAATGATTTTTCTTTTCCCTTGTGAAGTTTTTTTTCAGTCATTTGCTAATGTCCTACTTTTTTTTCCACCAGAAATGTAACTGTTCTTTGGGAAGTAATTCAGAGTAAATAAATTATCGCTAGGCTTGGGTTTTGGGAACCCAAGTGTTAATGTTAGCAAATACCACAAGCTGCATTTGATTTCTAAGCTTTTCCTGTTATTTACCGAGTGTCTCCTTCTGTGCCATAAATAATTTAGAGTTCAAAGTGAACTTTGCCACTAAGTGCTAGAAAGCTCCAAATCACGTTGATTTTGTTTGTTAATGTTTCCCTCATATAACCAAACTCTGAAACCATTGCACTTGCCCTCTAATATTAAACAAAAGTCTTACAATGCCAGCTGTAAGCTTACTTCTGGCAAGGAGTAGAAGAATAAATCCAATAACCAAAGTGAATTGATTATAGAATAGTTCTTATATGTATTATTAGTAGTGACAATATAATTTTCTTACTATATGCAACTCATATAGGAAAATCTACATTTAACATGACCAAAACAAAGAAAGATATGAAAACTCAACATGGATTGATTTGGAATAGGTTTTATTGATAAGCTATTCAACAGTGGCGTCTAAAATAAAAGAATTAAATTTACATGTATTTTGAGTCAACGTGTACATAACCAACCTGCAACACTTGAAAGAATAAAATTACAATTTTAATTGAGTATTTCTTAAAACACTGTCTCATGAATAATCTTAAATATTCACTTCAGCTGGTTTTGAAAAATGACACAGCAGATTCTTCACAGTAGTGGGAAACATTTTGCTACTTTACTGTAGTGATTTCCTTGTCAAAGAGCAGTCATTTCAAATGATTTGTTTGTTTTATTTATATTACCTTGAAACGCTTTTTGAAGAAGAGATCTAACAGAAAATCAAGATCATACTTTCAATGACTGTGTAAAGAGAGGTTCAAAAAGTTTTCACTTTGCCAAAGTTAGAAGGTTAAATTGCGGCAGGTTTGGAATGAAAACTCAAGACTGTGGTGGTCTGCTCTGGCCTCTCTACTGCCTCTTAGGAGGATTGTGAAGTTCTAAACCTTTTACAAATACGTACCACAGACAAGTTTAAGATACTAATAGTAAGGTGTCATTATTAAAAAAAAAAAAAAGTACTCCAAAAGAACATCTAACTTTGTCAGTAATTTAAATACCTTATTTGAAACCAAAATATAGAAAATTCTTTTTTCTCTTCCATTTTAAGTCAGATTAGAGCTGACTTAATAAGTAATAAAGCTAGAGCTTATTACTTATGTACAGGGGGTTGTATCTTCATTTTATCTCCTACATGTAACAAGAACAATAAGCACCACTGCCAACTCTCTCTAAGATTGTTTGCTTGTTTATAAGATGTTTCCTATTATTTGAGGGCTTTTGTACAGACTGGCAGTCAGGATGGATGTAAGAAACTAACCTAGTACCTGTTTTGGTTTCAGTTAGTGTTACTAAGTGAATGGCTTTACTGAATCATCATCCCCTAAGATTATCTGATTCAATTGCTCTTTTACACGAAACATCTTTTCTTGTTCATGTCCATAAGCTCTTTAGCTACCACAACCCACAGTTAACATCAAGAACTCCATTATGAAAGGGAAAGAGACTAACATAATCTCTTTCAAACATCTGCAATGAGGCAAGCGTGGTCCTAGGTGTTTCATAGATTATTCACTTTGATTCTCTCAAAAATCCTATGAGATAGGTACAAAGCCCCCCAATGTCTTATCATGGACACTCAGTTCAAAGCAATTGACTTAACTAAAATTCCATTGTGATATAAGAGTAGCTGAATTCAAATTTAGCTGTGCCTGCTTTGAAGTCTATCAATTTTCTAGTCTATCAGGTGACTTCAAAACCCAAAAGATCATGTAACTTGAAAGCTAAAAGAGAACTATGTACTCCTCTAGTAGAAGAACAAACACTGTTTAGAAGCACATCAAATTCCATCTCAATGTGTCATCCAACATCAATGAGCAACAGACTGAGAATCAATTTTTTTTTAACATCTTCATTGGAGTATAATTGCTTTACAATGGCGTGTTAGTTTCTGCTTTATAACAAAGTGAATCAGTTATACATATACATATGTTCCCATATCTCTTCCCTGTTGCGTCTCCCTCCTTCCCACTCTCCCTATCCCACCCCTCTAGGTGGTCACAAAGCACCGAGCTGATCTCCCTGTGCTATGCAGCTGCTTCCCACTAGCTATCTGTTTTACGTTTGGTAGTGTATATATGTCCATGACACTCTCTCGCTTTGTCACAGCTTACCCTTCCCCCTCTCCATATCCTCAAGTCCATTCTCTAGTAGGTCTGTGTCTTTATTCCTGTCTTATCCCTAGGTTCTTCATGATATTTTTTTTTCTTAAATTCCATATATATGTGTTAGCATACGGTATTTGTCTTTCTCTTTCTGACTTACTTCACTCTGTATGACAGACTCTAGGTCCATCCACCTCATTACAAATAGCTCAATTTCGTTTCTTTTTATGGCTGAGTAATATTCCATTGTATATATGTGCCGCATCTTCTTTATCCATTCATCCGATGATGGACAATTAGGTTGTTTCCATCTCTGGGCTATTGTAAATAGAGCTGCAATGAACATTTTGGTACATGACTCTTTTTGAATGATGGTTTTCTCAGGGTATATGCCAAGTAGTGGGATTCCTGGGTCATATGGTAGTTCTATTTGTAGATTTTTAAGGAACCTCCATACTGTTCTCCATAGTGGCTGTACCAATTCACATTCCCACCAGCAGTGCAAGAGTGTTCCCTTTTCTCCACACCCTCTCCAGCATTTATTGTTTCTAGATTTTTTGATGATGGCCATTCTGACTGGTGTGAGATGATACCTCATTGTAGTTTTGATTTGCATTTCTCTAATGATTACTGATGTTGAGCACCCTTTCATGTGTTTGTTGGCAGTCTGTATATCTTCTTTGGAGAAATGTCTGTTTAAGTCTTCTGCCCATTTTTGGATTGGGTTGTCTGTTTTTTGTTATTGACCTGCATGAGCTGCTTGTAAAATTTGGAGATTAATCCTTTGTCAGTTGCTTCGGTTGCAAATATTTTCTCCCATTCTGAGGGTTGTCTTTTGGTCTTGTTTATGGTTCCCTTTGCTGTGCAAAAGCTTTGAAGTTTCATTAGGTCCCATTTGTTTATTTTTGTTTTTATTTCCATTTCTCTAGGAGGTGGGTCAAAAGGATCTTGCTGTGATTTATGTCATAGAGTGTTCTGCCTATGTTTTCCTCTAAGAGTTTGATAGTGTCTGGCCTTATATTTAGGTCTTTAATCCATTTTGAGCTTATTTTTGTGTATGGTGTTAGGGAGTGATCTGATCTCATACTTTTACATGTACCTGTCCAGTTTTCCCAGCACCACTTATTGAAGAGGCTGTCCTTTCTCCACTGTACATTCCTGCCTCGTTTATCAAAGATAAGGTGACCATATGTGTGTGGCTTTATCTCTGGGCTTTCTATCCTGTTCCATTGATCTATCTTTCTGTTTTTGTGCCAGTACCATACTGTCTTGATTACTGTAGCTCTGTAGTATAGTCTGAAGTCAGGGAGCCTGATTCCTCCAGCTCCATTTTTCTTTCTCAAGATTGCTTTGGCTATTCGGGGTCTTTTGTGTTTCCATACAAATTGTGACATTTTTTGTTCTAGTTCTGTGAAAAAATGCCAGTGGTAGTTTGATAGGGATTGCATTGACTCTGTAGATTGCTTTGGGTAGTAGAGTCATTTTCACATGTTGATTCTTCCAATCCAAGAACATGGTATATCTCTCCATCTATTTGTATCATCTTTAATTTCTTTCATCAGTGTCATAATTTTCTGCATACAGGTCTTTTGTCTCCTTAGGTAGGTTTATTCCTAGATATTTTATTCTTTTTGTTGCAGTGGTAAATGGGAGTGTTTTCTTGATTTCACTTTCAGATTTTTCATCATTAGTGTATAGAAATGCCAGAGATTTCTGTGCATTAATTTTGTATCCTGCTACTTTACCAAATTCATTGATTAGCTCTAGTAGTTTTCTGGTAGCATCTTTAGGATTCTCTATGTATAGTATCATGTCATCTGCAAACAGTGACAGCTTTACTTCTTCTTTTCCGATTTGGATTCCTTTTATTTCCTTTTCTTCTCTGATTGCTGTGGCTAAAACTTCCAAAACTATGTTGAATAAGAGTGGTGAGAGTGGGCAACCTTGTCTGTTCCTGATCTTAGTGGAAATGCTTTCAGTTTTTTACCATTGAGGACGATGTTGGCTGTGGGTTTGTCATATATGGCCTTTATTATATTGAGGAAAGTTCCCTCTATGCCTACTTTCTTCAGGCTTTTATCATAAATGGGTGTTGAATTTTGTCAAAAGCTTTTTCTGCATCTGTTGAGATGATCATATGGTTTTTCTGCTTCAGGTTGTTAATATGGTGTATCACGTTGATTGATTTGCATATATTGAAGAATGTTTGCATTCCTGGAATAAACCCCACTTGATCATGGTGTATGATCCTTTTAATGTGCTGTTGGATTCTGTTTGCTAGTATTTTGTTGAGGATTTTTGCATCTATGTTCATCAGTGATATTGGCCTGTAGTTTTCCTTCTTTGTGACATCCTTGTCTGGTTTTGGTATCAGGGTGATGGTGGCCTCGTAGAAGGAGTTGGGGAGTGTTCCTCCCTCTGCTATATTTTGGAAGAGTTTGAGAAGGATAGGTATTAGCTCTTCTCTAAATGTTTGATGGAATTCGCCTGTGAAGCCTTCTGCTCCTGGGCTTTTGTTTGTTGGAAGATTTTTAATCAGTTTCAATTTCAGTGCTTGTGATTGGTCTGTTCATATTTTCTGTTTCTTTCTGATTCAGTCTTGGCAGGTTGTGTGTTTCTAAGAATTTGTCCATTTCTTCCAGGTTGTCCATTTTATTGGCATAGAGTTGCTTGTAGTAATCTCTCATGATCTTTTGTATTTCTGCAGTGTCAGTTGTTACTTCTCCTCTTTCATTTCTAATTCTGTTGATTTGAGTCTTCTTCCTTTTTTTCTTGATGAGTGTGGCTAATGGTTTATCAATTTTGTTTATCTTCTCAAAGAACCAGGTTTTAGTTTTATTGATCTTTGCTATCATTTTGTTCATTTGTTTTTCATTTATTTCTGATCTGATTTTTATGATTTCTTTCCTTCTGCTACCTTTGGGGTTTTTTTGTTCTTTTTTCTCTAATTGCTTTAGGTGCAAGGTTAGGTTGTTTATTCGAGATGTTTCCTGTTTCTTAAGGTAGGATTGTATTGCTATAAACTTCCCTCTTAGAACTGCTTTTGCTGCATCCCACAGGTTTTGGGTCATCGTGTCTCCATTGTCATTTGTTTCTAGGTATTTTTTGACTTCCTCTTTGATTTCGTCAGTGATCACTTCGTTATTAAGTAGTGTATTGTTTAGCCTCCATCTGTTTGTATTTTTTACAGATCTTTTCCTGTAATTGACATCTACTTTCATAGCGTTGTGGTCGGAAAAGATTCTTGATACAATTTCAATTTTCTTAAATGTACCAACGCTTGCTTTGTGACCCAAGATATGATCTATCCTGGAGAATGTTCCATGAGCACTTGAGAAGAATGTGTATTCTGTTGTTTTTGGATGGAATGTCCTATACGTATCAATTAAGTCCATCTTGTTTAATGTATCATTTAAACTTGTGTTTCCTTATTTTCATTTTGGATGATCTGTCCATGGGTGAAAGTGGGGTGTTAAAGTCCCCTACTATGAATGTGTTACTGTTGATTTCCCCTTTTATGGCTGTTAGTATTTGCCTCATGTATTGAGGTGCTCCTATGTTGCGTGCATAAATATTTACAATTGTTATATCTTCTTCTTGGATCGATCCCTTGATCATTATGTAGTGTCCTTCTTTGTCTCTTCTAATAGTCTTTATTTTAAAGTCTATTTTGTCTGATATGAGAATTGCTACTCCAGCTTTCTTTTGGTTTCCATTTGCATGGAATATCTTTTTCCATCCCCTTACTTTCAGTCTGTATGAGTCTCTAGGTCTGAAGTGTGTCTCTTGTAAACAGCATATATATGGCTCTTGTTTTTGTATCCATTCAGCCAATCTGTGTCTTTTGGTGGGAGCATTTAGTCCATTTACATTTAAGGTAGTTATCGACATGTATGTTCCTATTCCCATTTTCTTTATTGCTTTGGGTTCATTATTGTAGGTCTTTTCCTTCTCTTGTGTTTGTTGCCTAGAGAAGTTCCTTTAGCATTTGTTGTAAAGCTGGTTTGGTGGTGCTGAACTCTCTCAGCTTTTGCTTGTCTGTAAAGCTTTTAATTTCTCTGTCGAAACTGACTGAGGTCCTTGCTGGGTAGAGTAATCTTGGTTTCAGGTTTTTTCCGTCATCACTTTAAATATGTCCTGCCACTCCCTTCAGGCTTGCAGAGTTTCTGCTGAAAGATCAGCTGTTAACCTTGTGGGGATTCCCTTGTGTGTTATTTGTTGTTTTTCCCTTGCTGCTTTTAATATGTTTTCTTTGTATTTAATTTTTGACAGTTTGATTAATATGTGTCTTGGCGTATTTCTCCTTGGATTTATCCTGTATGGGACTCTCTGTGCTTCCTGGACTTGATTAACTATTTCCTTTCCCATATTAGGGAAGTTTTCAACTATAATCTCTTCAAATATTTTCTCAGTCCCTTTCTTATTCTCTTCTGCTTCTGGAACCCCTATAATTTGAATGTTGGTGCGTTTAATGTTGTCCCAGAGGTCTCTGAGACTGTCCTCAGTTCTTTTCATTCTTTTTTCTTTATTCGGCTCTGCAGTAGTTATTTCCACTATTTTGTCTTCCAGGTCACTTATCCGTTCTTCTGCCTCAGTTATTCTGCTATTGATCCCATCTAGAGTATTTTTAATTTCATTTATTGTGTTGTTCATCGTTGCTTGTCTCATCTTTAGTTCTTCTAGGTCCTAGTTAAATGTTTCTTGCATTTTGTGTATTCTATTTCCAAGATTTTGGATCACCTTTACTATCATTATTCTGAATTCTTTTTCAGGTAGACTGCCTATTTTCTCTTCATTTGTTAGGTCGGTGGGTTTTTATCTTGCTCTTTCATCTGCTGTGTGTTTTTCTGCCTTCTCATTTTGCTTATCTTACTGTGTTTGGGGGTCTCCTTTTTGCAGGCTGCAGGTTCGTGGTTCCCATTGTTTTTGGTGTCTGTCCCCAGTGGCTAAGGTTGGTTCAGTGGGTTGTGTAGGCTTCCTGGTGGAGGGGACTAGTGCCTGTGTTCTGGTGGATGAGGCTGGATCTTGTCTTTCTCGTGGGCAGGTCCACGTCTGGTGGTGTGTTTTGGGGTGTCTGTGGACTTATTATGATTTTAGGCAGCCTCTCTGCTAATGGGTGGGGTTGTGTTCCTGTCTTGATAGATGTTTGGCATAGGGTGTCCAGCACTGTAGCTTGCTGGTCGTTGAGTGAAGCTGGGTGTTGATGTTGAGATGGAGATCTCTGGGAGATTTTCGCCGTTTGATATTATGTGGAGCTGGGAGGTCTCTTGTGGACCAGTGTCCTGAAGTTGGCTCTCCCACCTCAGAGGCACAGCACTGACTCCTGGCTGCAGCACCAAGAGCTGTTCATCCGCACGCCTCAGAATAAAAGGGAGAAAAAGAAGAAGGAAAGAAAGAAAGAAAAAGAAAGAAAGAAAGGAGATAAAATAAAATTAAAAAGTAAGATAAAATAAAATAAAGTTATTAAAATAAAAAATAATTATTAAGAAAAAAAATTTTTTTTTAAGAAAAGAAAAAGGTGGACGGGTAGAACCCTAGGACAAATGGTGGAAGCAAAGCTATACAGACAAAATCTCACACAGAAGCATACACATACACACTCAGAAAAAGAGGAAAAGGGGGAAAAATCATAAATCTTGCTCTCAAAGCCCACCTCCTCAATTTGGGATGATTCGTTGTCTATTCATGTATTCCACAGATGCAGGGTACATCAAGTTGATTGTGGAGCTTTAATCCGCTGCTTCTGAGGCTGCTGGGAGAGATTTCCCTTTCTCTTCTTTGTTCTCACAGCTCCCAGGGCTCAGCTTTGGATTTGGCCCTGCCTCTGCGTGTAGGTCGCCTGCGGGCGTCTGTTCTTGGCTCAGACAAGACGGGGTTAAAGGAGCAGCTGCTTCACAGGCTCTGGCTCACTCAGGCCGGGGGCGAGGGAGGGGCACGGAGTGCGGGGCAGAGGCCGGCGTGACGTTGTACCAGCCTGAGGCGCGCCATGCCTTCTCCCGGGGAAGTTGTCCCCAGGAGGGGAGGTGTGGAGAGTGACCTGTGCTCGCACACAGGCTTCTTGGTGGCGGCAGCAGTAGCCTTAGCGTCTCATGCCTGTCTCTGGGGTCCGCGCTTTTAGCCACGGCTTGCACCCGTTTCTGGAGGTCTTTTAAGCGGCGCTCTTAATCCCCCTCTCCTCTCGCACCAGGAAACAAAGAAGGAAGAAAAAGTCTCTTGCCTCTTCGGCAGCTCCAGACTTCTCCCTGGACTCCCTCCCGGCTAGCCGTGGCGCACTAACCCCCCGCAGGCTGTGTTTACGCAGCCAACCCCCGTCCTCTCCCTGCGCTCCGACCGAAGCCCAATCCTCAGCTCCCAGCCCCGCCCACCCTGGCAGGAGAGCAGACAAGCCTCTGGGCCTGGTGAGTGCTGGTCGGCACCGATTCTCTGTGCGGGAATCTCCCCGCTTTGCCCTCTGCACCCCTGTTGCAGTGCTCTCCTCCGCGGCACCAAAGCTTAACCCCCTCTGCCACCCGCAGTCTGCTCGCGAAGGGGCTTCTAGTGTGTGGAAACCTTTCCTCCTTCACAGCTCCCTCCCACTGGTGCAGGTCCCGTCCCTATCCTTTGGTCTCTCTTTATTGTTTTTTCTGTTGCCCTACGGAGGTACGTGGGGACTTTCTTGTCTTTTGGGAGGTCTGAGGTCTTCTGCCAGCGTTTAGTAGGTGTTCTGTAGGAGTTGTTCCACGTGTAGATGTATTTCTGGTGTATCTGTGGGGAGGAAGGTGATCTCCGCGTCTTACTCCTCCGCCTTTTCCCCCTCGTCCTCTGGAGAATCAGTTTCTGAATGTTGTTCCCAACTCCCCTGTGCTTTAAATTTTGAGATCAGACTTAGAATTTTGGAATTTCTGTCTGCCTTCACATGCTTTTGAATTCTCTTTCCCCCTCGAATGCCAAAAGCAAACACTACACACACACACACACACACACGGTCATCTGCCTAATTTCCTTCATGAAAGACAAAGCTTTCTTTGTATGATAAGAATCATGCCTCACTATACAACAAAACCTGACCTCCTGCCATTTTCAGGGTGTCCCATTAGAGCCTTCAGGACACTTTCTCAGCCCCTTCGTAAGCCCTTTGAACATGAGTCCTAGTTTCTGAACATTGAAAATCAATTCATATGGGCTTCCCTGGTGGTGCAGTGGTTGAGAGTCCGCCTGCCGATGCGGGGGACGCGGGTTCGTGCCCCAGTCCGGGAGGATCCCACATGCCTCGGAGCGGCTGGGCCCGTGAGCCATGGCCGCTGAGCCTGCGCGTCCGGAGCCTGTGCTCCGCAACGGGAGAGGCCACGACAGTGAGAGGCCCTTGTACCACAAAAAAAAGAAGAAAATCAATTCATAAAGAAATTTCTCCAGCTTTCACACGAATAAGAAGATCAATTGCCTTTCTTTAAGAATATGTTCCAAGTATTATGCTAAGCACTTTGCACATGTTATGTTGTCTAACAGCTGGAATAACTGAGTACCATAGACGCTGGTCCTCACCCCTATTTTTCAAATGGGTAAACTCAGAAAGGCAAAACAGATAAAGCAACAGAATAAATAAGAGAATGTTCAGGAATACAAGCCAGAACTAGCAGGGATGCTTCCACAGTCTACCTTCCAAGGCTTACATTGGGTAAGCCAACGCCCGAGATACTCACGCGTGAGCCTAGGAACATCACCTTGGAGAATCTCCTCAAGCAACAGAGAGTATCTTCTCATTTCCATGTCCCCAACTTTTTCCAACAAGCAAATAAAAACCCAGGTATTCAAAACTGTGTGCATGGAGAACAGGAAGCTGTGATATGTGATCATTTCATTTCCTTGACATTGTTGGGTCAAGTTACTGTTACTACCCAATGCCTCTGTAACAATATCAGGTAGTTTGCTTCATGAAAGAAACTGTGGCCATCTTAATCCCCATGTATTAAATGTGCTGTCTTTGGAAACCATAATGTTTATATGAAATGAAAGGAATAAAAATCTCCACAAACTTTACACTCTAAAATATACATACTGTCAAACTTTCCAACTGATCATAGAAAAACCATTTTCAAGTTTAGTTATGATGCATGTTGCCAGGGAAATTTTGCATTTGTTCTATTTGTGCTCAGATGGCTGTAATGCAGACAGCTGCTGGGGAAATTTGGCAGGTGTACAAATGAAGTTAGGAATGTACATGTTTGTCACTTAGATGCTGCGTATACCTACTGTTCTTCTTTACCAGAAGATAACACTTCCACATTTTGTAGGCAATTGTCTTTTCTTTCTTGCCCCAGAGGCTCACCAAAATTCAATAAGTTTATTTTAGTGAAAACCACCTTGCTGCGCTCAGCATCTTGCCTAAGCAAAATTCCTTAAAATAAAATGAGCAGGAACCATTTAGCAGAGTAAACAAAGCCAAAATGATCATGAGCCCAGTGCTTTCCAAATGAGCTCATTACTATTAATTTCTCCTGTCCTTAGAGAATATTTGGAGAAACAAGTTCATCAGGAGAGTGAAACAAATGTAAAAACAAAGTTGGTAAAAATATCTCTCCTCTTTAAAATTGCATCCTAAGTAAGGCGATCCCATAGGACACTAACTCTCAAGGGCACAGGCTCTGAATACATATTTTAGGTGATGAGCTGTGCATGATGCCGGGATGTTTGGACACGGGTATCAAACAGGAGTGAAATGTTTGTAGAAGCACCTCAGTAAATGTGCATAATGCAACAGATTCCCTTCTCAAAGACTTAGGACTTTCCCTCCTTGGAAATCTAGAGAGACTTTGTCATAGGAAAGACTATTAGTAATAGAGGCCAAGAGTTAAATAAATGATGACATTTAAAGACTTCCTTACTGTGAGTCAAATTCCCAGCCGTCCCTACCCTGCCCTAAGGAGGACAGGTGGGTGGGTGGTAAGCAGGATGGGGCGCGTGGCTCAAGGGCACGGCTTGAGGTGGGAAGAGGGAGGTGAATAAAGCATTGTCTTTGTGTGATACCTCCCCACGCTTATCTTTTGAACGCCAGCTCCCCCACTTACAAGCTGTTTGACAGTGGACTTCTACTCAAATCTTAGCACTCTCGGTTTTTGATCTATGAAATGAGAATAGTAGTAGTTCTTGGGTTATAAAAATAAAATATTACATGTAAATAGCCTAGGACATCACTTGGCATGTGGTAAGATCCAGAAAAATGTTGATCATTAATTTTATGGGTTTGGACAGCATTCCCCGTCTCCTCTGTTTCTTTCCAAGTGGAGAGTCTAGGAAGGTAAGCGTAGATCTGCTTCTCTGCCTTTGGAAAGTTGAGCAGGACGGGATGGGGTTTGGAGCCACAAAGGAGGTGAGGTGCAGCCTGTGCACACAAGTTTTTGAGGGAGGGAGATATTCTTTTTCTCTGAGTTGAATCTTCTATGGTTTCTTACCATATGAAGGGAGTCAATCTTCAGATAAAAGGTTGGGAGGAAAATCATGGTAGACTGTATGAGTTTGACTTAATCTGAGCCTTAAAGAAGCAAAAGGATTTTTCTTAGTTCTCACAAGGTCCAGCCTACTTTATGAACATGAACCACCAGCTAGGGATTTGGAGCTCATAGCGGCATTCTCTACTACATAAATGTGCTCCTCCTGTGGGCCTGTAGCAACACAGGAAGCCACTGAAAATGAGGAGCTGGGGATTCTCGTTAGTGACTTTAAGATAACATGTTTAATCCGCCTCCCCACGCCCCACGCCCACCACCTCTGCTTCCCTATCTTGTGTCTATCTAGCTCCAAATTATTATTTCTTTCCCAGCAGAGAGAATTGCATCATTATCAAAACTTCTTCTGGCTCTGTTCCCTGATGAGTTGACTTAATATTAGACCAGATGAAGTACCAACACACCCAGAGTTAGAATGAAACTGGTTAGCTGTCTATGAGTAATGCTGTCAATGATTTCAAGAACAGAAACACACATTTCAAAGAAGTGGCTGCCCCTCTTTAATAGCATTCAAGCCATTAGAGCTAGTAGAAAATGGAAATTGAAAAAGTATTATTTCATTTAAAAGCTAGGGATGGCCAAGGATTAAGTAAGAAAATGTCACACTAATGACGCATGCTTGTCAAAATCCAAAGCAGTAAATTCATTTTGACTTCTAGTGCTTGAGATGATAGTTTAAATGTTTATATACCTAGACTTCACTAATGCAAGATTTTCAGAGCAGATGCTCCAAACCAAACAAAGATGAGGCGATCATTGAAATGTATATACATTTATTTTTATTCTATAAGACTGAAAAAATTTAAGTCATAAATGAAGTTTTTTTTAGCCTACTTGATGGATTGAATTACCAATAAGATCAAGTATGTTAAGCTTGAAATAGAAACTTCCATCCCAGGACTTCCCCGGTGGCACAGTGGTTGAGAGTCCGCCTGCCGATGCAGGGGACACGGGTTCGTGCCCCGGTCCGGGAGGATCCCACATGCCGCGGAGCGACTGGGCCCGTGAGCCATGGCCACTGGGCCTGCGCGTCCGGAGCCTGCGCTCCGGAACGGGAGAGGCCACAGCAGTGAGAGGCCCGCGTACACCAAAAAAAAAAAAAATAGAGGGGGTTTTGAATAATTTATCCAAAGCTGTCAATTCACATGCCTTAATACAGTCTTTCAACATAAATGCCATAATAGGTGAAAGATCCAACTCAGTGCTTTCATTTGTGCTCAAACATTGTACTTCTTGAAAATATCCTAATAGCTAAAACCCTTGCATGAAGGAGGAAATCAGGGAAGATCATCTAATAATCAAATCTCTGAATTTTTTTAAGATGGTACCTTATTTGTAGGCCTCCAAATATTATTTAGTTTTTTTCTCTCCCTGGGCATCAAGCAAATGCATAAAATGAGATGCATTTTATAGAGATCAGTTTCAAACTCCAGAAGTTTAATTCTTTTTAAATTCAATGCATTGCCCACATTTTATTTGATTGATTTTCTCATAAGTAGATTCCCAGGTGCAGCCATTGTTCCTCAGCTATAAACAAAGTACAATATAAAACTTTTGCCTAACTTCCTGGGGAAACCACCATCCAGTCCAAATGCTTTCTGTACATGATTCAAGATGCTTAAACTACAAATTAATACTCAGTTATAAATGGTAGAGGATGAACAATGTAGGAACTGCTCTGTATCGTTCTGTTTATTAGACATTATGATGGTTCAATATAAAGTGATCACAGAAGAAGTAAGAAAAAAAGTCTGGGTTCTAGAGAGGAAAGTCAGGATATCAATACATGCAAGAGTAGAAGAGCCTGGCCCAAGTGGCTTTCGAACTTGGACCACAGGCCAAAGCCAAGAAATATATTTTTTACTTCATTATCCAGTAACACACACACAGTCACATGCACACACATGTGAGGAAGAACTGAAATACCACCTTAATGAAATAACACTTGCCATTATTACTTGTGACATATCTGGTATTTTCTGATCTATCCTATCCCCTGTCATCTCATCCCATCCTATTCTATTCTGTTTACTTGTGTTGGAGCGACTTAATGTTCTCCACCTATTTACTATGGTCTTTGCTGTGCAACCAGAAGCTAGTATTTGCCTCGGTTGCATCAGGTGTTTCTTGCTTTCTGCCATGGGGCTTCTCAACCACCTCTGCTTAGAACTAGATGAGAACACCATCAACTGTTCTGATGCATGATACTAAAAGTGTGAGGTAATTAATTCATTTTCGGAGTATCTTTGATTGTGAGGGGATAGGAGCCAGTGGAAAACCATCCCTCTTCCATGCCTCTCCTGAGGCACATGACTCATGGCTTTTCAGAGTCACTCCAGTGGGCTCTAGCCCCTGGTGCCTGTAGTAATGACCAAGACAACACACCTGGGGGTTGGTTTTTCTCTTCTTGGTTTCACAACTCTTAAGTCCCCGACTACTATTTCTTGGGATCAAACCCCAAATAAACCACTTGCACATATACTCAAGACTCAACTTCTACTTTTGGGGGAGAGAGGCATGGGAGGGACTCCGGCTAAGGTATCACTTGATTTAAGAAATGCTAATCATAAACTGGTTTCCTGATTCATTAGTATTAGTTTGTAAAACAGTGATCCAGGCCTTGGGAAGAAGGAGAAACCAAGTGGAAAGGATGATTCTTAGGGGACGGGAGAGGTGAAGAATTCTCATGTTAGTCAGAGAACTTGTCAAAATACCCATTGGTGAATGGTACTCAAGAGGCAAGTATAGCTGAGCTAGTAAGAAAGTATCTCTCTACCCTGTGGTATATATCAACTCTAATCACTGCTACCTCTTTTATGACTTCATATGAAGAACATGAACATGCATTTTAATGCAGTGTAGCAAATATTTATTGAGTTTCTATAATGCTGAAGGTTGGAATGTTTCTAGAAGAGAGCTGAAACATAACTTACATATCTTTGTAATAAGAAATTGGAAGTCTCCTGGGCACTGCTGGTGCTTTTGAACTTTTCGTTAGGAGAAATAAGGGGATTGGAAAGGAAATAAAGAAATTAGAGATGACTCTGTGTACGTATATGTGTATGTGTGTGTGTGTGTGTGTGTGTGTGTGTGTGTGTGTGTGTGTGTGTATGTTTATGATTAGGGAAAAGATTGAAGTAAAATTTGATGGCTTGAGTTAAAATTCACAGAAAAAGAAATACATAGAAAAAGAAAATAGAGTAGCCAGTACAGAAAAAAACTGAACAAGTGTCAGGAACACAAATTTTAGCATCAGATTCTTAATGTACATGAATACCCAGGGAGTGGAAATAAGATACATGTGAAAAGTAACTACATGTGTCCACATATGTATTACAGGGCTTCCCAGATCATTGAGGAGGTTCACTATCTATGCACATTTCCTCTTCTGTGAATGGTATCGTCTTATCATTGCCTGTCAGTCTGATTGTTAGTTCCTTTCTATGGATCTGTAGAATTTTAATGTATTCTGTCAGTCACGTGTGTTACAGATGAAGGAATCTTACTTCATTAGTATTCCAAAAGAGTCCCAGTAGCATCTAACAAACTCTTTACTTGCCAGGCTGAATTTAAGTCAAAAATAGATAATGAGCCTAAAAGAGGGCAGTGACTGTTTCAAGTTTTATCTCTTGCTGGTCAAAAGAGTTCAAACTTCCAGTTATAAAATGAGTAAGTTTTGAGGATCTAATGTACAGTATTGTGATTATAGTTAACAATACTGTATCGTATATTTGAAAATTGCTAAGCGAGTAGATCTCAAATGCTCTCATCACAAAAAAATGGTAATCACGTGACATGATGGAGGTGGTGGCTAGCACTGTGGGGGTAATCATTTTTCAATAGAAATGTATCAAATCAACACATTGTGCCCTTTAAATTTGCGTAATGTTATGTAAATTATATCTCAATAAAACTGCAAAATAAAGTTTTATCTCTGGTCCAGAAATGTAATATCCAAGGGTTCTAATAAATCTCCTAGAGCCCCTATCATTATATTGGATGCAGTAAGATGACCAGTGGAGAGGCCAAAGGGTGAAAACTGTGCAGAAACAGTGCTGGTAGACCATGGGTCTTATCCTCCATCTTGAGCTAAATTTCAGAATATTTAAAAAACACTTACAAGGGAAAGGAAAAAAACAAAAAGATAAAGCACCACTTATACTTGCCCTGGTTCAGCACAGGGCTTACTAGTGCCTTGCCCAGTGCCTTGGCATGCAGTAAGTGCTAAATAAAGACTTACTGCACAGTAGAGTGCTACTGTGGGCATTGCATCTCAAGAAGGATGCCAACAAGTGGGAGCACATCCAGTGATGGACGATGAAGGTAATGAAGGGTCCAAAGGCCATGCCCTGTGATGAGTCCTCGGAAAAAATGAATTTATTTAGCCTGAGAGAAAACGTGAAGGTAGTGGCATAGTGGTGTGCCATGACTACACGGTTTGGATTTGGAAGTGATAACTAGAATATTAGTCTCCCAATGGCAGGAGAGGCCCATGGAAGGAAGTTCAAAGGGGAAGATAAACTTGGACATAAATTCAACAGCAACAAAAAACCATTGAAGCATGTATTATATGCTGAACAATGCACCTGATGCAGAGGTAAAAAAGTACATGAGACAAAATATCACGTCTCAAAGAGGTTTCAATCAGGCAGAAGAGACTAGTATCTATACTATTAAAATTAATAAAATGTGATAAATGAATGCAATATACTAAGGGAGAGCTGAGGATGTAGTGATTAATTCATTTAAATACAATCAATCGGTTAATGAGTTACCTCGAGAGATAGTGAGATCCCAAATACAGAGGGCCTTTGAGCCAATTGTGAACTGGACTCAAATGCACTTGGACGTGGCCAATAAACACAATTGTTTCAAAGTTGACTGAGTTTGAAACAACAGAGTGTAAGATGGCTGTATTTCCAAGAACATGTTTGCTTAATGGATTTCATTCTTAAAAAACAAACAAACACACACACATGAACTCGATAGTAATCAAAGGCAACTACTATTGTTTTCATGTAGGCCTGGGTTACCAGTGTATGAGCCATAGTCTAAAAGGGGTTGGAAAACCATGGCTTATGGGTCAAATCCAGGTATCTGCCTGTATTTATAAATACAGTTGTACTGGAACACAACCATGCTCATTAATTTATGTATAGCCCATGGCTCTTTGAGTACTTGTGGAAGAATACCTTGTCCTCAGATCTAAAATACTTCGTATCAGACCCTTTACAGAAATAGTTGGCTGAGTGCTAGTCTGGATGACTACCTGTTACTTATGTTAGACTAGGATATTTTGAACTTTACATGATGCCTTAAAATTGTGATTATTCTGTATTTTTCTTGTTAGATCTTGAGCAAATTGTTTTACTAATGTGGATAATCATGTTCTTATCTGTTAATGAGTAAAAAACAACACTAACTCCCTGAGAGTTATGAAATTCTCAATTTAATCAATCCAGTTCAATTGGATTGTGTATGTTTTTTCCTCCAACCTAAAAATTATGTTATAAATCTACAGATTACTTGGGTTACACCACTATTTCTGCTCAAAAATACTCTTAAATTGATTAGAAAACAGTTGAAGTGATAGTGCTATAGCAACAGGACCTATATGATGAGGTAATGCTTGCTGGACATTTAATGTGAAATTAATGAGAATTATGCACCCATGACTACTCTCAGAGTGCCAGTAATAGATGTTTTATTATGATGTGAGTGGAGAGATCCCGTCTTGTCACTGTTTTGCTCTTACTCTGATTGATGTGGCCAAGCTTCCTGAAGAATTGAATGCTGAGATATATTTTGAATGCAGGCAGGGAAGTATGAATTGAAAACTATTTTTTAAACATAAACAGCTACGTTAAATATTTTTCTAACATTAGAAAAGTCCATTTATCCAGGCCTCAGCATTTAGACCCATCCTCTCAAAAATAGAATGCTCTTGCTAGAAATAAGAGACCTGGTTCTCCCACGGGCAGCTGTGGGAGCCAGCCTCCGCAGTGGTCCCTGATGGTCCTCACCTCCTGATAAACACACACTTTTATCAGGCCCTCGCATATTAAGTGGGGCTGACATATGCAATCAACAGGCTACTGCAGAAATGATGGAATGTGGTGTCTAAAGCTAGGTAATAAAAGACGTTGCGTCTTCCACCTTGCTCTCTTGGATCACTCGATTACAGAGAAGCCAGGTATTGTTCGAGAAGGATACTCAAGTAGCCTTGTGGGGAAGAAGTGTCACCGGGAAAGGAGGCCTCTTGCCAAGAGTCAAGAACAACTTGCCAGCTACGTGGGAGAACAACCTTAGGAGATCCTTCAGCCACAGTTATGCCTTCAGATGATGGCAGATATGTTGACTGAAACCTCATGAGAGACTTAAAGCCAGAACCACCCAGTTATGATGCTCCCAAATCCATGAAATACAGAAACTGAAAGATGATAAGTGTTTCTTGTTCTAAGCCATTATGTGTGGAGATAAATTGTTATGTACAGTAGATGGCTAATATAGCAGCAGTACCCTGTGTTGAACGCTTATGGAGCCCTGCCTCACTGAAAGGATCGAGCCACACTAAAGAGCCTTTGGCACCTTGGAAGGGAATGTCCCATGCCAATGGCCGTACAGCAACTTTGTGCCCTAGAGATGAAACCCTCCTCCTCTCTGGGTAGATTCAGCCCAATCAGGATGCCTGGCTTATTGCTGGGAATGATGCAAAGGGAAGTGTTTTGAACTGAGAGACTGGCTAAGATACCAATTCTACTCATTTAAAGCCATATGACATTAGCTGTGGCACATAGCTTTTTTTTTTTTTTTTAACATCTTTATTGGAGTATAATTGCTTTACTTTACAATGTTGTGTTAGTTTCTTCTGTATAACAAAGTGAATCAGCTGTATGTATACCATAACCCCATATCCCCTCCCTCTCGCGTCTCCCTCCCACCCTCCCTATCCCACCTCTCTAGGTGGTCACAAAGCACCGAGCTGTCACAAAGCTCCCTGTGCCATGCGGCTGCTTCCCACTAGCTATCTATTTCACATTTGGTAGTGTATATATGTCCATGCCACTCTCGCACTTCGTCCCAGCTTACCCTTCCCCCTCCCCGTGTCCTCAAGTCCATTCTCTACGTCTGCATCTTTATTCCTGTCCTGCCCCTATGGCACATAACTTCTAAACTTCATTTCTGTAGTTGAAATGATTCTTTGCCTTTTTCCAAGGCAAATAAGGGAACACGTGAAAATGTGTTTGAAAATAGTAAAGAGCTATATGCCCCCATCAGTGACTGCTAGTCCTTAGCACCTTATTTAAAAGGTGAATGCTGGCTCCTGCTAGTTTATAAGTGTTGATAAAACTGTGCATTTTTCTTGGTCTGAATTACTGGATACGTGGGTAGCTCATAAAATTATCTTCCGTACCTTGATCTTCCCACCACGTGAGTACCTGAATTGATTGACTCTCAGCTTTAACTCTGAAGCCACAGAAAATATTCCTTTCGTGTCCTAATTGTCCTCACGTTTCCCCTTCTAACCATTTTCATCCTGGCCTGCCATATCTACCCAGTCTTAGAAGACCCTGTGTCTCCATTCTTAATCATTTCTGTATTGAACCACCCATTGCTAAACACCTCTAAAGGAATAAAAGGAACACACTTTTAGTATATGTTGCTCATACCATCATGAATGTAAAAAAAAAAAACCATTTTGCAACATTAATTCATTATTTTGTAACATTACTTTGTGTAATATAATTAACGTAGATACCACTAATATTTATATTCTGCATCAGGCTCTATTCTAGATGCTAGAAATATAGCTGGGAACAAAGCAGAATCCATACTTTCACAGGGCTTTTAGTTTATTAGTGATTGAATGCAGATCATAAGTAAACTATATGAAATACATAGTATATTAGATGGCGCTACTGGAAAAAATGAAAGAATTGTAGGGAATGCATGGAAGGTACAATTTTAAATAGAGTTGCAAAAAGTCTTCCTGGGGAAGGGGACGTATGAGCCAAGATCTGGTGGAGGTAAAAAGTGACATATGGGTCCCTAAGAAGAACATTGCCATCAGAGGAAACAGCAAGAAGAAAGGCCCTCGTGTGGAAGCATGTCTGACTTGTCTCAGGGAGAGAAAGCAAGTTAATATGCCTTAAATAAAGTGAGAAAGTGAGATATTGTAACAGGTGAGGCCAGAAGTGTTAACAGAAGGCCAGATCTTTTCCAATGACTTGGCTTGTACATGGAATGAGATGGGAAGCCTCTGAAGAATCATGAGCAGAAGGATGATCTGATCTGATTTATATCTTATAAGAAGCATTCTAACAGTTGGGATAAGAACAGAGTGAGAAGGCCCGTGGCAGATGCTGGGTAATCGGTAAGAAGGTTTGAGCATTAATTTGAGTGAATAATAATGGAGGCTTGGACTAGAGAGGTTTTAAAAAAAAAAAAAAGTGGTGGTGAGAGGTGGTTAAATTCTGGATACGTTTTGAAGGTAAAGCCAAAAGAAGTTACTGACAGATAGAACGAGGATGTCAGAGGATGATTCCAAAGATATTTGGCATGAGCAACTGGAAGAATGGGTTTAAGTGATGATAAAGATTGCAGGGAAATGGGATGTGGAAGGTTAGAACCTAAGGAGTTCATTTTATAATATGGGAACTTGACGACTCCCATTAGACGTTCAGGTGTAAAGGTCAAGTAGGCAGTTTGTTGTTCAAGTTGGGAGTTCAGGGATGAGGTCTGGGCTGAAGATGTTCACTTAGAATTCATCAAGATTTAAATGATCTTAAGGTTGAGATTTATGAGAAAAAAATATGTTGTTTAAAAAGCGAAGTGGTCCAAAGATTGAGCCCTGGAACACTCTTAAGTTTACAGGTAGGCAAGGAGAGGAGAGCCCAGCGTAAAAAAGCTTACGAGAAGAGCAACCTGTTACACAGGAGAAAATCCATGACAACTGGAAGCCAAGTTAAGATAGTGTTTTAAGGATGAGAGACCCATTAACTCTGTCAAATGCTATTGATAGTCCAGTAAATGGGGACTAAGAATAGAAGCAATGCAGAGGTTATTGGTGACACTGACAAGAGTCATTTCAGTGGAATTGGAAGCATGAAAACTTGAATGAGGTGAGTTCAAGGTAGAAGAAAGGAAGAGGATTTAGAGAGTGCTATGAAGATGACTATTCTGAGACGTTTTTCTGTAAAGTAATGGAAAAAATCTGATGTAGTATCTAAAGAAAGAAGAGAGCTCCAAGGAAAATTGTTTTAAGGTGAGAGTTAATAGAGAATATTTTGTGTTTATGAGAAAAATCTCAGAGAAGAAACAATGATGGAGCAGAGGGAGAAGATTGGCCAAAGCAATGTGCTGGAGTGGTTGAGTAGAAACCAGCACGTAAGTGGAAAGGTTGATCACTGCTTGGAGTACAAACAGTTTATAGCAATAGACACAGTTCATAGGCACAGGGACAGATATATGGTATCTGTCTAGGTATATGCATTTGTTGGGGCATTTTGAAATTCTCTTCTGTTGCTTCATTAGTCTCAGAAAAACAGCATGCTACATCATGGACTAAGAATGTGCATGAAAGAGTAGGTGTTGGAGATTTGAGGAGAGAGAAGACGATTTGAAATAGTTATCTAGGAAAATGGAAGAGACACTAGATTGGGGAAATACAATGTTAATTCCAGGCATCATGAAAAACTCATTGGCAGTCATATTTAAAGACATGTGGTATGCTTTTCTCCAGTGTGTTCAGCTGTATGTGTCTGGGCAGGACTGGAAAATGAGACAAGTTGGATGTAAACAGATACATACAGGCTTTGCCAAGAGAGCAGAGAAAATGAGTGAAAGTCAAGGTAGCTAAGGGTGGAGGTCAGGGAGTGATTATAGTGACTGAACATGGAATTTAAGCAGAATAAGGAGAGAAGTAGAAACATGAGGATGGGTGAGAGATAATCAAAGATGGTGCAGTCAATGGGTTATAGACCCATGAGCCTATATAGACCATTGTTGTTATAGACCATTGTTGGAGTTGGAATTTTAGACTAAGTGAACTGGAAAGACAGGATGTGGTTGCTAGGGGAAAAAAGAATGCTTGTGAGTGGAATGTGGAGGGACTGTAGTTCCTGGCAATGACAAGCTTTAGGGCGTGGACCTTGAAAGTGAATAGTTGGAGACACAGGCATTGGAGGGAAGGATGTCAAAGAACTCTAGGCAAAGATATTGAAATGACCATCTAAGTGGATACTGAAATTCTTTAGAAGTGTGGCAGAAGTAGTGGTGGAGAGAGTGACCATGAACCAGGAACTAAAATTTTCCAGGAATGAAAGAAAGTGATGAGAGAGCCAAACACCAACTGCAGCAAGGAAGGATACTTGATAGGATAGTCTCATGACATGGAATCATGGGCATAAAAACTGGATTTTTTAAAGAAAAAGGAGCAGGAAAGTGGCTGATTGCACCTCCAGGAGAGGAACATGCAGTCTGTGAAGAAGCAAACCTATGCCACTTGAAATGATTCCAAGGTAGGCAGATTTCAACTTCTGCAAAAAAGTCAAGAATGTGAGGGATTTCACTGATGACCTATTGTCGGTGGAACAAGCAGTTAAAAAGTTTTCATAGTCTGTTCTTTAGTAACTTGATTATACATTCAAGAAAATAGGTGTAGAGGAGAAATAACGTGTACACATGCAGGTACTACTGAACCAGAGCACAGTTCAATTGCATTAATTATTCACCTGCAACTATGCACTAGTGACCCAGGTGATGGATTCGAGAGTGCAGAGTCAGAACAGCCTCTGGTCTTTCTGAACCATTTCTAGTTCTGTAGCTTCATAGTGTTTTCATGATAGAGAAAAGCGTGTTCCTTTGGGTGGTCAGATGGAAAGTAAGAAAATCGTGTAAGATTTTGAGAATAAAATAGCAACTATGATATCGAATGTAAATTTGGCACGCTGATAAAAGTATGTCTAAAACAAGCAGCAAGACGATAAAGAAGTGGTAAAAATCTCTACTAGATGAGTTCTAGCATCATTCCCCCCACTTTTGGCCCAATCTCATTGGGCTTTGAGTTTTCGATAGGAAAAATATATACAGTATAAACTGAGAGGGTGAGACCAGGTAAATCCGAAGATCCTGGCTCTAAAATTTTAGTGTCTTAACCTACTGACAAGGAAAATAATTTTAAAATGTTTCACTGTAATAACTTTC
This sequence comes from Tursiops truncatus, assembly GCF_011762595.2. NCBI lineage: Eukaryota > Metazoa > Chordata > Mammalia > Artiodactyla > Delphinidae > Tursiops > Tursiops truncatus. Next base: position 38,949,676 of record NC_047042.1, read on the forward strand.
CTTTATACTACTCTGCTTTAAATGATTTGAAAATTGTTTATATAATTTTTAAAATTGGAACTCTCAATAAATAATATTAAATAAACATTGTTTTTGTTATAGAAAGCAAGCGAAAAAATGACATAAATGCCAATACAGGACAAAAAGAGTAAAATTTATCTTTCCCTAACCCCAGGCAAAGGAAAGCATTTTCCTAGATATTTCTCTCTCCTAACCATTTCCATGATATTTAATGATCAGCATTATAACTAATTTCCTATTATATATGAAACCAATATAAATCTTAGAAAAGAATGATAAAAGGAATAGTGGATGATACAGATGAAAGGGAAAAATGGTAAACATTAAATTTAAAAAAGAAACCATTTCTCTAAAAATTATAGTTGTAAAATTTTACCCTTCATCTACCACACATGACAGGTATGAAACAAACAAGCACTATGCCCCCAGAGTATACTCTTCAATGGGATTTGTTAGGGACCTTTTATACTAAGATTTAGTCTTTTCTTATGCATGCAGTCAAATTACAGCTTTTGTGAACTGAGCTACAGGTGATAACCCTTTTTTTTTTTTTTTTTGTGGTACGCGGGCCTCTAGCTGTTGTGGCCTCTCCCCTTGAGCACAGGCTCCGGACGCGCAGGCTCAGCGGCCATGGCTCACGGTCCCAGCCGCTCCGTGGCATGTGGGATCTTCCTGGACCGGGGCATGAACCTGTGTCCCCTGCATCGGCAGGCGGACTCTCAACCACTGTGCCACCAGGGAAGCCCCGGTGATAACTCTTAATAAGGCTGGAATGTAGTCTAGAGCAGTGTAATCCAACGTGAGGTCAGAAGACTGGCTGCCCACCTGCAAACTGTTTCTTGCTAGTCTGCAGCAAGATAAGGACCTTGGTAGAATGTGCGTGATGAGATAAGGAGCTTGTACCAGAATATAAGTTACCTATATCATGAGGCACACTCTTAACTTCAGTTGCTATTTTTTTCTTAGTAAGACTTTTGCAGTGAAGGCAACAGTGTGTTGATTTCCATTCAGGCACACTCATGTACGTCCTCATAGACAAGAATTTTGAGTAGCACAGGCAAAGAGATTAAATGTGGAGGGCCTTCTTGCTAGCTACAATGTGAATATGCTGAATCACTCCAATTCTTTGTTTTATAGCATAAATTAATTGTATACATTATAGATTAACTTCTCTGTAAAGTCCTTAGTGTCTATAGTATTCACTGCTACATTCCCACTACCAGGCACAGAGCTGGACTTCAATAAATGTCTGTTGAATGAATTAGCTGCAAAAAAGAAAGAGAACTGAGCACTACCCTTGAGACTATTTATTCCGTCATATTAAAGCCATCTTTAATAGGAATTCATATTTGTTTCTATTACATTATTTTTCTTTTGCAATTTAAGCAGAGAACTATAAGAACCAAGTTCATAGTAGAATGTATATATATATATACATATATATAATAGACATTTATCTCCATCATTAACTCAAAGGGTAGATGCTAAAGAATGAAAGTATATCATGGCTAAGTATTATCTATTGCTGTTACTAGGACTTCCAGTACTAAGTTGAATAAACATGGTGAGAATGGGGCTTGTCTTGTTCCTGATCTTAGAGGAAAAGTTTTCAAATTTTCACCATTGAGTATGGTGTTAGCTAAGGGCTTGTCATATATGGCCTTTATCATGTTGAGATATGTTCCCTCTTCACAAATTTTGTTGAGGATTTTTATCATGAAAGGATGTTGAACTTTGTGAAATGTTTCCTCTGCATCTATTGAGATGATCATATGCTTTTTTTCCCTTCATTTTGCTACTGTGTTGTATCACATCAATTGATTTGCAGTTGTTGAACCATCCTTGCATCCCTTGGTAAATCCCAGTTGATTGTAGTGTGTAATACCTTTAATGTGCTGTTGAATTCAATTTACCGATATTTTGTTGAGGATTTTTGCGTCTATGTTCATCAAAGACATTGGCCTGTAGTTTTCTTTCCTTGTAATGTCCTTGTCTGGTTCCCCAAAACTTTAGTCTCAAGAAAGCAACACACTCTTAAACTCTCATGGCTTATACGGGTCATGAATGCAGGAGCAGCTTGGATGGGCAGTTCTGGCTTGATGTTTCTCATGATATGGTAGTTAGATATTGGTCACGTGAGAAGTTATCTGGTGTCTTTGACTCTGTCAGAAATATCCAGTTCCAAGGCGGCTCACTTATATCATTGGCAAGTTGGTGCTGGCTGTGGTTGGGAGGCCTCAGCTCTCTGCATAAACCTTCCTCAGGGCTGCTTGAGTATCCTCATATTATAGCAACTGGTCTCCTCTAGAAGTGATACCAAAAAATGTGTCCTGTTTGAGGCCTAGCCTTGGTTTTCACCACATTTTGTTTATTAAAAATGGTTCCCAAGTCCAGCCCACATTCTAGGGTAGGGAAATTAGACTCCTTTTGAAAAAAGGAATGTCAGTGAATTTGCAGAAATACTTTTAAATCACCAAAGATTATTTGGGAGATTAAAATTTCCTCATTTTTTAACTTAAAATACTGATTACTTTAGTCTAAAAGCTAGTAAGTTTACTAAAACATAATTGGCTTTTTCAATAAATTGAACTTTCTCTTTCTTTTTCTTTCTTTCCTCCTTTCCTCCTTTCCTTCCTTCCTTCCTTCCTTCCTCCTTTCCTTCTTTCTCCTCAGCTCCTCCTCTCTTTTCTAAAATCTGCTATTTTGCCCAATTGGCCACCTCAGTTGTCTGTTTGGAAATCTAGTAGGTATCACTTACATGTTCTTTCCAAGGTCACCCAGCAGAATGTGGAACTCTGAGTTTTCCAAGTGACAGATTCACTCATATTATTTTTGGTTATTTTGAAATAACCTATCAATGACAGCAGTTATACTTTTTTCCCAAGGCTCTGTGATTGTGAATACAAGATTCAAGGAAGTGAGTTTCTAATGACTGTGAGACAGACACTGGGGTGGGGGAAAAAACTTAAAGTGACAAGGTCAGAAAGAGTTTTTGTCACCCACATCATTTAAGCCTGGATGCATGATGTGGTAAAAACAAACTGATGACTAGATAATGCACTACAGACCTTTCAAATAGCAGGAGCAAAAGTCATTTTTTCTTTTATTTCTTATTTATTTCAATTAATAATGCATGATGGTGATCTCAGCAGTTTAGCACAGCAAGTTCCAGTCGTCTCATTTTCTATCTGCAGTAGAGAGATGTTACTCTGTCTTCCATACAGGTTGTGTCATTCGTTACATAATAAAAACCAGAATCATATTTAGTGTGGCTAACTTTTTGAACCTCTCTATAACAAAAGGATACATTGTTGTCTTAGGCAAAGAGATGATGTCATGTCATTTCTTGTTAGAGATAAGGGGGTAAAGTTTATACAGTGAGCAGAGGCAGGGGGTTGAGAGAGCCATTCTCTGAATATCACTGCAGAGTTTCATAGAATATCATAGGTGAGCCATATTAAAGCAGTATAAAATACTTAATAACTACTATATGTATTAACATATTTCATATTTAATTTCTAGTAAATTAGGTTTCGAAAGCTAAAATGTTTAGCCAAGACCAGCAAAACTTTTCAAACCTATAAATATTTTTGCTTCTCTCAAGCTAGGTTTATGTTGTGTCTCCTTCTGAATTTCAGCGCACATGGATCAAATACTGGCATCACGAGAACTTTCTCTGACACTAAAGGTCAGAAACGTCAAAAATAGTACTAATAGAATAAGAAATAACAATAACAAAGAGGTGCTCTCCAAGAATGTCTGCATTTAGTGTACATCCAGACAGCTGAGTAATTTTCCCATAGTTATGTTATAAAGTAGATACCCTCATCCCAACTTGCGTTCGAAGAATTTTTCAGTGGTTTCTGATGATAAAGAACTTCAATCCCAGTTGTTGAAAAGCAACATGATTGTCAGTGTTTATTCCATGCAATTTACAAGAATTGGAATGACCTGTGAACATGAAAGCAGTGCTAACTTGTGTTATAGCAGAGTGCCTTCTAATACAAGATAGTTTAATATCATAGACAGTTTTGAGACTTAAGGAAAAGAAATTACCAACTGCTAATGGATTTTTAAACTCATCTTCCCTTTTAGGGCTCTAGATTTTAAGACGATTATGGGGAAATTGAAAATTTTCATTCAAATGTTTCTAAACAGTAAAAGAATAGTAGCATTTTTGAGCATAGGGCTAGAGCAGACTATTGTAGGAACATATCACTGAGTTTAAATTTAAACATTTGCCAGAAGATGCATTTTAGATAGTGCAAAATTCTGAGAGAAAAACCTACCTAAATTACATAACTTAGTCACCCAGAAAATTATTCTAGCATAAAAACAAAAATTTCAAAGTCTTAGGTAATTCGTGAATCCCAAAGAGCTAATTACCATTGTTTTTTTCTTCTGCTTAATCTTTTTTCTAACATGGAAGAAAGAAAAACCTAAGAATAGGTGATTTAGGAAAGACAAGAGAAGCCCTACCTGAGTTTTATCAGACTAGGTAACGGCAGAGTTTGTTGCTAATAGGAGACATTGCCACCATTTCTTTTTTCATAAAGAGAAGAAAGTCAGCTGATAAAATGGAAGCTTTCCTTGATGAGCCTAAGTTCTAATTAAAATCTTTTCATGATTTAGCTGAATACGGAAGCACACTAGAATCTCTTGACGTAGCCTACAGGGCAGTGGGCAGGAAAGAGTTAGGCTGTAAAATTTTGTGCCATTTCAGGTGGAGTGGAGAATGGAGATGCTGTTTGAAGCTTCAATTCAAGATGTATCAAAGAAGGCTGAGGGTCAAAGGCGATCTGAAAGCTTCTTTCTTTCATCTAAAAGACAGCCTGGACCATACTATTCCTCCCAGTTTTTCTGAGTAGGAGAAGAGTATAGAAGAGAGCAAAGAAAATATTCAAAGTAAAGATACAGTCAGACAAAGAGAAACGACCTTATACTTTACAAGGGTCAAAGTCAGGAGAATTTTTAGCAGAGTAGACGATGCAGGCGCAGATGGCATCACTAATACCAGTAGAATCCAGAGCGGCTAGAACCACAGAAATATAGGTGACAAAGTCTGAGAAATTGTAGAAATAAACGGTTGTGGAACATTGGCACTGAGAGCTACAGATGTGGGACCAGTAGTGCAAAAGGAGGGGATGCAATGCAAAAGGGATTCAGATAAGACTACCATGTTTACACAGAAATTCTTCCTTAAGATGTTGATTTCACCACAGTAAGGGATTGAAAGAATGAAAGGTGTGTGTGTGTGTGTGTGTGTGTGTGTGTGTGTGTGTGTTTTACCCTCTTTCCTTAGGGCTCAATTGTTTTAGGGGTCCAGAACAGAGATCTGCCACCTCTAAAACAATATTATTTCATCATCTGGATTTAAATATATAGTTTATACGTGTGTGTGTGTGTGTGTGTGTGTAGGAAGGGAATGGAATTGAGCAGATGCTATTGAGCATAGGTAGTGGACCCGAAAGGCAGCACTTTTCATCTTCCTTGACTAGGAAAGGAAGAGGTTTCGGTGAAGTTCGTGCAGTTTTCTCAGTGATGACGTAGGGCCCCTGTTTGTTCTCGGCAGGCAGGAGGCGGGGTGCAGGGCAGGATGCTTGGGAAGCCTGGATCCCAGACGTGAGCCCTGCAGAGCCGCAGCAAGTTTCTTTATGGCTAAGTCTGCTAGGAGTGAGATTCATGCCTTAGCCTCTCAGAGGCATCATTGCTTGACAGAAATAGGAAGAGCAGGTGTTCATTAGTTGTGATTGGAAGGAGAAACAGCAATAATCGGATTTACCGTGATTTAAGGAGCAAATCCTCCCGTGTTCCAAGCACTTTGTAAACCTCAAAGATTCTGCCTTAGAGTGACAGAGAGATCCAAACGTCTCATATTGGGAATCTCAATTTGCTTTTAGATAACCATAATGGTACTTCTTGCTCTTGAGTGTTGAGCAAATACCTATTAAATACATAAATTATGCTTAGTACCTGTAAAAAGTTTGCCGTCTGAGTTTTATTTGTGCATGGGTTTATTTGTACAAAAAACAATGTTAAAACTTTGGTGACTTGAAATGGACAAACAGGTTTCCCTTCTAAAGGAAAGGAAAAACAAAAGAGTAAAATGGCAATATAAGCATGAGAGTATACCAGAAATAAAAAATTTCTGTGATGTGCTGTAGAATGAAAGATAAAATAAAAAAGAGTGACAATCAATGATTCTATTTCTCACATCTCCAAAAAGAATGTGGAGAAAATGAAATACGTAATAGAATACGATATTTCCAAAGAAGTTGGAGAGCCCTCAAAAATCTTTCCATAATGGACTTCCGTGGTGGTACAGTGGTTAAGACTCCATGCTCGCAGTGCAGGGGGCCAGGGTTTGATCCCTGGTCAGGAAACTAGATTCCACATGCATGCCGCAACTAAGAGTTCGCATGCCGCAAGTAAAAGATCCCACAGGCCACAACAAAGATCCCGAGTGCTGCAACTAAGAGCTGGCAGAGGCAAATAAATAAATTAAATAAATAAATATTTAAAAAAAAATCTTTCCATAATACACAGTGCCTGTCTCCTTCTAATGTTTTTTTTTTTTTACTTTTTTTCTTCTGTTAACTCTCAACTCTGTTTCTTCAAATTGTTAAGAATTTGTCAATTTTATCTTTTAGCTTTTGGCTATCAGATGTATCTCAATTTTACCACTTAAAAAATATCTCCCTGACTTTTAAAATTTTCCTCATTTTGAGTATTATTTTATTCTAACTTACAAATTCTTAGTCTTATAGTTTTCCAAATTTTAGTCTCTGGTCTTAATTTTTGGTTATCTCTTTCTCATTTAAATCAATTGTTAGGTTTAAAATTTTGCTTTAATACTGGTTGAATGTTTTCCCTTTTTTGTTTTTTTTTGTTTTTTTTGTGTTACGCGGGCCTCTCACTGCTGTGGCCTCTCCCGATGCGGAGCACAGGCTCTGGACATGCAGGCTCAGCGGCCACGGCTCACGGGCCTAGCTGCTCCGCGGCATGTGGGATCTTCCTGGACCGGGGCACGAACCCGTGTCCCCTGCATCAGCAGGCGGACTCTCAACCACTGTGCCACCAGGGAAGGCCCTCCCTTTCTTTTAATAACCGTATTTCCTTCTTAAAGTTACCCATTCCTTATTTTTATTTTTCTCACTTATCTTGATCATAGCTGAACAGTGGACAGAATGGCCATCATGTGTAAGAGGATGACATCTTTTTTGATCTTCCTGTTCTAATGGGTGCCACCCCTGTTTCCCAAGCCTTGTTGTATTTATGTGTTTGTTTTAAATAAACAGTGATTTTTTGTATGAGCAGAGTGGTACAGAAACCCAATTTAGCTTTTTCCATACGCTTAATTGTCCCAGTGCCATTTATTCCATAGATTTGTCCCAATGATCTCTGAATACCATCTTTGTTATATATCATATTTTCATATAGGTGTTAGCTTCAGAGCTCACTATTGAATTTTCATTGGTTAATTTTTCTAAAATAAGGTATATATATATGAGTATATTTATATAAACATATACATATATGGTTATATTCAGACACCTACATACATGCAATAACCATAAGAAAAATCGAGAGCAGTCAGGATTGTGATTACATGGGGGAGTTGGGTAGGAGATGGACCTGAGAGAGTCATGCAAAGGACATCAAAGTTCCTAACATTAATCTATTTCTTAGGGTCAGTATCATGTACATATGTATTTACTTTGTTCATAGTCATTTAATGGTCATTAAATTGTACATATATTATGTACCTATATATCTTTTGTACATCTGTTTTATTTTTCAACAGTAAATAGATGAGCAAGATTATGATTTATTTTTCCTGTTTACTAAAATGCACAATCACGTGGAATGCAAGGTAGAGATCTGAGACAAAAGTAAAATTCTGTTTTGTTTACTTAAGTTGCAGATAGTTGTGAAATATCTAAGCACAGACAGACATTCATTTTCTGGAGCTCAAAGTAGAAGTTCATGCTGCAGATAACAGTTTGGAAATCTTAGCCCCGGGAATAGGTACGTAAGCCAGGAATGAACGAGTGCAGAGGAAGTGAGGATGGCTCAAGACTGTAGCCTGAAGGCAACTTCCCTTCAGAAGACAAGGAGAAGAATCCAGCCAAAAGACAGCAAAATCCTTGCCAGTGAATTAAGAGCAGTTTGTTTCAGGGAAGCCCAGAGGGGAAAATATTTTTTTAAAAAGCCAGTGGACAGTCTTAGTAAATTATGTTGGGAGATCAAGAAAGACAAATTCAAAGAATTGCTTATTTTTTCCACAAGGAGATTACTGTACCCCTGATGCGAGCAGAGGAGTGATGGGAGCAGTTTGGAAGGATTAGGAGTGAATAGAGAATTTTACCCTAAGAAATTCCTCACAAAATCTATCTCTTGTCTCCTAGAGTAAAACCCGTGATAAAATTTATAAATAGTGGTCAAACAAGCAATAATAACCTAAATTAGTAAACTGGGTAAAGGAAAAAGTATAGGACTCTATACCAGAGTAGAAAGAGAGAGCATGGTACAGATCCTGTCCCCCTCCCTGTGATGGTTAATTTTATGTTTCAACTTGACTGGGCTAAGGGGTACCCAGGGCATTGGTAAAACATTATTTCTGGGTGTGTCTGTGAGGGTGTTTCTGGAACAGGTTTGTATTTGAATCAGTAGATTGAGTAGAGAAGATGGCTTTCACCAATGTGGGTGGACCTCATCCAATCCACTGAGGGCCGAATAGAACAAAAAGTCAAAGGAGGGGCAAATTGTCTTTCTCTTCTCCAGCTGGGAAGTCCATCTTCTCCTGCCCTTAGACATGGGAGCTCCTGGTTCTTGGGCCTCCAGACTCTGGGTATACCAGTGGCCTCCCCATTTCTCAGGCCTCTGTACTCAGACTGAATTATACCACTGGCTTTCCTTTTTCTCCAGCTTACAGACAGCAGATCTTAGGACTTCTCATTTTCCATGATGACGTGAACCAATTCCTAAAATATATCTCCTCATATGTATATTATCAAAAATGTATCTTCCTCGTTCTGTTTCTCTGGAGAACCTTGACTCAGACATGCTGACATTTGCAAAGGCAATCCCGAGCAATATGGCAAAATCTTGAGTGAAGCCACCAAAGGTGGTACACTCTCTTTTTCTTCTGATCATGAAACAAAGGAAACAGCATCTGGAAAGTGCTGTAGAGTTATGTAAAGTGGAGAAAGAAAACAGAAGGTGACTCTGATAGAGAGAAAGGCATCAGGACTATACATTGCATAAGAAAAATAATCTTGAATCACGTGGGTACGGAATTAAGGCAGCACCTAGTTAAGGCAGATTTACTATAGGGTAATAAAGCTTAAGCTTCAGGTTTCACTCACTTACATGAGTCCCTTTTAAGGCCTTGAACCTAATTTTATTTTCATAATTTTGCCTTATGTTCCTTAACAAGGGCCCTAAAATTTGTATAAGCTCACTAAACGTCAGTTTACCCTTGCCTATAACTAACAAGAGGAAACCTTGGTAGTGTACATAAAAATTTCATAAAGGAAAAAGCAGAGATTCTGTTAGAAGTAACACCACCACCTCTACCCTCTTGACTGTTCCCTGTCCCACAGAAGTTGGATAGAGACAATTATTCAGCCTTCACACCATATCTCAGGGAGAAAATAAAGCAGTGCTGGCCTTGATACTGCAGGAAAATAGCTAAGTTACTTTCACAATTAGGCAAGCAAATGTAGTGTCTAGGTAGGCACAACCAGGAATAAGAAAGAAAAATTAACTGTCATGGCATCTAAGCAAATACACTATGGCAAAAAACTTAAGAAAGAAAGCATGGGAAGAAAGAAAAAGAGCTCATCCAATAGGAAATCATTACTTGAAGAACAAAATGAAATTCTTCCCAACTGCTTCACGTTGTAGAACAAATTAAGAAATGTGGTTTCTATAAAAAAGCTCCAAGAGGAAATGATAAGATAAAAATTAATTTGAAAAGAATTGCAAATGTAAGGGGGAATGAGGATTAAAGCATCATAATAGAATTAATAAATTAATTAGAAACAAAGAACAAAAATGACAAAACTAAAAATAAAATTGCTGACATAGAGCAAGTGTTTGAAATAATCACAGATTTAAAAAAAAGCTTAAAGAAACAGAATGAAACAATTGGACACGGATGATAGAGCAAGATAAGCTGACGTTAAGTATAATTTTTCTCAATGTTGAAAAACTCAACATTAGAACAGAAGATTATTTTTAAATTTAATACAAGAGGAGTTCCCTGAGATAAAGAAATAATTAAATCTGAAAATTGAAAGAGAACGCTCTTCAAGGATTTGATATAGAAATGTCAAGACCAACGTATATTCTAAGTCAGCTATTTAAGTGGTATTTTAAAGAAGTCTTTTTAGAGCATCTAGACTTAAAAATCAACTCACCTACAACAGGAGAAAATGAGGCTCACATCAAAATTCTCCTTAGCAAACTGCAAGGCCAGAAGACAATGAAGTAGTTTCCACAACAGTCTTAGAAAAGGGTGACCCAACAATATTATGCCCGAAGTATCAGTCAAGTATAAAGGCAACAGGGATATATTCTCAGCTGTGAAAAATATCAGGGAATACACAACCTAAACACCCTTCTTGGAGGGAAACAATGTTTGACAAAGAAATTCAGAAAATTAAGAGAAGGATGAAAATGAAGACAAAAGCATAAAATAATTAGTGGTAAACATTAAAGCAAAAAACAACCCCACAGAAATCCAATTGTAAACAACATTGAAAATAATTATTTTTATAAAAGAAGTAAGTCATAGGTTTGCAGAATATAAAATATTAATAGCAAAATTCAAATGAAGCATCTTATTTAAAATAATATGTACAATATGATTCCATTTCTATAAAAAAATCAATCATTCATTTTTACATGTATTGAATGATATATGCGTTTGCTTTGTATAAATGAAGATAATTTCAGATGTATTTGGAGATGTATTTGGAGATTGTTTTCCAAATCTTTCATCTTTATAATTTCTCTGCAAAACTTAAACTGTATAACTTGTATTTATCACTTTGAAAAACAAAGTTATTTTAAAAAGTAAAATCATAAATTTCATAATGTTATCAGCGTTAAGGGTGGTAGACATGTGAATGATTATTTTCTTCTTTGTGGTTTTTTTTTTTCTGCTCTGTTCTGAATCCCTTCACCCCACTTTACTGTCAAAATTTATAAAACGTGCATGTAAGGAAAGTGTTAAATGGGTAAATGTAAGAAAGTATTTGAAAAGGTTTGGTTAAGTCGGAGAAAATGCTATAATTGAAAGGAAATGTGGACTTAAGGGAGGGTTTTTTGTTTTTTGTTTTGCAGTACACGGGCCTCTCACTGTCGTGGCCTCTCCCGTTGCGGAGCACAGGCTCCGGACGCGCAGGCTCAGCGGCCATGGCTCACAGGCCCAGCCGCTCCGCGGCATGTGGGATCTTCCCGGACCGGGGCCCGCACCCGTGTCCCCTCCATCGGCAGGCGGACTCTCAACCACTGCGCCACCAGGGAAGCCCAAGGCAGGGTTTTTATTAGAGGATTAGAGCATGTTTGTATGCTAATGTGAAAGATCCTATGTAGCTAGAAATTGATGCTGTGGGTGAGATGGAGATAATTAAGTGAGGGGCCATAGTTCCTTAAAGAGGTTATAAAGGATAGAACACAGAACGTTAGCAGAATGACTGTCCTTGGAAACAAGGAGGGCTAATCATTCCACTGTAACAAAAGAGAAGAAGGAAAAAATGGGTACTAATGTAAGCAGGTTGTTTAGGGATGGAAAATGGAGAGAATTTGCTTCTGGTGGTTTCAATTTTCTTAATGAATTGTATATTACCTGACCATACACTAGGAGGAAATAATATTCTATTAGAATATAAATACTAGTTATTATAACAAAACAAATCCCAACTTCTCAGCAGCTGAAAATAACAAAAAACCCCACCTATTTATTGTGTACACAAAACCAATGTGAATATTCCTGATAGACAAGTTATCGTTTTCGTAATCACTCATGACCCAGGTTCTTTCCAACTTGTGACTTCACCATCTTCTAGGTCCTCACTGTGCTTTTCCATTCAGCCCACAGAAAGAGAAGGATTGTGTGTAGAAGATATTTATGGGGCAGGTCCCAAAGTGATGGATATATCTTCTGCCTACATTCCATTGCCCAGAACTCAGGAACATGACTACTTCCAGCTGCAAAGGAGGCAAGGGGAGCTTGTGAGTCCAGGAGAAAAATAAAATGATTTGGAGAGGAGTTAACCAATTTTTGCCCCAAGATAGCGGTATAAAATAATTTCAGGTAGTGGGGCAATAAGTCTATTTGAGATGTAATATGATTATTGGGCCACACTGAGTGCAAATCAAAAAATCTTAAATTAACCATGTTAAATTTGTAAATGTGAATGTCACACGTATGCAGCAAAATCTCCTTGGCTCAGGTGGGTGATTTCCTCAATAGCTATTCTGCAGTTCAGTTCACATACAGAAAAGAGAGCTGTTAGGGCTCATCCAGACCTACTAGTTGAGAAAAATAGAGGGAAAGCCACACAACCAATTGAGAATATTTGCAAAAGCGAGATGTTATTTATGGACCATAGAAACCAGGCTGATCTAGGAAGCAGATGGATACTGGAAAAGTGATGGAGTTAACATATCGGAGGTCAGATATTTGTAGCCATAGAAATATTTGATAGAAAAGCTATAAAAATGAAGTTGTTGATCTCACAGTGGATTACTTTAAGTCTACTTTAAAAGTTTCTAGTGATAACAAGGTTTATTCATATTATCAGAAGAGGTAATGGCAGCACTAAAATGGATGAAAAGGTCTTTGGAAAAGAGAACGGCAGAAAACTGAAAGACCAGGGGAGAGGATTTGTACATATTGAAGTTGGAAAGAAAAGTGACATGAGTAGGGAGAAAAATTATTAGGTAAGTTCTAGCGTTCAGTGAACGAGCTGGGTGAAAGGAAGACTGTTAGATGACAGTGTGAATGAGAAGGATGAAGTAACTTATCCAGAGGAATAAATCTGAAAAAAATGAAGTTGAAGTAATGGATTGCAAGGAATATTGGGAAGAGGAGAAGGAAAACAACCTCAAGTTAAGAATAGGAAGAAGTTACCCCAGTAGATATCTGGAGTTTACATGAGGCAAGGAGAAGAGAAGAAAATTTCAAGGGGAGGTTAAAGGTACTAGGGAGCTTTGTAATCACAGTGGGTGAACTGGTAGTTGTGGGGTTTTTGTGAAGAAGACTGTGTGGGTGCTTGGGTCAGATGAGTGGATACCAAGCATGGAGAGGAAAGTAGAATGGTAATACCTGGAAAGCTCTCACATCTGGTCATGACCGGGATGAGCAGAGATAGAAAGTATGATGCAGTTATAGGACTGTAAGTATTATAAGCGATAGTCTTAGTATTATTCTGGATTCTTCTTTAAGGAAGCTGCTCCTGGCATGAGGGGAGAATGCAGAGAAAAGAAATAAGACATATGCGAGAATATTGGAAGGGTAAAATACAGAGTTACTGGTGACTGAGTAGAAGAGATAAAAGAAATAAAAAAGGATGACTCCCTCATTTCTGGTTTAAACAATGGAATGGCTATTGGTGTAATCATCAAATATAGGAAACATTGCCCCAGGAGCATAGGTATCATGGTCTGGTTTTGTTTTTGAAAGAGGAAAAGGACAAATTAATTATTCAAATGGAGATGGAGATGTTTCATTAAATATCTGCAAAAAAGTTCAGGAGAGATATCTGTGCTGTGGATATAGAAGAACATCAACGTTTACAGGTTGAGTAGAAGGGGAAAGCAAAGAAGACTCAGAAGAAACAGCCAGAGAATTAAGAGAAAAACAAGTAGGGACCTGTATTATAAGAGTCATACAACAAGAGGGAGAGATAAATCAATAAGGTAAAAAAATGCCAACAGGTAAATAAGCAAGAAGGTTCAAAAGTGTTAATTGATTTGTGTGACATGGGACACATACCGTTCCTGCTTCTGTAGTTGCCCAAAATTTTCTGGAATGAGACTCTACTGGATTTTCAGGTTTTCTGAAAATCATTCCACTATATTCAAATATATCTTAATTTCATCAATGTATGCGTAATCTATTTTTAAAAGATTGTATCAGATATAGTAATTTAAATAACAGTATTATCAGATAATATATTTAAGTATAGCAGTTTAAAAATACATCACCCTCTGCAAATGCCATTTTCAGTATAGGTACTAGTTCAATTTTTTAGAGTAAACTCCAAATACTCATCAATAGTGGAGAAATAATTTGTAAAGTAAAATAATCCATCACATATGATCATTATGCAGCACAGTTTCTGCATGAAATACAACATCTATGGGAATTTTGTATGAAACTTTCTGGATTTGTAATTCAACTTTCCGTTTCCTAATAAATTATTATACGTATAGTAAATATACCTTAAGTGACTATTTTTTCAAAGGCCAAAAAAAAAAAACCCCACAGAAATTAATGAAAATGTAACTTACGTGGGAAAAGAAATTTAACTTAAAACTGCTATAGATCCTGTGAGATCCTCAGATACTCTTTTGCAATAATCAGTTTACCAAAGAGAAGCTGAATTTGAAGCAGCAGGAAGTGCTTTGACAATTTAGGAAATGCCTCTCTCAAGTCTGACAGCTTTATTAACACTACTTTTTTTTCCCCTACAAATGCATATTTATTATTTGCTCAGTACTATAATGACTTATGGACCCAGCAGATTCAAAATCTGTTTTTACAATACAGGGCTTGATGCCAAGTATGTGTCTACTTTTTAACCTTTTTTCCGCCTTCTTTTCTATTTCTTAAGGCAGCCTTAGATTCATAATATATTTATTCCACTGCTGAAATGCAAGGCAGCAATCTGCTTGTGTGGGTTGCAGGGAGTCCCAGATACTAGCTTTTTAAGACTGTCTAGATTATTTTCAATTTTTGGACCACAGAAGTCTACATTATCATACTTCTATTCTCATTTTGACAAGGATCATAAGGCAGCCAATATGGTTTTGGAAGGTCAGTAAGGCAATGCAAAAAGTAAAAAATCACAAGTGGCTAGCCATATGAGAATATGTAAAGCTTTCTTGAGTTTGCTCATTGGTTTAACAAACTTAGCTACATTAGAACTATGTGGGAGAGCTAAGTAATTACACTTTCTCAGATTTGCAAACCAAAGTCGATGGCAAAAGATTTTTTGCAAAATCAATCCTCTTTCTAAATGGGGCAATCCTTTACATTTATCCTATAGAGTTATTTCTTTTTAAATAATAAAGACAACACCAAAGGGAATATTTTTAACCAGTATAGCTGATTAAGAATTCTTCTGAATGATGTATTCCAATTCTAATGAACTAAATCAGCTTTATTAATTCAAAAATTACGGTTCTGGGACTTCCCTGGTGGCTCAGTGATTAAGAATCTGCCTGCCAATGCAGAGGACACGGGTTCGATCCCTGACCAGGGAAGATCCCACATGCAACGGAGCAACTAAGCCCGTGCGCCACAGCTACTGGGCCTGTGAGCCACAACTACTGAAGTCTGTGTGCCTAGACCCCGTGTTCCACAACAAGAGAAACCACCGCAATGAGAAGCCTGCGCACCGCAACGAAGAGTAGCCCCCGCTTGCTGCAACTAGAGAAAGCCCGTGTTCAGCAACGAAGACCCAAAGCAGCCAAAAATAAATAACTTATATTAAAAAAATTACGGTTCCACCTGACTGACAATGGAATATAGCTCCAGAGAACCATAGCATGAATGTTTAAGAACAGGAACGTTGTAAAAGTCTGTGTGTGTGGCTTTGATTCCCAGTTCTGCCAATGTCTGTATGACTTGGCTGAAGTTACTAGCCTCTCTGGGCCTCAGTTTCTTCATCTGTAAATGGGAATAATAATGACATCTTTCACATACGGTTGAGTAAGGACTAAATTAGTCAATATATGTAGAGAATTTAGGACATAGCTGGGCATGAATTAAACTCTACCTGAATATTAGCTACAATAGGTATTAGCTAGAATAAAATTTTTCTCTATTATTTTCAGAAAAGCAACCTCACTTCCTCTTAAATTTGGGCAATTAATTTCTTGGGCAAAGTTCTGCCATCATCTGTTGCAGAACTTGTAGCAAAGAAATTCCAGAGGATGTAACTAGTATCTGGGAAACATTACTCATAGGTCAATCCAACAAGCATTTAATAACAGCCTACTAGGTGACAGGTGGCTCTTAGTTGCTAAAGTAGAAAAAATGGACAAGTCTTTGCTCTAGGACTGCTCCATCATATTTGCAAACACCTAAGGAGATAGATTGCATCAAGAAGTGATGGGTGTTGGGCTTCCCTGGTGGCACAGTGGTTGAGAGTCGGCCTGCCGATGCAGGGGACACGGGTTCGTGCCCTGGTCTGGGAAGATCCCACATGCCGCGGAGCGGCTGGGCCCATGAGCCATGGCCGCTGAGCCTGCGTGTCCGGAGCCTGTGCTCTGCAACAGGAGAGGCCACAGCAGTGAGAGGCCCGCGTACCGCAAAAAAAAAAAAAAAAAAAAAAAAAAAAAAAAAAAAAAAAAAAAGTGATGGGTGCTAAGGTGCATGTTCACCATGTGGACTGGGAGAGAGCAGTGGAGTCTGCTCAGGGGAGGCAAGCAAGGTTCAGAGTCTGCTCAGGGGAGGCAAGCAAGGTTCTGTGAACAGAACCTGAAACCTACTACAAACCCCAGCCTATTTCAGTGATTAAACATCTTAGCTATCAAGGAACATGGTAAAAATCTCTGCCCTTTAAAATTAAATGTGTAATGGAACTTGACCTTAGCACCTCTCTTGCAATTTTAGGTGAAGGCATGGGGTTCGCACCAGCTCTAGACGCCTTGCTCCTCTTTAATTCTGTCACAAGAGTCACAGATGAGTACAGAGCATCAGTGATTTGTATGATGAAACCCATTATTTCCCCCTCCTTATATTTCTTCACAGATAAAATGCCACAAACATTATTCTCAAGGATAAAATGCTGAGGTGGCAGGGGGAACACTATAGAAATATTTGAATATAAAAATGGATTTAGGGCTTACCTGGTGGCGCAGTGGTTGAGAGTCCGCCTGCCGATGCAGGGGACATGGGTTCGTGCCCCGGTCCGGGAGGGTCCCACGTGCCGCGGAGCTGTTTGGCCCGTGAACCACGGCCGCTGAGCCTGTGCGTCCGGAGCCTGTGCTCTGCAGCGGGAGAGGCCGCAGCGGTGAGAGGCCCACGTACCACAAGAAACAAAAACAAAACAAAACAAACAAAAACAACAACAACAACAAAAATGGATTTAAAGGACAGAATACTATCATTGAATACATAGTTAAAGTGTAGATGGAATCATAGACAGTTGTCATAGCATTTAACTTTTTCTGTGTTTTAGGCTAATGTTCAAATCCACAGTTTCATCGTGTTTGGCTTGGCAGGCACATCCCACTCACTCTGAGGGCGTGTGGCAGGGAAAAGGAGCCAGGCTGCTCGCAGAGTAGATGGATCCCAATTGCTTACTCATCTCGTGACAGAAAGGCTTTTTTTAGTTGTAGTGCTGCCAGCATGTAAAGTGAGAAGCAGCTGAAACGATTTAGAATCACCTGCAGATACTCTGGGACCTTGGTATTTAGTTTTTAGACAGAGAACATCAGAGGAAGCATGGCAGCCTAGAGTTAGAAGGGGCCCACTTGAGTTTACTACTCCATCCTTCACCCCTACAGTTAAAAGAGAAAGGATCCACACCCAGGAAAGAATAAGTGCCCTGAACAAAACGGCACATCTATCTGGTACCAATATCAAGGCTAGAATCCAGATTCGGTGGATCATGTTTTATTTCCACTCCACCATGAATTCTTCCTGATAATTATGAGTGAAATACAGTAGAGCTTTCATATTCTGGTAAAGTGCTCTCTGAGACTTTCTCAAATTTGAGAACACAGCTCTAAGCATATATGCTTTTAAATGCAATAGCATATAACTGAAAAATGCCAAGGATATCTTTGGACTTTTCATGCATGTGTTATATGGGACTACTGTTTGTTTATACAGCTATTAAAATACGTGTCTCCAAAAGCACGTTCCTTCTGAAGTTACATCTTACTAGGAGTTAATTGCTTTTTCAGATTTTACTAAAGTTTTATCTTTCACAATAAGAACAAATTTTTGACTATTTAGAACATTTGCTGAATTAGATTCACAAATCACTTATTTTTGTTTTCATGTAAAACTTATGGTGTTTGAAAACTTCAGATTTCCAAGCCAACATATAAGGTGACAATCCACTTTGAATTTACCCAAAATGTTAATTTATGGATAAAAACATTAATACTTTTAATGAATATCTACCACTAGCAGCTGGATCTCTTTCCAGAGTCATTTTTCACAATAAAACACAGTTTTATAGCACTTCGTTAGGGTTTTATAAACTATAAATGTTAGACAAGAACTCAAATCTACAATGAACGTGGGTGCTCAGTGGTCATCTCACTCACTAGCTGAAGTTCATTTCTATCCATCAGACTTGGGCTGTAAGTCACTCTCACAATTAGCAAAAGTAAATATTGCTATATAACACAGATGTGCACAATGACTCAGTAATCTAAAGCAGTGTGTTAAATGTATCATGTCAAGATATCTTTTACCCTTATTACATCCATCTTCTAGCCTGTACCTCAGAGTGCAGTGTTTTCCGCATTTGACAAGTGGAAACTGAATTAGCATTAAGTTTGATTACATAAAGTGTGTCCCTGTGTACCTTTTTTTTTTTTAACATCTTTTTCGGAGTAAAATTGCTTTACAATGGTGTATTACTTTCTGCTTTATAACACAGTGAATCAGCTATACATATACATATATGACCATAGCTCTCCCTCTTGGGTCTCCCTCCCACCCCTCTAGGTGGTCACAAAGCACTGAGCTGATCTCCCTGTGCTATGCGGCTGCTTCCCACTAGCTAGCTATTTTACATTTGGTGCTATATATAAGTCCATGCCACTGTCTCACTTTATCCCAGCTTACCCTTCCCCCTCACCGTGTCCTCAAGTCCATTCTCTACATCTGCATCTTTATTCCTGTCCTCCCCCTAAGTTCTACAAAACCATTTTTTTCTTTTAAATTCCATATACATGTGTTAGCATACGCTATTTATTTTTCTCTTTCTGACTTACTTCACTCTGTATGACAGACTGTAAGTCCATCCACCTCACTAAAACTAACTCAATTTCATTTCTTTTTATGGCTGAGTAATATTCCATTGTATATATGTGCCACATCTTCTTTATCCATTCATCTGTCGATGGACACTTAGGTTGCTTCCATGTCCTGGCCATTGTAAATAGAGCTGCAATGAACATTGTGGTACATGACTCTTTTTGAATTATGGTTTTCTTAGGGTATATGCCCAGTAGTGGGATTGCTGGGTCTTATGGCGGTTCTATTTTTAGTTTTTTAAGGAACCTCCATACTGTTCTCCATAGTGGCTGTATCAATTTACATTCCAACCAACAGTGCAAGAGGGTTCCCTTTTCTCCACACCCTCTCCAGCAATTATGGTTTGTAGATTTTTTGATGATGGCCATTCTGATGGGTGTGAGGTGATACCTCATTGTAGTTTTGATTTTCATTTCTCTAATGATTAGTGATGTTGAGCATCCTTTCATGTGTTTCTTGGCAATCTGTATATCTTCTTTGGAGAAATGTCTGTTTAGGTCTTCTGCCCATTTTTGGATTGGGTTGTTTGTTTTTTTGATATTGAGCTGCATGAGCTGCTTGTAAATTTTGGAGATTAATCCTTTGTCAGTTGCTTCATTTACAAATACTTTCTCCCATTCTGAGGGTTGTCTTTTCGTCTTGTTTATGGTTTCCTTTGCTGTGCAAAAGCTTTTAAGTGGGTCAGAAAGGATCTTAATGTGATTTATGTCATAGAGTGTTCTGCGTATGTTTTCCTCTAAGAATATTATAGTGTCTGGCCTTACATTTAGGTCTTTAATCCATTTTGAGTTTATTTTTGTGTATGGTGTTAGGGAGTGTTCTAATTTCATTCTTTTACATGTAGCTGTCCAGTTTTCCAAACACCACTTATTGAAGAGACTGTCTATTATCCATTGTATATTTTTGCTTCCTTTATCAAAAATAAGGTGACATATGTGTGTGGGTTTATCTCTGGACTTTCTATCCTGTTCCATTGATCTATATTTCTGTTTTTGTGCCAGTACCATACTGTCTTGATTACTGTAGCTTTGTAGTATAGTCTGAAGTCAGGGAGCCTGATTCCTCCAGCTCCGGTTTTCTTTCTCAAGATTGCTTTGGCTATTCGAGATCTTTTGTGTTTCCATACAAATTGTGAAATTTTTTGTTCTAGTTCTGTGATAAATGCCAGTGGTAGTTTGATAGGGATTGCATTGACTCTGTAGATTGATTTGGGTAGTAGAGTCATTTTCACAATGTTGATTCTTCCAATCCAAGAACATGGTATATCTCTCCATCTGTTTGTATCCTCTTTAATTTCTTTAATCAGTGTCTTATAGTTTTCTGCATACAGGTCTTTTGTCTCCTTAGGTAAGTTTATTCCTAGGTATGTTATTCTTTTTTGTTGCAATGGTAAATGGGTGTGTTTCCTTAATTTCTCTTTCAGATTTTTCATCATTAGTGTATAAGAATGTGCATTAATTTTGTATCCTGCTACTTTACCAAATTCAATGATTAGCTCCTGTAGTTTTCTGGTGGCATCTTTAGGATTCTCTACGTATACTATCATGTCATCTTCAAACAGTGACAGCTTTACTTCTTCTTTTCCAATTCAGATTCCTTTTATTTCTTTTTCTTCTCTGATTGCTGTGGCTAAAACTTCCTAAACTGTTGAATAGTGGTGAGAGTGGACAACCTTGTCTTCTTCTTGATATTAGAGGAAACGGTTTCAGTTGTTCACCATTGAGAACGATGTTGGCTGTGGGTTTGTCATATATGGCATTTATTATGTTTAGGTACGTTCCCTCTATGCCTACTTTCTGGAGGGTTTTTATCGTAAATAGGTATTGAATTTGATCAAAAGCTTTCTCTGCATCTATTGAGATGATCATATGGTTTTTCTCCTTCAATTTGTTAATATGGTTTATCTCATTGATTGATTTGTGTATATTGAAGACTCCTTGCATTCCTGGGATAAGCTACACTTGATCATGGTATATTATCCATTTAATGTGCTGTTGGATTCTATTTGCTACTATTTTGTTGAGGATTTTTGTATCTGTGTTCATAGTGATACTGGCCTGTAGTTTTCTTTCTTTGTGACATCTTTGTCTGGTTTTGGTATCAGGGTTATGGTGGCCTTGTAGAATGAGTTTGGGAGTGTTCCTCCCTTTGCTATATTTTGGAAAAGTTTGACAAGGATAGGTGTTAGCTCTTCTCTACAAGTTTCATAGACTTCCCCTGTGAAGCCATTTGGTCTTTGGCTTCTGTTTGTTGGAAGTTTTTTTTTTTGTGGTATGCAGTCCTCTCACTGTTGTGGCCTCTCCCGTTGCGGGCCACAGGCTCTGGACACTCAGGTACAGCGGCCATGGCTCATGGGCCTAGCCGCTCCGTGGCATGTGGGATCTTCCCAGACCGGGGCACGAACCCATGTCCCCTGCATCGGCAGGTGGACTGTCAACCGCTGCACCACCAGGGAAGCCCTGTTGGAAGTCTTATAATCACAGTCTCAATTTCAGTGCTTATGATTGGTCTGTTTATATTTTCTATTTCTTCCTGGTTCAGTCTTGGAAGGTTGTGCTTTTCTAAGAATTTGTCCATTTCTTCCAGGTTGTCCATTTTATTGGCATATAGTTACTTGTAGTAATCTCTCATGATCCTTTGTATTTCTGCAGTGTCAGTTGTGACTTCTTTTTCATTTCTAATTCTGTTGATTTGAGTCTTCTCACTTTTTTTCTTCATGAGTCTGGCTAATGGTTTATCAATTTTGTTTATCTTCTCAAAGAACCAGCTTTTAGTTTTATGGATCTTTGCTGTCGTTTCCTTCCTTTATTTTTCATTTATCTCTCATCTGATCTTTATGATTTCTTTCCTTCTGCTAACTTTGGGGTGTTTTTTGTTCTTTTTTCTCTAATTGCTTTTGTTGTAAGGTTAGGTTGTTTATTTGAGATGTTTTTTGTTTTATGAGGTATGATCGTATTGCTATGAACTTTACTCTTAGAACTACTTTTGCTGCATTCCATAGGTTTTGGGTCGTCGTGTTTTCATTGTCATTGGATCCTAAGTATTTTTTGATTTCCTCAGTGATCTCTTGGTTATTAAGTAGTGTATTGTTTAGCCTCCATGTGTTTGTATTTTTTTACAGATTTTTTCCTATAATTGATATCTAGTCTCATAGCATTGTGGTTGGAAACAATACTTGATACTATTTCAATTCTCTTAAATTTACCAAGCCTTGATTTGTGACCCAAGATATGGTCTATCCTGGAGAATGTTCCATGAGCACTTGAAAAAGAAGTTTATTCTGTTCTTTTTGGATGGAATGTCCTATAAATAACAATTAAGTCCATCTTGTTTAATTTATCATTTAAAGCTTGTGTTTCCTTATTTATTTTCATTTTGGATGATCTGTCCATTGGTGAAAGTGGGGTGTTAAAGTCCCCTACTATGGTTGTGTTACTGTCAATTTCCCCTTTTATGGCTGTTAGCATTTGCCTTATGTATTGAGGTGTTCCTACGTTGGGTGCATAAATATTTACAATTGTTATATCTTCTTTTTGGATGGATCCCTTGATCATTAAGTAGTGTCCTTCCTTGTCTCCTGTAACATTCTTTATTTTAAAGTCTATTTTTTCTGATATAAGAATTGCTACTCTAGCTTTCTTTTTTTTTTTTTTTTTTGCCGTACGCGGGCCTCTCACTGTTGTGGCCTCTCCTGTTGTGGAGCACAGGCTCCAGATGCACAGGCTCAGCGGCCATGGCTCACGGGCCTAGCTGCTCCGTGGCATGTGGGATCTTCCTGGACCGGGGCACGAACCCATGTCCCCTGCATCAGCAGGCGGACTCTCAACCACTGCGCCACTAGGGAAGCTCTCTAGCTTTCTTTTGATTGCCATTTGCATGGAATATCTTTTTCCATCCTGTCACTTCCAGTCTTTATGTGTCCCTAGGTCTGAAGTGGGTCTCTTGTGGACAGCATATATATGGGTCTTTTTTTTGGTTTCCATTCAGCCAGTCTGTGTCTTTTGGTGGAGCATTTAATCCATTTACATTTAAGGTAATTATTGATATGTATGTTCCTGTTGCCATTTTCTTAATTCTGGGTTTTTTGTTTTTTTTTTTTTTTTTTGTAGGTATTTTCTTTCTCTTGTGTTTCCTGCCTAGAGAAGTTCCTTTAGCATTTGTTGTAAAGCTGGTTTGGTGGTGCTGAATTCTCTTAGCTTTTGCTTGTCTGTAAAAGTTTTAATTTCTCCATCAAATCTGAATGAGATCCTTGTTGGGTAGAATAATCTTGTTTGTAGTTTTTTCCCTTTCATCACTTTAAATATGTCCTGCCACTCCCTTCTGGCTTGCAGAGTTTCTGCTGAAAGATCACCTGTTAACCTTTGGGGGAGTCCCTTGTATGTTATTTGTTGTTTTTCCCTTGCTGCTTTTAATATTTTTTCTTTGTATTTAATTTTTGATAGTTTGATTAATATATGTCTTGGCGTGTTTCTCCTTGGATTTATCCTGTATGGGACTCTCTGCACTTCCTGGACTTGACTCACTGCTTCCTTTCCCATTTTAGGGAAGTTTTCAACCATAATCTCTTCAAATATTTTCTCAGTCCCTTTCTTTTTCTCTTCTTCTGGGACCCCTATAATTTGAACGTTGGTGCGTTTAATGTTGTCCCAGAGGTCTCTAAGACTGTCCTCAATTCTTTTAATTCTTTTTTCTTTATTCTGCTCTGTGGTAGTTATTTCCTCTATTTTACCTTCCAGGTCACTTATCCATTCTTCTGCCTCAGTTATTGTGCTGTTGATTCCTTCTAGAGAATTTTTAATTTCATTTATTCTGTTGTTCATCATTGTGTGTTTGCTCTTTAGTTCTTCTAGGTCCTTGTTAAATGTTTCTTGCATTTTGTCTGTTCTATTTCCAAGATTTTGGATCATCTTTACTGTCATTATTCTGAATTCTTTTTCAGGTAGACTGCCTATTTCCTCTTCATTTGTTAGGTCTGGTGGGTTTTTATCTTGCTCTTTCATCTGCTGTTTGTTTCTCTGTCTTCTCATTTTGCTTAAATTACTGTGTTTGGGGTCTCCTTTTTTGCAGGCGGCAAGTTCGTTGTTTTTGGTGTCTGTCCCTAGTGGCTAAGGTTGGTTCAGTGGGTTGTGTAGGCTTCCTGGTGGAGGGGACTAGTGCCTGTGTTCTGGTGGATGAGGCTGGATCTTGTCTTTCTGTTGGGCAGGACCACATCTGGTAGTGTGTTTTGGGGTGTCTGTGACCTTATCATGACTTTAGGCAGCCTCTCTGCTAATGGGTGGGGTTGTGTTCCTGTCTTCCTAGTTGTTTGGCCTAGGTCATCCAGCACTGTAGCTTGCTGGTTGTTGAGTGGAGTTGCATCTTAGCGTTGAGATGGAGATCTCTGGGAGAGCTTTTGCCATTTGTTATTATGTTGAGCTGGGAGGTCTCTGGTGGAACAGTGTCCTGAACTCGGCTCTCCCACCTCAGAGGCACAGGCCTGACACCCGGCTGGAGCACCAAGACCCTGTCAGCCACACGGCTCAGAAGAAAAGAGAGAAAAAAAGAAAGAAAGAAGGGAACAACCAAACCAAACACAAATCCACCAATGATAACAAGCCCTAAAAACTACATTAAAAAAAAAAAAAAGAAAAACGGACAGACAGAACCCTAGGACAAATGGTAAAAGCAAAGCTATACAGACAAAATCACACAAAGAAGCATACACATACACACTCACAAAAAAGAGAGAAAGGAAAAAAATATATATATCTACAGATAAAAAAGAAAAGGAAGACAGCAACCAAATCAATAAACAAATCTGCCAATGCTAATAAACTCTAAATACTAAACTAAGATAAACATAAAACCAGAAACCAGTCAGTCACATACAGCAAACTCCAAGTCTCCAGTTGCTCCCAAACTCCACTGCCTCAATTTGGGATGATTCGTTGTCTATTCAGGTATTCCACAGGTGCAGGGTTCATCAGGTTGATTGTGGAGATTTAATCTGCTGCTCCAGAGGCTGCTGGGAGAGATTTCCCTTTCTCTTCTTTGTCTGCACAGCTCCTGGGATTCAGCTTTCGATTTGGCCCCGCTTCTGCATGTAGGTCGCCTGAGAGCGTCTCTTCCCCACCCAGACTGGACGGTTTTTTTTTTTTTTTTTTTTGCGGTACGTGGGCCTCTCACTGTTGTGGCCTCTCCCGTTGTGGAGCACAGGCTCCGGACGTGCAGGCTCAGTGGCCATGGCTCACGGGCCCAGCAGCTCTGCGGCATGTGGGATCTTCCTGGACCAGGGCACAAACCCGTGTCCCCCGCATCAGCAGGCGAACTCTCAACCACTGCACCACCAGGGAAGCCCCAAGGACAGGTTTAAAGTAGCAGCTTGTTAGGGGGCTCTGGCTCACTCAGGCTGGGCGAAGGGAGG
The DNA here is from genome assembly GCF_011762595.2 of Tursiops truncatus. Classification (NCBI taxonomy): domain Eukaryota; kingdom Metazoa; phylum Chordata; class Mammalia; order Artiodactyla; family Delphinidae; genus Tursiops; species Tursiops truncatus. Next base: position 38,975,340 of record NC_047042.1, read on the forward strand.
GGTACAGAATGCGGGGCGAGCCTGCGGCGGCAGAGGCCGGCATGACGTTACACAAGCCTGAGGCATGCCGGGTGTTCTCCTGGGGAAGTTGTCCCTGGATCACGGGACCCTGGCAGTGGTGGGCTGCACGGGCTCCCGGGAGGGGAGGTGCGGACAGTGACCTGTGCTTGCACAGAGGCTTCTTGGTGGTGCAACAGCACCTTTAGCGTCTCATGCCCGTGTCTCGGCTCCGCGCTGATAGCCACGGCTCACGCCCATCTCTGGAGCTCCTTTAAGCAGCGCTCTTAATTTCCTCTCCTTGCGCACCCCAAAACAATGGTCTCTTGCCTCTTCGGTCCAGACTTTTCCCCAGACGCCCTCCCCACTAGCTGTGGTGCACTAGACCCCTTCAGGCTGTGTTCACGCAGCCAACCCCAGTCCTCTCCGTGGGATCCGACCTCTGAAGCCCAAGCCTCAGCTCCTAGCCCCCGCCCACCCTGGTGGGTGAGCAGACAAGCCTCTCGGGCTGGTGAGTGCTGGTCGGCACCGATTCTCTGTGCGGGAATCTCTCCGCTTTGCCCTCTGCACCCCTGTTGATGTGCTCTCCTCCGCAGCCCCAAAGCTTCCCCCCCTCTGCCACCCGCAGTCTCCGCCCACGAAGGGGCTTCCTAGTGTGTGGAAACCTTTCCTCCTTCACAGCTCCCTCCCACTGGTGCAGGTCCCGTCCCTATTCTTTTGTCTCTGTTTTATCTCTTTTCTTTTGCCCTACATAGGTACGTGGGGAGTTTCTTGCCTTTTGGGAAGTCTGAGATTTTCGGTCAGCATTCAGTAGGTGTTCTGTAGGAGTTGTTCCCCATGTAGATGTATTTCTGATGTATTTGTGGAGAGGAAGGTGATCTCCACGTCTTACTCCTCCGCCATCTTGAAGGTCTTCCCCTTTCTTAACCTATATATATACACAGTAGATATTTCAAGACCTGTAAAGTTTTTCAAATCAAGCATGGCACATTACATAACAAAATCCTTTCTTCTCCCTCTTTCAACTGAAGAACTTTTAGATGTTAGATATATTGAGTCTCTGAAGAAACCCTTCTATGATGTATTCGAAGTATTTTTGGAATGAGGCAACAAAATTTCAGCAAGTTCATTCCAATAGGAGAGAGCTTCTTTCTTTCTTTTTTTTTTTTTTCCACTTTTTGTAAAACTTTAATTTCTGAGCATTTGGTGCCAAAACCCAGGAGAGAGCTTATTTCCATTATCACCTCCCCAAATTTTCCTTTTGCAGTTTTTCTCTCTGTTCTTAGGGCTTTGATCCTTTTCTGAAATAGGCTTTTTTATCTCTAGATTACATGTCTTCAATGCAGTTGTCCCAGGTTCCTGCTGATCTTTACAGTTCTTTATTCTACTTCTTACTGGTTGGTAGTGATCTCTTTGTACTTAAGATATTCCTCTTTCCAACAGGCAAGTCCTCCTCTTCATGTCAATACAATTTAATCTATTACTATTGGTGTTTGGGATAATTTATAGATTTGGTAGTACATGAAAGAGATTGTGCAGAATAACCTTTCCTTGAGGACATAAGTTATATGCAATCTTTTAAAATTTACAGGGCTCAATCAAAACACTAATAAATTTGAACTTATATGTAGTCTTTTAAAATTTGCAGGACTCAAACTAAACACTATAATAAATATGAGCTTATGACACAATCACAGTAAAAATAATTGCTTCTTAGAGTTTATATTCTACATTTGTGCTAATATTCCATATATGTTCAGAAATGAACTCCCAAATTTAGAAGATGTAAAAAAGAAAAAGTAACATTTTACATTTTCACAGGGCCTCACCCTTTCATTTGTGTTCTACCAAGACAGCTGTCCAATCTATTGGTATTTATTCTAATAGAACGAAAATCTTCCTTACGATTTCATAATATTGTGTATCAGAAGGCAGAATTTTGAAGCCTTTAGTTACATGGGAAAGAGCAATTTTAAAGTGAAGAATTTGTCTTTCAAATGTCACTGGAAAAAGTAATTGACTTCATGTAACCTAAAGCTTTGAAAAAAAAATATATATATATATATTATAGTTTGAAATAAGAGCAAGAGGTCTATTTTTAAAAAGAATGTTATGTTTAAGATTGAAATGTATTATAACTAATGTGTATATCCTTAGTAATTCTTCAAAAATGGACTTAAGATATATGATCTAAATCAGGCTAAACAAATTATTTTCTGGGGCATTTGCTGAAGTTTTCAAAAGTAAAGCTAGTGTTTTGGGAATGAAGGTGGTAATATTAACCTGGAGTTGTTGTAGCCATCTCTCTACTGGGAGACTGTTGCCTGAAAATAAAAAAGAACCTATAAGAAATGGAGATTAGAAATGGAAGAGTGAGAGCTCTTGCTCATTCCTAGAGATTTCATTTATGAAAGTCAATATATTCCATTAATTTCTTAAGCAAAAGTAGATGATTAAGATTTATCTGTCATGGAAAATTGACAGCAGAAAAAAGAAAGACCAAAGTGAATGAATAGAACAGTTAAGCCCACAGAAAGAAATATAATACAAGAAGTAAAAGAATTTAAGAATTATAATATTTTCAGAGTGTTTGAAAGTTACTGTGCCTAGAAAAATAAAAAAGAGAAAATGGGATTATAGGAAAGATTCAATGTATGAACAAGAAACATTTAAAATGTCATTGCCAAAATAAAAATTTACTAGAGTAAAATCATAAGTAGATGAAGAATAAATAGTACTATACAAGATAAAATCAAATTTCTGGACTACAGAGTGAAACCAAAAGAAGTGTAGATTATCAAGTTGAAAGACATAATGTTCTCAGAAAATACAGCATCTCATCCCCAGAGGGTTAGAAGGAAAAGAATGCAAAGGAAGAAATTTGAAAAGAAGGAAAGAAAATGAGAGAGAGAACAGCTAAAAAACATTTTCCCAAGATGAAGAAAAGACTCAAGTCTTAAAATGGAAAGGAAATATCAAAGACAAAATTGAAATATAAGGAAAAAAACATATATAGATACATACTACACGGAAGTTCAGAATAAAAAGCATAGAATATCTTAGAGGCTATTTATTACAGTTCACCCTCCGACATCCAAAATTCACAACACTTCCACAGGCAAAATATTCTCATCCCCTCTCAAGTTCCCCCAAATTCTCATCCCAGAAAAGTATATAAGCTCCAGAATCCAGAATCTCATCTCTATCAGTTCCAGGTAAGAATAAAGCACCTCTGATGTAGTTCCTTATTCAAATCACTTAATTACTATAACCATCCCATTTCATGGAAGGGAACAGAGATCTTAACTATTTATTGTAGCCACACAACAGGTCCTGGGAAGGCACTGGTAGCCCTCTGTAGGAGGTGATACAAAGATCTAAGGCCACTTAAGAAACTCCCAGGTCCTAGACCAAACCAATCATGTATAAAAAAGAGGAGTTTTAAAATCTTTAAAAAATTAATAGTGTATGATTCCTTCAAAAAAGAAGAAAAAAGGAAAATAAGAAATCAACATCAGGCTTCTCATCACAAGCAGGAAGTCAAATGAAAATGAAAAAAGAAAAATTCACATACATGAAATCTATATAATATGTTTTCTTTAATATGTCATCTTTCTTTAATATGTTTTTGGAGGTCCTGGCCAATGTAATAGAGTAAGAAAAGGAAAAAAATGGTGTTTTACCCTAGGTTAAGAAGCAGACCTTAAGGCAAAAGTTCTTGTGCTGCTACTTTTTTAAGGAGTACAATCATAGGGAAGCAGGAGTGAGTTAGGAAAGAAAAACAACCAATACAAGGTTGCATTCCTGAGCTGGCCATCACTTGGTGTCAAGCACAATTAGTTGCTCTGTCTCATAGAACTATCTTTAAAAAGTCTTGTCTGGGAGGAAAATTAAGCTAAAGATTTAGCCAGTGACTTCTATGACCCCTTGGTCTCCCATAGTGAGCTAACGCACCCAAACTTTTTGTTTTTAAATACTTGAGAATCAATAGGGTTTCATACCTTCATTATTAAGAAGGAAGCACTGAAGTCTGTGGCTGGGGTGGACAGTGGGAGCCTTGGCAAGACTAGAGATAGGTGAGTGAAAGAGGATCTAAAGCCTCACGTAAGATGTGTGTAATACAAGGGGTGTAAATGTTAGAAAGTAAGAGATAAAACTGTTTGCAAAACATATGATTGCCTTCTTTGAAATCTAAGGCACATCAAACTCTGATACAGGGTTAATTTTGAGGAGAAGATGGCAATTGGTGGGGACCAAGAGGATTTTTATATTTTATTCTAAACATGTTGGTTTCAGTTCTATAATGGACAATTTCACTATATAATCATTATTAAATATAAAAAAGTTAATGTATTTTAAAAAGGCACAGTCTTAGGGGGATTGCCCACATTTTTATGAGTTTTACCTTCAGGATCCTCACCAGATTCTCATGGTAAAGATCAGAGAAAAGTCCCCTTGTGCTCCAGAATGGCAAAAGGAGGAAAGTAACCATTTCAGAATATGACTAGAGCCTTCAGGTCTCCATATCGAAGGTGGATCCTCATGGCAAACTACCCTGGCAAAGCCTTATCTAGCCTAGAGCGAGAGCTATTAGACAACTCCAGCCATGCTAGCCTTCCTGTCTACATAAGGGAAGGGAAAAAAAGGCTAAGAAACTCTGAAAATCATATACCAGAAATTAAGGCCTCTTTAAAAAACCTGAGATTTAAGCAAAATATTATAGAATACTTCATCTCCCCAATGCCTACCAACACATCAAGAGACCCTAAGAAAATAACAGTAGATTACAACTAAGAGAGGTGAAAGACACCAACTTTAAGATGGAGTTTCTATAGAAGCCCAAAGGTAATAACAAGAACACTAGAAGATAAACATAAAACCTCATAGTAAAGGCCTATTCATCTCAGTTCCTGTTACCTGATACATCTTGTCTGGCTTTAAACAAAAAAATTGCAAGGCATGCTTAAAGCTAGAGAAAACACAGTCTAGAGGGACAAAGCAAGCATTAGAACCAGATGCAGACATGGCAGAGATTTTGGAATTATCAGTCTGGGAATTTAAAACAGGATTAATACGTTAAATGCTCTAATGGAAAAAATAATTGACAATATGCAAAAACAGATGGGTAATATAAGCAGAGAAATAGACACACTAAGGAAGAATCAAAATGGAATGCTAGAAATCAAAATCACTGTAACAAATGAAGAAAGCATTTGATGGCCTGTTTAGTAGACTGAACACAGCAGAGGAGTGAATCAGTGAGCTTGAAGATATGTCAATAAAACTTGTCTAACTGAAAAGCAAAGAGGCAAAAAGAACAACAACAAAAAAAAATAGAAGATCCAAAAACTGGGAAAATTACAAAGGTGTAATGCACACATAATGAGAATAACAGAAGGAAAAGAGAGAAAAAAAATAAGAAAAAATATTTGAAGTAATATGGGCTAAAAATTTTTCAAACTCAATCACAGACACCAAACCACAGATCTAAGAAGCTTAAAGAATATCAAACAAGATAAACACCAAAAAAATCTACACCTAGGGACATCATGTTCAAGCTGCAGAAACCAAAGACAAACAGCAAATCTTGACCTATGCAGGCAGAGGTTAAGAATTACATCATACATCTCTTCAGAAACCATGCAAGCAAGAAATGAGTGGAGTAAATTATTTAGTTTGAAAGAAAAAGAAAGGCTGGGTCTGGATGAGTTTGACCTTCAGTCAGACCTTCATCTGGCTTTTGATTGAGAGCCTGGCAGATCTCTGCTTCCTTGGTCCTGAAACACTGGGAGGGATTAATTTCCACCATTATTAGGTTTTGAGAAAAGCTTTTTAAACTTCTACCCTGTGGAGGTTCAAAATATGACATATATCTAGAGACGGAGATGACTGTGAATTTGAAGCAGTCCCGCTAGGAGAACTTTCTCTTAAGCACCACAAAGCTACAGAATATTTCACTCTGCCTTTAAAATGTTTCTCAGTCCCCAGCTTCCCACACCACCATAGAAGTCAGCAAATATCCCAGGATGAAAGCCAGTCATGCATTTGAGATTCCTCAAATATCAATCCATCATTTAAAAATGTACAGTTGTTTAAAGCTCTGCTGGTTTCCCTTTCCCCCCAGTAGGGACCCTCTCCCTAAACCAAGCTAACCTCAGCTCATACCAATATTTGGCAAATACTCCCAGGAAAGGAAACAGCTAGAGGTCTGGAGCTCTCCCAGAGAGCCCTTTCATTTCTGGAATTTTATTTCACTTAGTCTTTGCTAATCCAGAGTACTCTCATGTTCTCAAAATTAGTTTTCTTTATGATATCCTTTTGCAGTTTAGTTGTTATACCTACCACGATGTATTACATCCAACACAGAAGCCACTTTATCCTTTAAAATATAGATATAAATTATATATAATATATATTTTATAATGTAGCTTGAATGCTAGAATAAAAGTACAGGTTTATTCTTTATTACCAAAATTAATACACATATACAGTGTGTACATACTTTAAAATATTTCACTAATATTGATATATGATCAGCAGTGTTTAGAGATCAGTTTATGAAAATTACCCTGTTACACTGCTCCAAAAACCACCTGTTTTGACTTCTTAGCATGTTCACAAATCTGCTCCAGAAGAAATTAAGCTTTTCAATGGTCTTTGCTGAAAAATTTTGATATATATGTAGAATCTGATTTTATAGGACATATATATCCACAGAAATGTGCAGCTGTCCTTAAATAAAGATATAGCAATGTTCTGCATTGGAAGAATTTTTTTTCTTGAAAGAATGATGAACTATAGGAACACTTTAAAAAAAGAAGATAAGAATCATATTCCTTTTGCTGAGAATCATTTTACTTATTAAAACAAGTAACCAACATACTAGTTTTCTTCTTGTTGAATTCTTGGTGTTCACAACTGATGGCCTAATAAAAGAAGTATATCATGTTTTTTACTATTCAAGTTAAATAAATTATGATGAGCTTTATCTTTCATAAAGTGAACCTAAACTGGTTGTTCTATTTCCTAGTGCATCTTTTACATATCTTCCAGATGTTCCCATCACCAAGATTTTTTGAATATCCACTCCTTTATGGTGGGTTCATATTTCTCAAACTTCAGTCGTGTTTTTTGTTTTTTTTAATCTCTTGCCTTACTTTACTTTCTTGGAGTTATTCTGTGAATCTTTTTGTGCTGTTTGAAAAGCACTCAGCTATCTGAACATCTGGAAATAGAACTTTGCAATTAACAGTCACATTTTCATCTCTGGAAGCCTGATAGTTTGTAAACATCTTGTTGTTGCCTTTTTACTAGGTATGTTGAGAAACTGCACCATCTGGGTCTAATGAAGGAAATGAAAACTGAGCATCAGAATACTCATGGCACGGTTGCCCAAAGCATCCCTGTACCTTATTTCACCTTTGCATTTATTTTACCTTTCTTGGGCTAAGTGCTTTTTTCCTCTATACTGCTGAATTGCCATTGACACAAAATAAGTAACAATGCCCTTTCAACAATTATTTAAAATTTAAATGCTTTGATAAAACTGGGGTTCTTAACCTGAGTTCTGAATTTTAATAAGACAACATATTTCTTTTGTGTATCTAGTCTTGTTTTGACTTGAACTAAATACGATTTGAGTATGAGATTTAGGAATCTCATACTTTCTCTTGGCTGTCTCACAAAAAGATGGGATCTACTTTAATTTATGAGGCTCTAGGCTACTGTATCTCAAACTCTGACCCCCTTACTACAGAAATATAAAATATCACATTGCTGTATTTTTATGTTACTTAGTCCTGAAACCTTGCAGGGACAAATTAGAAATGACATCTTATTTAATTCCTTTAAATAATCAGAAATTTGCTAATATATTAGACTGATTTTAGGTGAATCATTGACATGTAAATTAGGTTTTGTACTTGGGATTTTAAGTCAATAAATGAAATTGACAATAGTTGAATCCATAGGTTTTTCAAATTGAGGTAAATGGATTTCTGGTAATTTCAAAGAGTCCCTTTGGGTGGGGATTTAATGGAAACAAGGGTGGGGGAATGTGGATAATAGAAGTAAGCAGGGTTCCTCTAGGCCTTCCCATCATGATCAGAGAAGCTTGACTTTCATCTGTTTTTGCATATTGTTTCTTTGTAAGATTTGATTTGAAAGAACTTTCCAGGACCTTAAAAAAAAAAAAAAAATTGAAGTCATTGACATTTTCAATGTCTCACTCTGGAGTCTAAGAACAAACAAACAAACAAAAAGGAAACCTAGAGATGAAGGGCTTTCCCAGAGGCTAATTCACAGCTAACCCATGAGAGAATTTTGACAGTTTCTCCTAACTTTAAGTTTTATGGTTATTCAAATGGACCAACTAGAGAACTGAAGAAGGTACACAAAAATAGAAAGAAATACAGGAAAGCACCAAATTTATAACATCATTTAAATTAATAAAGAATTTGCAGAGACATTTATAAAATGCCATTTTTGAGGAAAAGAGTTGTTAATGACTATAGACAACTATCTATAGCTTCACTTCTCGAAATCTATACGTATGTGTGTGTTATTTCCATAAAAATAGCCAAATAATTATATATGTGGTAAGATAGCTGGTAGAAATATTTACATCACTTTTTACTCAACAGTTCTTTTTTTCCTCAAAACTGTTCTGAAAATCCCCAATGTGCTCAATAAGCATCTTATCAAAAAACATTTTTTAAAATACGTTATAGTTAATATTTATTATCCAGTATGGTACTAACTATTCCAACTTGGGATAAAGGTCTCAAAACCATTAAGATAAACTTAACAGACAAGTCCTTCAGTGTAGCTGTAGAAGAGGCAATAATAATTGAATACTGTAACTCTACAGTTGATGTCATAAAAATTATATAATAAATGGAAGAAGTATCAGATTTTAAAATAACTATCATACCAGTTTTAATCATTTAGTATGAATAAAGGAATTGACCTTTCCCCTATATTCCTTAAAATCTAACAAATTTTTTTTTTTTTCCGCTACGCGGGCCTCTTACTGCTGTGGCCTCTCCCGTTGCGGAGCACAGGCTCAGGACGCGCAGGCTCAGCGGCCATGGCCCACGGGCCCAGCCTCTCCGCAGCACGTGGGATCCTCCCCGACCAGGGCAGGAACCCCCGCCCCCTGCATCAGCAGGCGGACTCTCAACCACTGCGCCACCAGGGAAGCCCCAAACTAACAATTTTTTTTTTTTTAATCTAACAAATTTTTAAAAAATCTATCAGCATGTACTATTCTTTAGAGGAAGAATAGAACTAAAAAGTAGAAATATCTTTGGTATAGGAAGACAGGCCACAAATGACAATTATTCCTGTGTATATGTCATTCCACAAAACCTAGTAGTAGTAGGAAACAAAGTATACAGTTTGGGTCAAATGTGCATGTATTATGGTGAAATAATAGATTCAGAAGTGATAGTGATTCCATTAGTCATTAACTGTTCCCTTGTCTGACAACACTGCATAATTAAATACACAATTAAGATGTCCTACAGATTACATTTTGTACTTTTGTAATAGTTAGTATGGATTTAAACAGACAGCTGAATCATCCCATTACATTAGCACAAACTTTCTTGTATTTTTGTACTAACTTTACAATTCTTTTGCATCTCTGATCTTCAGCTGTCTGTACTTTATGGTACACATTTACTGAGTGATTAACAACTATAATAAGTCTAAAAATATATAGCAGTAGGGCTTCCCTGGTGGCGCGGTGGTTGAGAGTCTGCCTGCCGATGCAGGGGACGCGGGTTCGTGCCCCGGTCCGGGAGGATCCCACGTGCCGCGGAGCGGCTGGGCCCGTGAACCATGACCGCTGAGCCTGTGCGTCTGGAGCCTGTGCTCTGCAACGGGAGAGGCCACAAAAGTGAGAGGCCCGCGTACTGCCAAAAAAAAAAAATATATATATATATATATAATCAGTAGTCAAATCTGAATCTTCGTCAGGGCAATTCTCCTCCATCGATGTAAAGACCTGGGGAGGTTTTCACTTAATCTACCCATGCATTTGACATCAATATCAGTGGTTTTTAAAAATTTTTAATTGTAGCAGAAAGAAAAATACAAAATTCACCCTCTTAACCATTTTTAAGTGTACAGTTCAGTAGTGTTAACTGTATTTAATTGTTACAGATCTCTAGAACTCTTTCATCTGGCAAAACTAAAACTCTATACCGATTTCCTCCTCATTGCCCAGCCCCCAGAAACCACCGTTCCCTTTTCTGTTTTCATGATTTTGAGTGCACTAGGTATCTCATATAGTGGAATCATATGGTAATAGTCCTTTTGTTACCGGCTCATTTAACGCAGAATAACGTCTTCAAATTTCAATGGTATTGTAGCATGTGACAGTATTTCTTTCTTTTTCAAGGCTGAATAATATTGCATTGTATGTATGTACCACATTTTCTTTATTCATTCATCTGTCCATGGATATTTGGGCTTCTTCCAATTCTTGGCTATCAAGAATAATGCTGCAATGAACATGAGTGTACAGATATCTCTTTGATATTCTGCTTTCAACTCTTCTGTATATATGTGTATACCTAGAAGTGGAATTGCAGGATCATGTGGTAGTTCTATCTTTAATGCTTTGAGGCACCTCCATACTATTTTTCATAGCGGCTGCAACATTTTGCATTCCCACCAACCGTGCACCACCATTCCAATTTCTCCACATCTTCATGAACACTTGTTGTTGTTGTTTTATAGTGATCATCCTAATGGGTGTGAAGTGATATCTCATTGTGGATTTGATTTGCATTTCTCTAATGATTAGATTTTAGTGTCTTTGCATATACTTGATGGCCATTTGTATATCCTCTTTGGAGAAGTATCTGTTCTGGTCCTTTGTTAATCTTAAAATTGGGTTACATGTTTTTGTTGTTGTTTAGTTGCATTAATATCAGTTTTATCTTAAGTTTTATTAAATTTTACAATATTAATTTCTACCCACAAAAACAGGGCAATTACCTATTTTTATATAAAATATTATGACAGTTGGGACATGCAGCAGATAATCTTACATGAGCAAATCTCAACACCTTTTTAAACTTTTACCCTCACAATTAATGGCCTCACAGTGTTTATTCAGATTATTATGAATTTGTGTTCTCCAGATTGCACTGAGTAAATATTCCCTGTAAGTTTCTTCCTTTCATGTCTCTTTGGTAATAGACACATCCCGGAAAATTAGAATCAAAATACATACCATGTTAATATTGTTTCATATGATCATAGTCAGAGCTCCTATCATTTTATCCAGTTTGAGTACACAGACAACTCCTGAATGTGTTGAATGGCTGCCATCCACCTCACTACTTAGTTCTTTACATGAGGAGGAAATTTCAACAGAGTGCTTCCCTGCAAGTGCATATGAGTCAAATCTAAGGTAGCTATTATTTTTCTCCAAGTTTCTTTCAAGGCACCAAAATTATATTAGCATTTCCCTTTTGTTATATGCATTCACTGACTCCTTCTCCCTCAGTTTACAATCTCTTTTTTCTTTCATTTATCATTAATTTTCATCTAAACCTTTCCTGCTGAGATAGGTTCAGGCATTGACGCTTCATATTGCTGGTAGCTAGATGAAACATCTCCTTTATTCCATTTCTGCCTATGGAGGGTCAGACTGAACAAATACTCGGAATGGGACTATCACATTCACTAGGCAACAAAACATTTACAGCCATCAGCCCCAACTTGGCAAGGTATGGAGAAGAAATAATCCATCCCACTCATCCCTTTGGAATTTTTTTAGATAGGTTCAGATTAACAGATATAATTTCTCATTTTGGGCATTTCACGCTCTGGGACAGTAGCTCTAGTCTAGGAACTACTAAGACTGGCATTGAAAAAATATTGTGCTTAAATATAAGTCTTGAATATAAGCTCCTGTATCCTCCCTCATTCCCTTTTCCCCAATTTCACCACAAATGCATAACAATTTAGCTAATGAAGACCCATAATTAGACCTCTTGATATTAAATTGCAAAATATAAGGCTGGAAGTTTGTAGACTAGCCCTTTAATCTTTTGTCACCATCAATCATTTTAAACAGATATTTTAATTGACCATGTCAGTTATTATGTAAAGAATATGAAATGTTTATTGTTAGTGATGTTTCTATACCCACTGCTGCATTAGGTGGATAGAGAAGTGAATGCGTTGATCTGATGAAATGTAACTGGGAAGACCAAACTGGTACAATATTTTTTTGTCCTAGTCTTTTTATAGTATTAGCATTGACTCCTTTTTGTCCCAGTCTTTTAATAGTATTAACAACATTGGCTTCAGTTTACTGGGTATGGAAATCCAAACCCGGAACATGAATCAAGTCCTGTCAGTGTCCATTTAAGTACACTTCCCTACCCCCAGCCATAAGTAAAAAGCGAAAGTAATCTACTAGCCCACTATGTGCTGGCCAGGGTAAACTTTAGACTTTGCCTTTTCTGGTTGTTAAACGTTTGACTTTGGTGGAGGCTACCAGTACATATCACCATTTGGCACATGGTTGCATGACTTGAGTTCCCTTACGTCTGTTCCTGTCATGGACCTAAGCTGCCACTTCAAGAGATCAAACTAGAGTGTCAACTTCTTGACTGTGATCATCTTCAGATCCTGGCCACAGGGTTGTTTTGGTTAAGTGTCAGCATGCCTCACTTTGATTTTATCTCAGAATTTCCATAGAGATTTTCAAAGAGTAGTATCCCTTATAAAGGTCCTTTTCATGACCCATTTTGCAGAACAAATTACAAGCCCAAGAGTCAGTATACCCAAATAGTAGGGCTTTTATTTTTTTCCCAGTTCTTTTATCATTGCAAGGAGCAGAGCCTGTAATTCAGCTCTTACATGAGGATTTTACTATTTGCTGTTTGCAGGGTAGCTGACTTTTACACTGAGTCATGGCCCAGTCATGCTTCTGGAACTGTACTCTCTAAACCAGACCAATTGCCTGGCATCTTTAGCCACCCCGTCAAAAGCAAGCCCATTAAGCAATAGCTATCAGTAAGTCCTCAGGCAGCTCTACGGTAGGTTATAGGAGAAATGAGACTACTTGCTTATGAATGCAGTGACCCTTTCTTGCAGAAAAAAAAAAGCATGTTCTTGTACATACCATTTGCCTTCCATCTTGTGAGGAAGCTTCTTTAGGTGTTGCCCTCTGTTGGAATGCCTTCCAGCTATCACCTATGGTTATAGGTATTTCAGGTCTTAATACAATCTTAAGCATTTACTTACTTTGGCTGTCTGCAAAGGTGCTCAATAACAAGTCAGTAACTGTCTTTCAAAGGGAGTATGCCAGAGAACCGCATCTGATAATTTTCTAGTCCAAGACTAGATAGGTTGCCATTAAGTAGTAGTAGTAGGTACAGACTTTTGTGAGAGGTTCCAGTTGGCATGAGTGTAGGTGGCCAACACTTGTTAATGTCATTTCAACATTAGGGCTATGTAGTCGTAAAGAAATAGCTTGATTTACAACCTTCTGCCGTTCTAAGAACACTTGTTTTTGCTCAAGCTTCCAGTTAAATATGGACTTTCTTTCAATGGTGTTAAGGATTCTAGCCAACAGTATCCCAAAGCAAGGAGTATGAATTCTCCAAAAGTCAAGAAATTCCAATAGGCATGGCTCATACAGAGAGACAGGCAGTGAAAACGATTTGTTTTTAGTGATCTGTGATAAGCCATATGTTGCTCCCATCCAAGTAATCCTTAAGAGCCTCACAGCCTATGTGGGGTTCTGGATTTTTGTTGGGTTAATCAATAATCCCTGATTATCATGTGATTCATGACCATAGTAAGGTTGCTTTGAGTTTGATCCTCAATTTCAGAAATAATTATAATATCATCAGTGTAGTATATTATAATTTTGCCAGTTGCATTAGACTTGGTCCCACCTCATTAGATTGTGACAGTATAAGGGAGAGTTCAAATATTCATCAGTTGAATAGATTATATCATCTCACAAAGTGAGGATATTGAGAATACTGAGTTATTAAGTCTCTTGTAATTTATTGTTGGTGTCTTAATTCCATTGGCTTGCCTCACTGTCCACACCAGGCTATTATACAATGAGTTCTGAACACGAATACACACCTGAATCTGATGTTTTCTGATTTGAGTTGGCTTGGGTAATTCTGATTCAATTTTGCTTGTCTACTTAGCATTTGACAAAGGGAAGATATCTTTTCTTGTGTACCTGGTTAGGAGGAATTTTCATTCAGATATTATGTCTATACCAATTATCCACTCAAGTAATGCAGATGCCACCAGGACATACATTTTTTTATCACACATTCCAAAATTTAAGCAGACATTTATTTTTCCCAACTACTGTAGCATCTCCATATCCCCATACATTCATTCTGCACCTGGAACAGGCTTACTGGCAGGTCTAGGCAGTACTATACACTGTACTCCTTTATCTAATAGGCTTAAACATTTCTATTCAGCCTTCAAACCATTGCACCCAATATTGGGGTAACTTATTGGAGACTGGGTCAAGGGACCCTGACGTTCATGTCAATTTTCTTCTTATATTACAAACTTAATGTTAAAAGAGGACATTTTGACAACCAATACTGGAGCCGCATCAGAACTTTTCTTAGTTATTGGTCTAAGCTCAGACTGAGCATATATGCCTTGAGGTTTTTATATCCTAGAAAGTTCGAGGTTAGAGAGTTGTAAGTTCCTAAATTTCCTATAAAATTCCACCAAGCTTTCAGTGAACACACTGTCAGTTTTCTCCTTATACATACCATTTATAATTAACCATCTCGAGACTCCCATGTAATTATGCTCTGAATAGTTGTCTCCTTTTATTATGTTAAAGCCCCTTATGAGGAAGCTGGGAAACAAGATCTGTGATGGCTGCTTTTACATTTTCCTACAGTTCTCACAGCAAAAGTCACTTTAGTGCTTTCCTAGTAGGAGTCCCTTTATTACAGTATAATTATAGTTGGGTGGGGGACAGGCATCCATTAGGGATTTTATTTCCATAGTGGTGGAATGTCAGAAGCAGGAACCTGTGGGCCTGAGATTTTCGTACTGAGCAACACAAAGGAGATGGCTTTGGTCAAATCCCTATCCCATCCATTCCCCCAGGCAATACCAGCAAGAAGCAGTGAGAGCCGCAGTAGCATAAGATGAACCAAAAAGACCAAAATAAAACCATGAAGGCAAACAAAACAAAAAAAAACACCACAAAATTAAACTGTCAGTGGAACAAAACTAGGCTGAAATCTGCATGCTAAACAGAGTGAATGATTACTAAAATAGAATATTTAAAGATCTGATTGGAACCAGAGCCTCCTAACACAATGGGAAAACTTACAGGATACAAGCAAAACTTATACAGTATAAGCAAAAATCACTTATCATAATAAGAACTAGGGAAATAAAAAGTAGAATGGAAAAAAGACAATCAACTTACGTCATCACTGAGATAAATCAGATGTTGGAATTGCCAGCATTCAGTTTAAAGCAGTTCATAAA
Organism: Tursiops truncatus; assembly: GCF_011762595.2. Taxonomy (NCBI): domain Eukaryota; kingdom Metazoa; phylum Chordata; class Mammalia; order Artiodactyla; family Delphinidae; genus Tursiops; species Tursiops truncatus. Next base: position 38,990,862 of record NC_047042.1, read on the forward strand.
AATACTTCAAGATCAATTATAAATTGTCTTGAAACAAATGAAAAGAGAAAACTCAGGAAAGAAAGGAAGTTATAAAAAAAAAGAACCAGCAGAAGAAAATGGAAAATATAGAACTGAAAATTTCAGTAAGTAAATTTCATATTATAGCAAAATATGTGGGATGCAGCAACAACCATGTGAGAAAAAAATATATAGCACTAAATGCTTACTTTAGAAATTTGGAAAGGTCTCATATCAATTTTCTAGGTTCCCACATGGAGAATCTAGAAAAAAGGAAAGAGCAAAAGGAACCCAAAGAAAGTAGAAGGAGGGAAATAAAGAAAAGAGCAGAAATCAATAAATTAAAAACAAGGGAACAATAGAGAAAGTCAATTAGACAAAAGTTGGCCTTCAAAAGAAGTCTATAAAATTGACAAACCTAGTCTAGCAAGACTGACAACAATAAAAACAAAAGGACACAAATCACTAATGTCCAGAATGAAATAGGGAATGTCACCTTAGATCCTATAGCCATTAAAAGAATATTAAGGAAATAGGGCAAACAACTTTATGCTCATGAATTTGACAACTTAGAAGAAATGTACCAATTTCTAGAAAACTGCAAACTACCTAAACTGAACTGAGGTGAAATAGATCATCTGAATAGTCACATAACTATTAAAGAAATTGAATCCATATTTTAAAATCTCCCAGAGAGGAAAGTGGAAATCACCAGCACCATCTGGTTTCACTGGAAAATTCTACCAACACTTCAAGAAAAATTAACACCAATTTTACAAATTTTACACTATCTGTGTCAGAAATAGAAGAGGAAGGGACACTTCCCAACCTATTTTGTGAATGAGAGAATTATTCTGATACCACAGTCAGACAGTACTAAAAAATGACAGACCAGTGTCTCTCAAGACTTTCTACATAAAAATCCTCCATACCAACATTAGTGAAACTTACCCAACCAAGTATTGAAAGAACTTTTTCCATGACCAAGTGGTAAGTATTCTGAATATACAAGGGTAGTTAAATATTCAACTATCAATCAGTATAATCCATCATACTGAGGCAGGAGACAGACGGGCCCTGGGGCAAACGGTTTGAGTTCGTTCCCTGTGGACCAATACTCCGAGAGGGGACTAACAGGACAATTGAGAGAGGAGGCTGGGCCCTGCCCAGATAGAAGATAAGAGACCACATATTCCTCGTTCTCAAAGTCAGGAGACCTCCCTGCCTACACATGGTGCAGAAAGGCTCCTTGGAGGTCAAAAGGGGAATGATGCCAAGTGACCAAACCTACCCATAGGCCTCTTCCTTAGAATCCATCTTGGCTAAGAGATGTGCGTGCACACATGGGAAAATCCTGAGCTATACCAAAAACGGGCTTCGAACGAGGCAAATCAAAATGACTGGCCAAAGGAAACCCAGAAGAAATGCCCCATATAAGTGATTTAAACTGCCATGAGGGTGCGACTCTCTCTTTGAGCTTACCCATGTGTCTATCAACACGTAGTGTACTTCTTTTTTCCCTAATAAATACTTTACTTATATCACCACTTTCCGTCTTTGTGGGAATTCTTTTGTGCAAAGCCGAAGGGCCAGGGCCTTGTCACTGACCACTGGTCTAGTGGCTAAGATTCAGTGCTCTCACCGCTGAGACCCAACCTCAGTTTCTGGCTGGGAACTGAAACCATGCTTCAAGCCGCTGCAGACCGAGGCCACCCGAGATTAATATCAATAGTCTGAAAAGGAAATCATATGGATCATATCAATTGGCCCAGAAGAAGAATTTAACAAAACCCAACACCAATTCAGGAAAAAAATTTCAGCAAACTAGGAATAAAAGACAGTCACCTGAAAATTGCTAACAAGCGTCTATACAATAACCTATAGCCAACATCACAGTACTTAATGGTAAAAGACTGGACCATTTTCTCTTAAGATCAGGAAGAAGGAAAGAATATCCACTCTCATCACTCATATTCAACATATTACTGGAAGATTTGGTTACCGTAGTAGGATAAGAAAAGAAAATAGAAGGCACATAGTTAGGAAAGGAAAAAATAAAACTTCCCTATTGGCAGCCAAAAGGCTGCAGCAATTCCAGACTTCTCATGTGTATACCATACTGTCCAGAGCAAAAGAGAAATCTTTTCTTCCCTTCCCCTTCCAAACATTTGACTCTGAGCTGTAGTGTTGTGGCCAGGAGGATGTCTTGCACTGAATAGCTTAGGTCTGGGTTACTGACCTTTCCTGAACCGTTTACTCTGGCAAGGGTGGAGAAATTATTCTGTTGAATTTGTGGCCATCAAGACCCACACTGGAGCTGAGGAATATCAGTGCCAAGCACCGACATCACTGTTGTTAATGGATAACTGGGGGTTTGGGCTGGGGGACAGTGCAACTCTCTTCTTGACAAGTAAATCCATTTGTGGAAATGACGTTTTAAGATAATGTAAATTCTATAAAAATTATTCAACAGATAATGAGACAGATACTGACTGTAGGTAGGACAGGTGCTGTTTTTAGACAGGATGGTAAAAAAAAAAAAAAGCCATCTTAGAGAAGGTACCATTGGAGCTAAGTCCTGAAAGTGAAGGAGGAGCAGGTCTTGTGAAGAGCTTTGGCAAGAACAATCTAGGCAGATCGATTATGGTCTGGTTGCTTATTTCATTGTGCATCTCCTCCACAGATCATCACTAAAGATCATTGGACCATGCTGGCTAACTCCCTGCTATACCTAGCAGGGCCTTGCAAAGATTAGGTATTCAAATATTCCTGGTTAAAGAATGAGGAGGAAGGGAATTCCAAGCACAAAGACTCCGTGAAATGCTTTGGAACTGTTTCTGAAAGAATGGAAAAGAGAAAGCTGGTTTAGGCCAATGGAACAGATCAACAAATCCACGTCACTTGTAGGAAAGAATGGGTAATCTCAAGTGCAACAGATGCGATGTAATGTGGGGGAAAAAGGAAAGGAGCTCAAATAAGTAAAATGGGCTTCAATTACAGAAGTTTTAGAATCCAAATAGAACTTAGCTCTGATGGCCTATGCAGTAGGGAAGCATTATTAGTTCTTGAACAGTGAAATAGAATGATGAAAAATTAAATAAGACTATTCTGGAAGGAATGAATAGGCTGACTGAATCGATAATTATGATCTTTAATTATCACTGTGTCATGTGTGTATAAAAATCAATGCTGTTGAAAGGTTACTAAATAAATCAGACTGTAGGGACTTCCTTGGCAGTCCAGTGGTTAAGACTCTGTGCTTCTAATGCAGGGGACATGGGTTTGATCCCTGGTGGGGGAGCTAAGATCCCACATGCTGCGTGGAGCGGCAAAAAAAACAAAAACCAAAATAATCAGACTGTATTCTAATAATATTGAGTGGCTACTATGAGTTATACACTGTTCTAACCACTTTATATGCGATTATTTGATACATCACCTTAGAAGACAGGTGTTATTTTCCCATTTTACAGGTGGCAGCTAAGGTACAGAGAGCTAAGAAAATTATCCAAGTTCAGCCAGGTAATAAGGTGTGGAGCTGAGTGGAACTGTACACTTAACCAACGTGTGATGTTACCCTTCCAGAGTCCTGTGGAAATAAAAAGCTTTTTAGAGTTTTCAAAAGAACAGGAATGGACAACATTTGGACTCGTATGTTGAATATTTCAATTTTGGCTCAGTATCTCTAAGGAATAATTGAGTTCTTTTTCCCAAACTCATCTATTAGCTCTTGAACTATACTCTCCAGAAATTCAATTATAAAAAAACAAGGCATAAGGGTTTCACTTTCTGTATATATTTTCATTTTGTTCTTTCCACAAGTTTATTTTTATCTAGAGCCTGAGTTAGACATTTAATATTTTCCCCTAATATCTTTTTTTTTTCTTTTTGCATTCAAGTATTTTTCACTAACAATCTGTAGTTACTTTTCGGGGAGTTTTCTTTCAATCTTTTTAATTTAAATTTTGTTGAACACTTAAAATTTCTGAACACCTTTGATTTATACCCAAAGTATGTAATTCTACTTGTAAATAGTATGTTTAAGTTAAGAAATATCCCCACAAAATACTGCGTGCTCTTCAGAGCAAGAATACTTGCATTAGAAATGTCTTATTCGGTACGTTCTTAAAATTATAGTTAAATAATATCTGTGTGCTTAATTCAGGAGAGATAATTTCTCTGATAATCCAAATTGGTACTCCACTTCTCACCAAAAATGCTCATGCCTTTATTCTTTTTATCTTGAGATGGTAGAAGTGTTGATCTCAGTTAAATGTTATTTCAAGAATATTTCTTAAGGCATTTTAAAAACTTTTTCCTTACATTTTACTATGAAAAAGTAAATTATGCAGAAAGACATTTTTCATCAGTTCTTTCAACGTCACTCTCTAATATGGCATGACCTAGCCATAATTTTCTTTGAGATAGTTAATATTTCAGTACTAATTTTTGATGTGCTGCAAATATCATATTGATTGCACACTATAATGTTTAATCAGATTTTCTAAGCAGAAATGCTCTTCATCTTCTCATATTCTGTAAGATGTTTTACCTGTAATTAAAGAGTCAGCTATACTGAAAATCACTGTGCTTTGCTCTTTCTAGTATTATTACATAATTATTGATTGTCGGACTACTTTTAATTCTCCCTTGTTAGTATAAACTACATCACTTAAAAATATATAAAAATCCCCGAAATATTGTGTTATATCCGTTTTTCCTAAAATGATTGAATATTTTTATATCAGTGCTAATTTTAAAAAAAATTGTATAGCACATTTTTAGCTTGTTAGTTGATGTAATTAATGACTAAGCATATTTAAAAATAGAAAGGGTTGATATGTTACAGGAGCTTTGTTCCAAATCTCCACCTTTCAAAGTTTTCTGTGCCGAAGTGGACCAACGTCTGTGAATCTAACTTTGCAGAAATTTGTTGGGCATACATCTTAATGAGATCAATCATTGATAATTATTGAAGGTATTTTGTCATTTTTTATTTCTTAAATGAAAGAATTGACCTGCAACCCCAGAGCATATGGGTATATCAGGAAAATTACTTGCTTTCTCAAAGGATACATTAACCTGCATGACTAACAATTCATCTGGGGAAACTTGAGCAAATCCTGTTTGAATATTTACTCTTTCTGTATGTCTTTGCTTTAGCTCATTGATTCATGAACCTGAACAGAGTTAAAATAGAAATAAGAACACACTAAGCTTCTCTCAGTCAGTTATTCCACATACCCTTAACCTTAATTATATAGGTTTGCCCTTCTCCTGTGGTTGTTTAAGTATTATAGTATGCACAACTCTTCCTGGTACTATTGACAAATATGTCAAACCTTGTGTTCATCAAAACTGATCTAAGTGTTCTACACCTTGGCACGTACAGTCAGATCTAGGCCTTGAGGTCAGATTCATGAAATTCCATGGGAGTCAAAGAAAAGGGCAGAAGCATCTGAATCTCAGAGTGAATTAAGTGGTGTGTCCCGGCCGCTTGAATCCAGCTCTTGTGATCACGAGATATAGAAATTGATTGAAGTTAGCCCGAGAGAAGTGGAATTTACTATAAAGAAGGTGAATCCATCTGAGTCCAATAAGGAGAAAAAAGTCACAGCAGTTTGAGTGTGTACAAATTTTAGTATAATGAATGATTAAGATAGGGGAGAAACTACAAGGATATACAGAGAACTCTATGGGTTAATTAAGGGCAGAGGAAAAGTATGCAGTGAAGGACAAGGTTGGACAAGGGATTTCCAAGGTAGGCATTGAATCTCGTTGGAGAACTTGTGGTTGCAGCCTCCTGGAAAGTTTGTGAGGTTACTTAGGTCAGAGATAGTCCACCACAGCAGCTGAGACAGAAGGATATAAGGTCGCAGCTTGTCAAGATTCCTAAGTAAGGGTATACAGAGGGAGTAGCAGTGGAGCTTTCACTGGAGAATTAGAGCCAGTGGTGTCTGTGTAGACAGGGCCCTGGGAAGCAGCTTTTCCAGGTGTACAGACAAGCCGATGCTGGAGTAGGTGCACAGAGTGCATGAGGACTGCCGTGAGTCCTGAAGTGCTTGGTGTTCATAGGCAGGGCTGTGGGAAAAACTGTCCAAGGCGCAGGCCAGTGGGCAAGCACGCAGAGCAGGGAACGTTACGTACATGATGTGTTCCAGGAGAGAAGGCCACCTAGATGGTCACCAGAGAGCCATGGGTGCGTGGTCACTGAGGGACTGCAAGTTCTGGGGGTACAACTGGGACAGTATCAGTGGATATTCCTACACTTCCACCACTGACAGAACATACAGCAGGAGCCAAAAATAAAATACAAAATAAAGGGCAGCACCCCAGAGTCAGCAGCCTTCTTCCTCCCCCCGTGCCTCTCTTGTGCCCTCTACTGATGGTTTAATATGTGTTCCTGTAAGGGAGAAATGCTTGATGTCAAATCCATTATTGCAGAGCAGGTACTGAAGGGTGAATTTGGAGCTGAGAGGCACTCAAGTGATAAGTGGCACGATTGTGAATGGAATGAACCTATAACTGACAGTAGAAAATCATAAGCAATAAAGTCTGCAATTAGGGAGCCGTTCCTTTTTTTTCTGTTTCTCCTGACTGTAAGTCTTGTCTCAAGATCTCTCTCTTAAATCTACCCTTCTCTCTTCATTCTTGGGTTCCTTCTTTATCATTGTAACTTGTATATGTTCATCATAGTCTCTCTAACTGCTTTCTGTGGGAGACATTTCTGCTTCAACTTACATTTCTAACAGGTGTATTCTACCAGGACCTAGTGTCCAAGTCCTTAAAAGAGGGAATCTGTTTAGCAAAGTTCATTGTTTTGCTCCAGACATCATTAAGCATACAGATTAACTGTCCTCAAGACCATTCCTAGTCTAATTGGTTCTGCACCTGGGGATTGAGTCACATGGTATAAACCGTGGCTCCCGGGAAAGGCTTCAGCAGGAGTCATAGAGAAATCATTCCCCATCGATTGCAAGGGGAGGAGCCACATACCGAGAGACGTAATGATGGATGATATCGCTATTAAATTTGGGGTATATATATTATATACATGGCGAAATTTTCCTAGAAAGCAGTCAACCATATTTAAGCACGTTTATATTTTATTTTCTCTAGATATGTTACAAATCCTGTTCATAAAATTCATTTTCCTACCTCATAAAACTTTTTCACTACACCATCTTCAGTGCTTTTATAACTTCTCTTTGTGGTATGCAAACATCAAAATAAATCTAAGTTCATTTATAATGAAAGAATTATATCCCGATCTTTCTTTGACGTACTTTTCTGCATTGCTGAGGACCTTTAGAGTTGTGAAAGAAGGGAACAACTAAACTCAGTCTAAGTCCGAGAGCGAGATTTGTTATCTCAAGTATCTGAAAAATACTGACTTCACTTCCTGCTGGATTCCAGACTCAAATGGTATTACCCATTTCTCAGGTCAGCTTTCCTCTGTGTTGGCTTCATCCTCTATAGCTTTCCTCTACATGAGGGCCCTCACTACTCTCAACTTCTGTCGTTTTTAAAAGAGTGTCAGAGCAGTTTCAGGCTGTGGTTGCTGCCCGCAGGAGTGACAGCAATGTCAAGGAGGACCACTGTCAGGCTGCCCAAGTAAAAGCAACAGAAGTGTAAAATTTGGTTTTGCTTATGTACTTTTCTTTCTGTGGATTTCTTTAGCTTATATGTAAACACGTGATTATCTTTTTAACTGAAAGGGCAGCTAATTTACAAATAAATACCCATTATTAATTTCCCTTTGCTAAATTGGATGCACACTTTACGTGATCTAAATTGCTTTAGAAAACATTTGGTTTACGTATTGCTACTGTGCCATCCCTTGCAAATATCCCTGTACCAGTGGTTCTCAACCAAGGGCAGTTTTGCTTCCTAGGGGATATACCAATGTTTGGAGACATTTTTAGTTGTCACAACTGGGTGGAGAGTAGAGGCCAAATGTTCTCCTAAACATCCTGCAATGCATAGAACAGCAGCCCACAGCCCACCACAAAAAATGTTCACCTCTAAATGTCAGTTGTGTGAGGTCGAGAAGCCCTGTTCTACATGATCATGCCCCCTTCTGTCTCTCTCTCAATCAAGTATATATATCTCAAATTCCCTCTTAACCCAATATCCCAGGCAGCTAGTTCCAATAGGGACCATAGTTGGAATTCAAAATGAAACCTGTTGACTACTATCTAGAGCCTGCTGGGGAAACAGTAATTATACTGGGCCCGAGTCTTTTGGTTGCATGTGACATAAACAATATTTTGTCTCTCATAACTAACAAAAAAGATCATTAATATAAGATACTGTGTCTCATGAACTCAAGAACAAGAACGTGCCTGGGTGAGAGGAGCCGCTAGATACAGGGATGCAAATGTCACAGGATATTCTCAGCATCTCTCAGCTCTGCTCTTCTTTGAGCTCTATTCTTCACTTTTCTTCAGGTCAGCCAAAATAGAGCTCACCCTTTACATGTTACAGTTATCATTAGAAAGAGACAAACAGTATTCTGGATGACAATGCTGAAAATCCTGAGACAGGGTTCTGGAGAACCAGACTTAAGTCAGATGCCCATTTTTGGATGGATAAACTGTGACAAGAGGGACAGAGACAGACTATCTCAAACTGCTCACCCACTCCCCCCATAACCGTACATATGAGGATAGGAGGTAATTTTCCAAAGTAGGGAGTATTGGCCATCAGTCTCATGGAGGGAAATCAGACACATGGAAAATCACACCTACCTGTCCTCATCCCCTTATGCTCACTTGATCAAAAACTTCTGATTGTCTTGGATAAAAATATTCTCAAAAAAGAAAAAAAAACCTCTGGTAATTACTCTTCTAAGTATATCACTTCTTTTCTACCATATCCTCCCACACACAAAAAAGAATTGCATTAAAAAAAATTCTGAGTTCAAAGAAATGGGAGAAAGCCTATTCAACTACTATAAAACTTGAATTCTTGACTGTTTTTAAAAGATACATATAATCATTTCTGAACACACAACAAGCTTAAGAAAATAATGTACATATTTTTCTCTAGTAGGTAGAAAATAATTTAAAATGAGGATGGCAAAGAACCAAGCTAAATTGAACAATACCTAAGACTAAAATTAGATGCTTTATAATGAAGGTATAATTCAGGTGACTGAAAAATTTATCACAAGTTTAAAGCAGCTAGTTCTCTTAAGAGAGAAGTATTTTCCTCTGCAACATAATGCATAAGGCTCACTAGTTCAGTAAGTCCCTTTTTTTCCTTTGGAAAATAAAAATAAAGTTCTATCTAGCCATATTTGTCCAACTTATCTCAAATTCTAAAACAGAACTTTGTTAGCAACTGTAGAAGAACCTTTACCATGACTTCTCAGTATAGACTATAAGGTGATCTAAGGTAGGCTGCTACCTGAAAAACTAAAAAAATGACATGGCAAAAATTCCCCCAGGTACATCAATTTCACATATAAAGAAGAAGAAACATCTCAGGCAAGTATTGTGTTCCATATACGTTAATTGAGAGGCATGTATTTAAGCAAACCAACATTCATGGCCTGATGGAACTAATGAAAATGAAATATTCCAAAATTAATTATCTTAATGATAATTATCATAACACTTCATTAGAAAGGAAAAGGACTCCAACCAAAATCTTATAGCTATTTAATTGAATGGTAAAGTAAAAGGTCAGTTCAGTGGAGGGCACATGGTAAGAGGCAGATTATGTAGGTGAATAAGTTGGGACAGGGGGCAGGCAATCATCTATCTCAAGTTAAGCTTCCATTGTGTGCAACCAAAGGATCCGACTGAACACAACAATTTCCAATTAAGATGATCGGAGTGTAGCCTTCAACAGAGTCTATTCAGTGTGGCATACTCAATTATTTAATACATCAAATACATACAAAACAGCTTAGGGGGAATAGAAATATTTTCCCTTTGTGTCTACTTCACGTTACATTCATTCCCTCAACATTTATTGGATGTCCTCTCTGTTTCTGACATCGTGTTTTTACTGGAGATAAAGCAGGGAACATAATTTTCTACCCTATTTTGTAAACTCATTAAAGTTTTTACATTCTTGTGTGCTACTCATATGCCCCTCAGCGTGATCCTTCCCTCAGCTGCCAGGGGTTTTTGCCCCCTGAAGGCCCAGACCTCAGTCCCTCTCCGGGAACTGCCTTTGGTGTAAGGAGGCTGCCTTTTTAAGGTTTTAGCCCCTGTAGCAGCTGCACTGGTGGCTGGTGGATGTGGCAGAACAAAGCCCTGGTCCTTAACCCAACTGGGACTACTCTGCATGGCCTGGCTTCCAGAGTGCCTCCTTGGAGTCACTGAGACCTCTGTTGTGATTTCCTCACCATTCAGCCTCTCCCTTTGCCCAGTCCAGCTACTCTCACCCCCTCACAGATGTTCTTCCCCAAATCAACCTCTTGTCAAAAAAACTCAAGAGTCTTTCCCAGGGAGTCTAGCCCATGGTACTTATTTTATAATCAGTAAAGTTTTATATGAAATACTTTAAAAGAAAGTAATATTGAGTTATTCCAGAATTATCCAAACAAAAGTTGGCTAAAATAAAAATGTAAATGTGAAAAGTAAAACTACAATTTTATAAGAAAACAGAAAATAATTTTTATAAGCTTGAGGTAAGAAAATTTTCTTAATAGCGACTCCAAAATCACTAACACTAAAATGATTCTAAAGTAATGTCTGTTCATCAAGAAATACCACAAAGAAAGTGAAAATAGAATCTACAACCTCGCAGAAAGTGTTTCAAATCATGCTAATAGTATAGGATTATAGATAACCAGATTAAAGCTTTACATTAATAATTATAAAAAGTCAACCCATGAAAAAGGACAAAAATAGATGATCTACTATTGATACTTCACAGAGAAGTTTCACAGTAAATAATACAAAAAGTTTTCAACCGCACTAGTACTCAGGAAAACACATATTAAAATCAAGATGATGTTGGTTTTACTAACTACACAGGCAAAATTTAAGAACTCTAAAAGTTCTTGCTTTGGTAAAGATGTGCTACAATGGGAATTCTAATAAACTGCTAGTGGGAGTATTAATTGGTATAATCACTTTGATAAACAATTTGGCATTATTTTGCATAGTTGAATGTGATGATAACCTGTGATCTAGCAATGTCATTCTTTGGTTAATATTATAGACATTCTTCTACATGTGTAACAGGAGACACATAGTTAGTAATAGGAAAAAATACTAGACAGAAACAAAATGTTCATAAACAGGAGAGTGGATAAATAAACGATGATAGTCATTCTATGAAGGATTACACAGCAGTGAAAATGAGTTAATTGCAGCTATGCAAAACGATACAGACGAAACTTAGAAATGTTATGTTGCGTGAAAAGAAAAATACAGTATGCAATATTTTCTTACAGCTTAAAAACTAGTAAAACTAAACAACATATTGTTTAAGAACACATATATATGTGGTAAAACTATTTTTTTAAAGAGGAGTAAAGCAAGGAAATGATAAATATAAAATCAAGCATAGTGCTACTTTTTGATACAGTGGCACAGGGTTTGAACAGGGGAGAGGAAAACAGGTAGTTTCATCAGTGTTGATAAATTCTAGTTCTTGAGTTGGGATTTGGGGTTCAGATAATTTGTTGTATTATCTGCTTTGTATTTTTCCTATATGTTATATGTATATTCTTCTGTGGGTATTAACATCACATCATTTTTTTTCCAAAGAGAATTGTCCACATAATTTGGATACTAATTCAAACAAACCAACAAAGAAATATGAGAAAATCGGGGAAATCTGAAGGCTAAACATCGGACTGACATTAAGGGATTTTTTTGGTTAATATTTTAGTTGTGTGTGGTTATGATTTTTTTCGATTTCTAGAGTTACATCATAAAATATTTATAGGTTAAATGATACCATGACTGAGATTTGCATCAATATAATCTGGGGGCTGAAGGGGAAGTTTAATGAAACAAGATCGGGCATGTGTTGATTCTTGTTGAAGTGGATTTTAAAAACACATAGATTTATCAGATTAGTCTTTCTACTTTGCGTTAAGTTTGGAACTTCTATAATAAGAGAGCAAAAGAGAGAAGCAATTTATTTCCAAGTAAAATTTTTATTCAATGAATTTTAACTCTGATTCTGTTGAATGACAATTATTCCCTGTTAAAAAAAAAATTGCCACTTTTACAGACAAGGCAGAATCAGTTCCTTCTCCTAACTTCCCTCTTTGTCAATAATATTATCCTACTCTTAATCAGTCCAACTTAAAACTGCCAACAAGCTATTTTATGTCAATGATCAATGCCATCAAGACCTACTAAATGTCTTCTATTGAAAAGCCTCTTGCTTATTTCACTTTTTTTTTTTTTTTTTTTTTTTTTTGCGGTACGCGGGCCTCTCAGTGTTGTGGCCTCTCCCGTTGCGGAGCACAGGCTCTGGATGCGCAGGCTCAGCGGCCATGGCTCACGGGCCCAGCCGCTCCGCGGCATGTGGGATCTTCCCGGACCAGGGCACCAACCCGTGTCCCCTGCATCGGCAGGCGAACTCTTAACCGCTGCGCCACCAGGGAGCCCTCACCTTATTTTTTTCAACAACCTGCCCCACCTATAACTTTCACCAGTTCTACTGGCTCTCATGTTTCTTACACCCTACTCCATCCACAAAGACCCTGTATACACTAGCATTTCTGCTCTCATTCTCAAACTCTTCTAGCTGTCTTCAGTAAGTAGCTAAAAATTGTTCCTTCTAATTCAAAATAGATTTACCTTTCAAGGCCCTTCCTTTCCTATTAAACCTCCCCTGACCATTCTAGATTTCAGTAACCTCCCTCCTTGTTGAAACATCTTCTTCCCTTGGCATTTATAATGCCATGCCCATCTGAGTATCCTTTTGATTGACCTCTCCTGCTCAGTATTCTTTATTTTATTCATCAATAAAACTTCTGTTTTATTTGATGACAGCAGATGTGAACCCACAGGATGCTTTCCTGCCCTATTTCTTTTATCTACTAAGGAAGCTTGTCCTGTCCCATGTTCATTATCTAAACACCAGTGACTCTATATCTCCAGCTCTGATCTTTTTCTCTTGAAATCCAGAAAGTAGAATTCTTGATTATTCTCCCTATATTAGTCAGAGTTTGTTTAGGAAAATATTAACCACTCTAAGCATTTCATACAGGAAATGACTTAATTCAGGCAACTAGAGAACTACACAACCACTAGCAAGTCTGGGAAAGCCCCAAGGAGGGATGAAATTGAAGTAAGCAGGAGACTACTGTTACCAATCTTAGCTGCCCAGGAAACTGAAAGTCACTGGGAAAGTTCTGTACCTGCTGTTTCCAATGGCCATGCAGTTGCTTACAGCTCCCACCGAAAATTAACAATGCCTCTTCCTTGTCCAACTTCCAAACCACACACAAGACTCCCTCATTGGCAAACCTGAAATCAGTACCTGCTGAAAAGTGAGTTGGAGTACCGTTGGTTCCATGTTTTCAGTCATTGCAAAACAGAACAATTTAAAAGTGTAGAGTTTATTGTGAGACAATAAATAATATTTAGGTGCAACCAAACTTCTTACTCCTCAGTTGTTCTAATTTATTAAATACAGTTCATCAACACGGTCCATCAACTTAATCCCTAAAACTATCCTAAGTCTCCCCACTTTTTGCCATCTCCACTGACACCTTCCTTGTCTAGGACTCCATTTCTCACCTAGATGATTGCTAATTGTGATAGTCTACTGATTTGTAGCCCATCTTCCACTTGTGTCTGCCTACAACAAATGCAACCAAACTGATCTTAGTAAATAAGATCAGGCTGCTTCTCTTCTTAAGAACTTTCTGTGGTTTCCTATCCCACCTAGAGTATAGTCCAAAATCCTCAATTTAAAATGTCTGGGCTCTACATCTCAACCATTATGCTCTAGTCACACTATCATAAAATTTCCTCAAATTTACCAAGTTTATAACACTAAGCTGCAATATTGCCCCCTCCCCAATATTCACATGACTGGTATCATTTTGTTATTTACATCTTGCTTAATACCTATCCCTGAGAGACTTTCTTTCCCAATCTAGAATAACAGCCGGGACTTTGCTTCTCTTCACTGCAGTCATTGCCGTCAGAAATTCTTTTATTTACTTGTTTATTGTCCATCTTGTCCTCCAGCATTAAGTATCATACAGGCAAGGACCTTATGGATTTTGTTTACCACTGTGGCATAGTGCCTAGAACAGTGTATGGAGATAAAAATTGCTCCATAAATATGTGTTGAATGACTGACCACTCTAGCATGCATTGTGATAATTGTTCTATTTTTAACATGATAATGATGTTTCTTATGCCGTTAGATTTTACTGAATACATCAGTCTTGATGCCAACCATTCCTTGTTGATAGCCTCTGCTAAAGAGTTAGTCCTTAGGACTCAGTCTTGGTTTTCTGTATATTCCATTTTCTTGCATAAATACTAGTAAATATTTTCAACTGCGTGAATTAACCTAAAATTATTATACTGAATGCATGAGATGAGATAGCGGTACTTCTGACATTATTTTCTGAAAGATGTGAGGAAAATGTTAAATCCAAATTACCGATAGTAGCCATTAATCCTGAAATAGAGATTTGTTGAGAGAGTCAATGGCATATTATTTTGTCTCCAATTAAAATTGACAGGTTAAACATTTTTTGTAAAAAAGTGTTCGTCCCTAGGAAACCATTTTGTAAAATAAGACACTGACTGCCGTTGTACCAGATGATATTCTAAGAGTGTGTCTGAAACAAAGACAGCCAATTCTTAGACTGACCAGTTACCTAAATTGTAAAAATATCCACTAGAGGACTATATCTCTTATGATTTACATGTAAGAGACAAAAGTAAACAGCAGTGAAGCTGAAAGTTCCTGATATATAAAGCCAGAAGTGGGGTGGGCGGTATGTTCAAGCCAAAGGCATGAGAGAATAAAACTCTACAATGCAGAAAAGAATACATTGTCTGAAAGTAGGTTAGCAGGATGGGAGAAAAAATCAAGTAAATGGTTCAGTGCTTAAGTGAGGATCCACAAATTCTTACAGCCTATGTCCCCTGAACTGACTTGGAATTACCTGGTAAGAAACCTCAGAATTCCTGACTTCCTGGTATATATACCCACAATCACTACCTCGTAACTTGGAGAAGCTTGGCTGAACTTCCCTTCTTTATATCAATATAAGCATAACTGGATAGTTTGCGGCTCTAATTTCCATATTTTTTGTCTTGTCATTTAGTCTTTTATTCAACAGACATTTGAGTAACATTAGGCACTGTTTTAAGTTTTAGGATAAGATGCTGAATAAAGAAAGACAAAAATAAATTCCTGATCTCCTGAAAATTATGTTATAGAAAGTGATATTCCATAAAGAAGATGAATAAGTTAAACATACTTTATAAGATAGTGATAATGCTAAGAAAGACAGTAAATAAGACAAAGGAAGGGAATATGAAACACTGAAGTAGGGAAGGCGGGATGTTGAGTTTTAAAGTGGCCAGAATAGGCCACAGGGAGACCATTACTTTTGAGTAAAGACTTTAAGTAAATAAAAGCATTACTATGAGCATACTTGGAAAATCCTATGCAGACAGAGGGGAAAACAAACACAGAGACCTCGTGGCAGGTGTTTTCAAAGACTAGCAGAATAAACAAGGGGAAGAATGTTAGGAGGTGAGGTCCGAGAGCCTTGGTCGTGGGGAGGTGGGACCAGGGGGGAGTGAGACGTAGAGCCATAGATCACGATGAGCCTTTTCCGTCCCAGTACAGATTTTGGCTTTTATTCCAGGTGAGGTGGGTTATTGGAAGTTCTGAGTAGAGAAGTGGCATGTTCTGACAAGTTTTAAGAGCGTCGCTTTGGTTACTGTGTTGGTGACAGACAACAGGTGCCTAAGGGAAGAGGGAAAGGTGCGTTAAGAGGCCTTTGCTATAGTCGAGATGAGAGCTGAATGGTCGCTTTAGACCAGGGTGGTGGCAACGGGGGTGCTGGGAAGCAACCAAATTCTACATATATTTTGAAAATATTACTGAAAGAATTGGCTTTTAGGTGCATTTGGGGGATGAGGGAAAAAAAGAATCAAGATTTGGGGCCTGAAATGGGAAGACTGTAGAAAGAGCTGATATAGCACTAGGTAGCAGGCAGGTATATCAGGAACTCAGTCTTAAGCTTAAGGCATGTTAAATTTAATATGTCAAATCTGAGTGGAAATGTCAAATAGGTCAGTGAGAGATAGAGATCTGGAGTTCTGGGGAGCTTTCTGGACTGGAGATATATAAATCTGATAGAAAGGTGGATAAATAGACAGATGGACAGATTATAAAGCTGTGAGACATGGTGAGCTTCCCTAGTCACAGCCCAACACTTGGAGGTCAGTGAGATGAGAAGGAAAGCAAGAGAGACACTGCAGTCAGAAAGGTAGGGAGAAAAACTAGCCCACAGTGATATCCTGGAATCTCAGAGAAGGATGTGTTTCAGAGAAGAGTAGTCCTCACTATCAAATGATGCAAATAACTCACCTAAGGTGAGGGGTGGACGCAAGGAGATAGATCACACATGGCTGAGGGAGCTTGAGTACGTTCTCTCCTGAGACTTTCTATGTTCTTGATGGAGTGGAGAGCAAAGTCATCATCTGAGAGTAAGGATGGAGGTGGTGTTGGGATTTCCCTGTAAATTTCCAGTTATAATGCTTTTCACTTATTGATTAGTGCTCAATATTTTTGGCTTATGGAACTGACACAAAAAAATTAAAACGAGAGTGAGAAGATAGGGGTTTGAGGCCCCGCTCCAGTCCCTATTGTGTTAAGTAAGTCACTTACTTTCTCCACTCTTCAAGATTCAGTTTTCCCATTAATAAAGTTAGGCTAATAATAGCTACTTAGTAGAGGAAAAAGATCCCTGATTGATAGAGTTTGTGGTAATTAGGAAATGATGAGTCTTGAGTATTTAGTACCTTTGTTTCAAGTATAATTTATGTGATTATAAGCTATATAGCTTAATATTTAATTTTATTAAACTTATTTCTGAAAATTTAGCAGTTGGGTCTCAGGAGCTGAGACAGGCTGGCTCCAGAACACTGCTGTATCTACTCCTGAGTTTTAGTAAGAATTGAATAAAATAATGTATGAGGGAGAGCCTACATTTGTTAAGAATCGATTCATACAAACATCAAGGATCATTATTATTGTGAGACGTTTTAGAGAAAGTAAGAAAAGCAAAAGTTACAGTTCTTGCCTTATTTGTGTTGGAATTTATGACGCATCCTCAAACAGAGAATAACTAACAAGCTAATGAACGAGTTAAATTTCCCTAGGTGAGAGAGAGAAAAGGCTTTCTGATCATAAAAACGGAGGGAGATTTTAACCTTTTGTTCACTCAAGGTCTAAAAAATTGATCAATTCAGTCGTTCTTTCTTGTAACTTTACTGTTTAAACATGTTTCTCTCTATAGATAGAAGGACCAACTATAAAACTTCTGAAAGACTTAAGTTATAAGTCAGTTTTTTCTGGAATACTGGGTAGCCTTCAATTTCAAGACTCCTTTCTATTTGGTAATAAGAGATATGGTGAAAAAGATTTAACTACTAACACTTCAAAAAGTGACATCTTTTTCATGGTACATAGAAGGTACCCCATGTTGTTCAACTCTCTATATTTTATTGTCAGTTTGTGGCTCATATGTTGTTTCCCAAAGTGGAAAAATAAATATAAACTAGATGGTGGTTGAATACCTGTGGCTCTAGTTTCATAATTTCTGAATTAATTTACCCCATTTTTTAAAAAAGGAATATTTCTGGTTTAACCTCTCATAAAACACACCTTGAAAACAATCCCAACAGAGAGATTAAAGTTTATCATAATACCTATTTTGGTGCATTATGGTTAGATTATGGTTAGAAGAGCTGGTATGCACTGTACCATTAAGTTTTCAAGCAAGATTAAAATATCTTGTTATCATTCTTCCTCACCCCTTTACTCCACTCCACAAGTTCAAGAAAGATAGATACAGAGAAAAAGAAATTAGAGGATATTAGGGTCATGTTCATGTACAAATCAGGACTAATATGCAAATGACTATGTAACAGAGTATGGCTTTCCTAAAATAAATAATATTTATTTACCCTATTTTAAAGCCCAGTATTTTTTTGAATTAGGTTTGTAATGCCTTGACCTCACAATCAATTTGTTATTGATGTTGGGGCTTATTTTTGTTTGTCAGTATGCTTCCTTTTTATCTTCAGAACCAATCTGGTGACTTCTCACTGCCTATAGAGTTTTTTCAAATGTTATGGTAACATAAAAGACATTTTATGTCCACTTAAAAAAGCAAAACTCAAGGAAAAAAACAACACCTCAATAATTCCTCAGAAATTAAAAAAGAAAATGGAAAAATTTCAGTTATCTCTTTCTAGAAGTAGAGATGCTCTTAAGAGTAAAGATTGATGGAAATCTTATTCTTGGGCATCCAAACCCAATGTTACATTTAAAGTTTTTTTTTTCTTTTAGGTTTACAAAAAGACACCTGGTTTTTTTTTGGTATATTTCCGTCACAAGGGCAATAGTGTCTAGAAAATTTCTCAACAAAAATGTGCAAACAATACGGAAGTTGATGTTAAATATATCAAAATCTCTGTGAGAGAATTTTCACACATGTCTCTTCAAAGGCAATGTCAAAGTAATGGAAAGTGAGTGTTGTCTTTTCTCTGGCAGACACATATTCATACTACAGAAATTGTGTGAGAGAGATAAGAAAGCTTTCCTTTTCTGGCACAGGGTCAGTATTTTAGAATTGTATTAGTATGCTTTATTGGAAGATAGTTACCCTCCCACCATTTAATAATACACATAAACTTATAAGTTTCATTTATATTCTTTTCAATAGTGCTTTTTTAAAATTGACATTGTTATACCATTTTGAGAATTTTAAGGAAAATTTCCCCCAATTCTTTTTATTTTGTCCTTGAAATTGGTTTAAAACACAAATCTTAGCAGATTATACTAATTTAATACAGAATATCAGACATTCTTAACATTTTTTTGTCTTGGACCTTTTTGGTATTCACTTATTGACTAAGTTCTAAGAATGATGTTTTGAAATGCATAAAACAAAGCATATAGGATTATAAAAAAAGCAAAGCCAATTATATTAAAATGCAGCTATTTAATTTTTTTAAATGGTGTGACTCCATTAACACATTAAATAACAAGACTTAGCAATGTGTAAAATCACTGTCAAAACAGTGTGAGCGTAAACAGTAGCTGGTGATATCACCAACAACTGTAATGTGATTTTAAATATCTCTGATTTCTATTGGTGATTAAATTGTATGTAGTGCTACTTTGGTTGCCTGCATTTATAATTGAAGGAAATGTAAATTTCAATTGGAGGATAATGAAAATAAAGGTGTAATTTTTCCTCATACAAGTTCACACAGCCCTTGAAATTTGTTTATGGATCCAGGGGTTAGTGGATGTGAGGTTATGAACCCCTGATGTAGAATTTCATTTTAAAGTGTCGTTCTTGTAATAGCTGCAATTTAGAATATCTTCCAACAAGTCATTTAGTCTTTTAGATTCCTTTTGCAGTGGATGTAGATTTGATTCCTTCCTTTTCTTTCTTCCCAACCCTTTAGCATCTGTTTGACTCAAATGCAAAACTCTCTGAATGCTAGTTGAGTGGCCAGTTTGAAAGGAAGCAAAAATGTCTCAGTTTTTCAATCTACATGGCATGACTAGGACATAATGTTTAGGTGAGGAAACCATAGCCTAGATTCCCTACTGCATACTAGTTGCATGTCTGCTGAAATGTTCATTTTAGGACTAGTTGTGCCATAAATTTTTTATTTTAAAGAAAGGGCTGAACCTTCACACACAAGTATGAATAAGACCTTGTTAAAAGAAGAGAAAAATAAGGCTTCCTATTTATTTACCTTGATGAGATGCTTTGAAAATAATATATAAGAAAGGAAGCTGAGATGCTAAGAGTTTAAGTCATTTGGTTCGAAATCACAATTACTATGCAGTTAAACCTCAATCTGGTTTTCGGAAATTCAGTCCAGGGACTTTTAGGTTCCCATTATGTAAAAGATTTTCTAAAATATTTCCCCAAATGATAAACATTTCAGTGAAATTATGTATATTCTTTCTTCTCTGATAAGTGATCATTACTTGTCATCTCTATGATATCAAAAAATCCTAGTATATTATGATTTTCTTTTGTTCATAAAGAACAAAGTTACAATGATTAGCCAAAAGGATTCCATAAGAGACTATTCCATTACTTAATTAGATATAACTTATCAGCTATGAATCTGAGAGAATTATGGAAATGTTTGTAATTTTTGTCAGTACTACAGTATTCCCAGATAGAAAAACCTGTTGCAGTACAGACCTGAAATGTACTCATTCATTTGGATATTTCATACAATTAATATTATAGCATGTCGAAACTGAAAATATAACATAAAAAATGATAAGAAAGTGAAATAAAATAACGTAATAGCAGAAAAAGTAAAGACTAACTTCAGAATCAACAATTTAAGAGGTAGACACTCTTCTCATACCTAGTAGTGTAGTGATCCAAGGTTTGAAACAAGACATACTGCTCATGGAACTGAACCCTCATACGAAAATAGCTTCAACAAGTAGTTTTTGAAAACCTACTGTATTGAAGGCCATTGGTATTATTAAAAAATGTGAAATGATGCCTGCCTTTAAAAACCATTCTCCCTGCATGTCTCTGCTTCTTCATATGGTGATCTTTTTATAAAAACACCAGTCATATTGGAGTAGGGGCCTATCCTACTACAGTATGACCTAATCTTAACTCATTATATCTGCAAAATCTCTATTTGCAAATAAAGTCACATTGTGAGGTACTGGGAGTTAGAACTTCAACACACCTTATTTTTTGGACTGAGAATATACAATTTAACCCAAAACATGTCAATTCTGTTGATGTAAGAATGCTTTTTTCCTCATGGAACCATATGTTCAATTTTATAACAATAATCAAAAGAATAGTCAGTATTCTTTTAGCTAAAAGTAACTGCAAGCCTACTTAAAAAGAAAAGAAGTTTGGAGGGAAGCTCACAAAATTAAAGAGAGTGGCTGAATCAAAGGGCAGCTCTGGGACTCTCTCTCTCTCTGCCTCTCACCTTTACTTCTCTCTGGGTACCTGATGACTATGGCTGTTATAAGGTGCTAGGGTCACAGCCTAGCCTAGTCATAAGCTCAACCCTTCTGTCCAACACAGTAAGTCTGAAACAAGAGGAGAAATTTGGGGAGATATATAGGACTGCCATAACAAAACAGTACAGGCTTTAATAACAGACATTTAATTCCTCATAGATAGACAAGCCAGATGTCCAATATCAAGGTGCCATCATGGTTGCTTCTGTGGCCTCTTTCCTTGGCTTGTGGGTAGCTGACTTCTCTCTACTCTGTGTGCCCACACATCTGTGTCAAAATCTCTTCTTTTGAAGGAACATCATTCATATTGGATTAGGGCCCACCCATATGACCTCATTTTACTTTAATCACCTCCTTAAAAGCCCTATTTCCAAATACAGTCACATTCTGAGTTACTGAGCATTAGGACTTCAATAGGACTTTTGGGGGAATATAAATCAGCTCATAACAATAGATAAAGTCTGAAAAGAGCCAACAAGCATTTGCCTGAAAACCACTGTCTCCTGTGAGACAGCTGCTCTTCTAAATAGACTATATCATGGAATATTTCCAAGAATCTCCCAAGATTGACACTATCATTGCCCAGAATTTTACATATAAATTTAAAATTTAGAAAAGCTAATATTTTGTTCAAGGTAATACAGGAAAGCTGATTCAAACCCGAGTTTACTGTGTTCCAAATTCTACATGTTCCACAACTATATTGTCATGACAGAATTTGTTTTGGGTTTTTAGTTTTGGATTTTGGCTTGCATTTGTGTTACTTTTTGTAATGGCGGAGAGTGATACTAAAACAAAGAACACATTTAAATCCTATAGTATTTTGCATTACAGACTTTTGGGGGCCTTAGAGAAACTTAAGAATTTTCAAATCGTCTCAATAAATAATCTTAGTTCACAGCTGCAAATGAGGCTGATTATTTCAGGGGAAAGTTGATAAAGTTATTTCTTAAGAAACCATGAAAAGTTTAAAGAACATATTTAATGATGCTGTGGCAAAAATTTATTTTAAATGGAAGCTTATATCAACCTATACGTTTTTACTTGAAGAGCTGCATTAACTGGCAAAATACGTCTTATCTTTTGTTCAGTGAATAAAGACCATTTCAGTTCAGTGACATCTATAAAATGGCCTTACATTCCAATGGCCAAAATTCAGTATATTTTATTTCAGGTGGAGCATTTCTTACTGTTTATGCTTGAATTTCCCAAACACAGAACTATAGGAAATCTTCTTATAAAAAAAGGTAATTTTAGAGTCTCATTGCAAAAATAAACTGAACATTAATGGTGTATAATAATAAAAAACACTTTTTTCATAGCGCACCTATGCTAATCTTTTGGGGGGCAGAAAGAAGATTGTAGCTGGCTATAATATCAGGCTGATTATTATGGAGACTAAAGGGGGGAAGAGGGCCACATTCATTTGTTTGCTTGTTGATGATGTATGCTCCAGATCAATATCTGAGACCTCACATAAGGTAAGAAGACTAAGCAGTTTTATTTCATAATAGGTTGTGGAAAGCGACCACAGTTCACATTTCCTGACTTTGTGGTGATTTGGGGCTTTCAGTGGCTCCATCAACATAAAGAAAATGAGAGTCTAGTGATCTTCACCTTCATAGTTCTGCAAAAGTACATGGAAAAACTAACAATCAGGAGGAAGCAGACAGATCTATATGGTAGTTCAAGTTTCATTCCAAACTCCATCTGCATCTTCACATTATTTCAAAGTGCTTAAAACTTGTAAATATTATATAGGCCAAACTATTGGCACTTGGAACTTATCAGTTCTCTGAAAATTAATGATGCTGCATTGTCTTTGAGCAGAGGGAATGTTCTCTTGAATTCAGTGTGTTGAACTAACTACACTGAGTTCATCATTTAATTGATGATCACTTACTATTAAACTAGCTTTATTTACTGAGAAAAATTAAGTTCAGAATTAAAAACTTTATGACCTTCTCAGAATTAAGTTCAGAATTAAGAACTTTATGACCTTCTCAGCTCAACCTTTTGAAAGGGTGGAATTGACAAATATGTCTGATCATTCTTTTTTTTTTTTCTGCAGCTTTATCAGGGTATAATTGACCAATGAAATGATAGTGTACTTTGTGAAGCAATTCCCAGCGAGTTAATTAATACATCCACTAATTCACATATTTATGTGTTTTCTGTTGGTTTTTTGAGAACTCTTAAGTTCAACTCTTAGGAAATTTTAATTACACAATACAATGTTGTCAACTATAGTCACCATGCTATACATTAGATCATCCGCCCCAATTCATCTTGTAACTAAAAGTTTGTACTTTTTAACAGCCTCTCCTTATTTCCCTCACCCCCAGCTCTTGGCAACCACCATTCTAATCTCTGTCTCTATTTTTATTTTTTTCTCATGCCACATATAGTGAAAACATGCAGTATTTGTCTTTTTCAGTCTGGCTTATTTCACTTAGCATAATGCCCTCCAGTTTCATCCACAAATAGCAGGCCAATAATATCCATATTCATATTCATAAATTCATTAATTTTTCATTATTAGTTCGTCCATCTACAGAAATTTAGGTTGTTTCCATACCTTTGTGAATAATATTGCAATGAATATGGGACTACAGATTTTCTCTTTGAGATTGTGATTTCACCATATATAATATATTCGTCCCAGCTTACCCCTACCCCTCCCTGTGTCCTCAAGTCCATTCTCTATATCTGCATCTTTATTCCTGTCCTGCCGCTAGGTTCTCCAAGAAGTGGACATACTGGATCATGTGGTAGTTCTGTTTTTAATTTCTTGAGGAACCTCCATACTATTTCCCACAGTGGCTGTACCAGTTTACATTCCCACCAAGAGTGTACCAGGATTGCCTTTTCTCCACATCTTCACCAGTATTTGTTATCTCTTGTCTTTTTGAAGGTGTAGCCTTTTGAATGTGTAAAGTGATATCTCACTGTGGTTTTGATTTGAATTTCCCTGATAATTAGTGATGTTATTTTCTCATGTACTTGTTGGCCATTTGTACGTCTTCCTTGAAAAAAAGGTCTATTCAGATTCTCTACCCATTTTTAAATTGGATTATTTGGTTTTTTTGCTATCGAGTTGTATGCGCTCCTTGTATATTTTGCATATTAACCTCTTATCAGACATGTGGTTTGCAAATATTTTCTCCCATTCCGTAAGTTGTCTTTTCGTTGATGGTTTCCCTTGCTGGGCAGAAGCTTTTTAGTTTGATGTAGTCCCATTTGTTTATTTTTGCTTTTGTTGCCTTTGGTTTTGTCATCAAATCCACAAAAATCATTGCTAAGACCAATGTCAAAGCGCTTAACCTCTATGTTTACTTCTAGGACTTCTAAGGTTTTAGATCTTACGTTCAAATCTTTAATCAAACATTTTGAGTTGACTTTTCTGTATGGTGTAAGACGGGGGTCAGTTTCATTATTTTGCATATGGATATCCAGTTTTCCCAGCACCATTTATCAAAAAGATTATCCTTTCTCCATTGTATATTCTTGGCTCCTTTGTTGAAAATTAATCACACATATTTATTTCCGGACTGTCTATTCTGTTGCATTGATCTACATGTCTGTTTTTATGGCGAAACCATCCTATTTTGATTACTATAACTTTGTAATATAGTTTGAAATCAGAAATTGTGGTGCCTCCAGCTTTTCTTTATCATGATTGCTTTGGCTATTCAGGATCTTCTGTGGTTCCATATGCTGTCTGATCATTCTTAATATTCCAATAATCTAAGAATCTGATTAAACCAAGAGAACTGCAAGGATGGCATAATAAAATATTATACAAATACATATATATCAGGATTTGAGGTTGGAAAGTTAGTAAGATATTAGCCAAAGAGTAAGACACATCGTGTTAATGTTAAGATAAAAGTGTTAACATGTTGACTTTTATTACAAACCAATGTAAGATAACTAGTATTTGATTTCCTTTTTACTGATGTAATAACAGATGGCAAAAAATAATTCTAGAACACCCCTGGCAGTACAGAAATAATAGAAGTGAATGAAACGCCGGCACACTGCATAGAACTACACAAAGCACAACCATTTCAAGCCCTTGAAATAATTATACTTGATAATCCTTATGTCTGGGAGCATACTAATTACTTAGCTTTCTAGGCAGAAAATAAAAGAAAGAGACAGCTCTTTTGGGGCTTTTTAAATTTGGTCTCCAGCTAAAACAGAGAGTTTCTAGCTCTAAGTTTCCAAAAAAAGGTGTAGCTACATTGTTATCCTCACCCAAGAGCAGCATATTCGCCCTGCTGCTAATAAGAAAAATGTAAGAGATTTGGGTCCCATTGTCAGCCTTGACTAGTGGCAAAAACTCTGAGGCTTGCATAACCAAAGTGCTATATAGTTCTTTTATTTCCTGGTCCTACATGTTAACACAGTGACACAACATTTAGATATGTATTACCCCAAGCAAACTTTAGAATCTACTAAAGTTTATTGTGGCCATAACTGAACTTTATATATGACCTTTGGTCTATACTGGGAATAAGCAATAAAAGGCCTTGTTTCCATCTATTTTAATTTTATTTCATGGTTCCACCTCAGAAAGGTTTAAAACATATTTAAGTGCCTGATGTACATAACCCTATATTGTTTTGATTAATATGTTGGCAGTTCTACAAAATGTTTGTTTTTAATTACCAAAAGGAACCAATCCATATTAAAAATTAAATGGTTGAATTTTTAAAGCTGTGGCTGCTTATTAAGCTAGAGTTAGCCATAAAAACATTTTTGGCTCCCCTACAATAGAAGAGAGATTTATCTAAGCTACACTATTAAAAAATCCATTTAGGCTGTCAACAAGTATGTCAAATATCAACCGAATATGATTTCAAGATTCAAAGCCATAAAAGAGAAATATTCCTTGGATGGCTTCAGAATCTGTATGGTTTCAAAGAATCAGAGGAGAGTGACAGGCTGGCGCAAGGACAAGAAGATGATCAACAGTTACCTAGGGTAGTAGAGTTTGAGGGCTGGCCAAATCCTCTGTGTGTGCCTGTTTTCTGGCCCAGCTGGGCTATGACCTCCATTTTCCCTGATTCTGTTTCCTCTGTGTGTGCATTCCTGTCGAGCTTCTATGCCAGTTTACCTTTACAATTATGGCTTTATTAGTCTCATTTTAAGTATATTTTGTATTGTAATTCCATTTGTACTTTCTCCTAGTACCACTTTCCTTCTATCAAATACAGAGACATTGAGTATTTGCCATAATTTCTAGGAATAATAAGTGATAAGGATTTGATTCCAGCCCTTAGAGAGCTCACAAACTAGCAATAGTCTGGTAAAGCTATTGAGGAAAAGCTAGACCACGAATAAACCTTTACAATGTCACCTTTTCAACTTCCTTTATTCCCAAGTTCCTCTAAATACATTACTTAACCCTTACAGTCTCTTTTTTCCTTAGGTCAAAATTATTAGTCCTCATTCGTAGATAAATAAAGTAACATGCCTTGGTTTTCAGTCTACTGCTATGTCCATTAAATAAATAGCTATATAATAACAAACATGAATGTATTATCTTAGAAATTAGGTAAGATAATAAGAAATCTTTGACTTCTTCGTGAGATCAATACTACTTCATTTTCTATTAGACTCTAAAATATTTTTAAGGAATCAACCTTACATTTTGGCAGTAATCCCACACCCAAACAAGAAGGAGGTAAACTGAAAAGAAAATTCAAGAATTTTTATGTATACAGAAATAAAGCAGTGCAAATTTAGTGTTTACAATTGAATTGCCCTTGTGAAATCAAAATATGTACTTAATAATGGTGTTCAGTACTCTTTCCCTAATGTATTACGAAAACTATAATATGCCTAGTATACAGAATTATACTCAGAGTACCGTTCATATTGGATGAATAAACAGCTCTTGATACAGCTACCAAAGTCATAACAATGTTGTCCTCTTTTCAGAAAAGCTTCAATTCACAGTGAAATGCTCCAATTCTTGCTCCTTTTGGCCTCTTGTTCCAGAGGTGGCTGGAGGCTCAAGTCAAGTCAAGCTAGTCCAGATACTCCACCCTAAGAACATGCAATTTTGAACCCAGAGACAGGGAAAAGGGAAGTTTAGAAGGCTGAATCATATCAATGGCAATACTTTGCTAAGCAGCCCATGGCTGGCTACTGCTGAGGCCACTGATGCTGCTATGATCACAAAGCTTTTTAAATATCAACGATTCACCTCTTCTAGAAAAGGCAATGATGTTTTACATTATCCTTCCAATACACTGCTGTGTTTGAGCTAACAGGAAGTAATTACTTTGAGAATATAATAAAATAGTAGACTTTTAGAGCTGAAAGAGATCTCAGTTATTCATACTTGCTGTAAAAGATGAGGAAATTGAAGCATAGAGAGAATAAGTACTTTGCCCAAATTTATGAAAAATATGTATATGTATACATATGTGTGTATATATGTGTATATATATATATATAAGTTTATATTTAAGTTAGCATTTCCTGCCTCAGTACAATGTGATAACAGGAAAGCTGGTATATTTCATCTTTTAAAGAATATTATCCACAAATTGACATAATTTGTTATTTGATTGAATTGAAAAATTGACCTCATACGACATGATAAAATATTACTTTCTTTGATTTAAGTTGCTAGAAATAGCATTTGAAAATGGCATTTGGTCATATGCTTGAGAGAACATATAGACTTGGTTGAAAATTTGCCAAATTGTTTCTGAAGTTCATCAGACATAAACCCTTATGTCTGATGTTGAGAAAATGGCCAAGATAGTAAGTGAATAAAGGCAAAGTACAGGCAAAGTACCTCACAAATGCTATTATTTTATGAGAATAAAAGGAAAATATATTTATGTGTTTTGTTTTTTTTATTGCATAGAATGTCTCTAATAAGAGGAATTGTCTCCAATAAGAGGTTAAGGAGCTGGCAGAGAGGTGTACAAAGAGGCTTTTCTCTGTATTTCCTTTTGTAAATTTTGTAACACACGTACATATTACCAAACCCTAAAAGGAATAAAGTTCATCAAGAAACATAAGTGTGCGAAAATAGCTAAGAAAATTGTAGGAAAATGACAAAAATAATTAGAGGGGACTTTATTATTAAATGTTAAAATAATCTATAAAGCTATTATTGTTAAAAGAGCATATTACCACAAGACAAATAAATAACTAGCTAGGTAGCATGGAATGAAGAACCCAGGCAGAGAGGGGAATTTAATATATGGTTTTCAAAGGAGGATATCAAACTTTGAAAGCATTTACTAAACCTTGATGAGACAATTAACTGTCAGTTTGGGAGAAAAAATAACATACCCCATAATAAAAGTAAATCCCAACTGGATTTAATACGTAAGTAGCAACAACAAAGAAATGATAAAAGTACTGGAAGAAAATATATGATACCACTTTTATTACCTTGCGTATGTTAAAGTACACCATGAATAAATTTATTAAAAAACAGATAAAAACTAAAGAACATAGAAAAAATAATAAATATACAAGCAGAACTTAATAAAATAAAAACAAATTTACAATAGCGGCTCAACCAAGAACAACAAAATTTGTTCTTTGAAGAAAACTATGTAATGTACAATCTTCTAATAAGACTAATAAAGAAAAAAAGAAGAAGACAATTTAGAAATGGGACATAATTAGGGATAAAATAAAGGATAAATAGTAGTAAACACTATGAAATACTTCATTAATATTAAAAGTATACAAAAAATGGAAAATTCCTAGAAAAAAATCTTATCAAAAGTGATTAAAACCTATGGACAAAACCCCTGAAATTTCCTATATTCATTAATTAAATTTAATTATTAATTAAAAATCTTCTCACAAAGAAGGCACCAGTCTCAACCTGCTTTTTTTTAGGAAAATTCTACCAAATATTTCTGGAACAGGTAATTGAGAACATGTATAGACTCACCCAGATAAAGAAGAAAAGCTTCCCAAACTACATTAAGACTAACTAAGGGTATTATATTGCCAAATGGTATGTATAAAGTTAAACTACCACTTGTACACAGATACAACATCCCGATGAAAATACTAGCAAACTACATCTAACATTATGTAAAGAAGATAATAGATAATCACCAAGTTAGGTTACCAAGGGAATAAAGGGTATCAGCACAAGAAAATTTCTAAATTTCATTTACATATTAACAGGTAAAGGAGGAAGGAAAAAAAATCATCTCTCTAGGCGCAGAAAACCTGCTGGAATATTAAAAAACTATGATGAGAACTCTTAGCAAACTTGAAATAGAAAAGAACTGTCTAACCTATCAAAGGTATCTATTAAAAAAAAATACCACAAGAACAAAAAAACTTACAGCAATCATCTGATTCAATGATAAAAAGAAGTTAGGGACCAGACTAAAGTGCCTACAGTATGATGGACTCGTGGACCCTGCTTGCATAGGCTCAAAGAGAGTCCTTTAGGTACGCCTTCTCCCTCTTCCCATCTCCAAGATACCATTGGTAGCTTGAAAATGGCTATGGTTATTTGCATTACTGATGGATCATCTATTATAATTAAAAATAGGGTTTAGCCAGTTTTTTGAACATAAGAGTAATACATGAAAAGAAATGAACTTCAGCTACAAATATCAATATGAATTCAACTTTGGAAATATATCATTGCGTGAAAAAAGCAAGATACAGAAGAATATAAACAGTACAATTCCATGTTTTTAGAATTCAAAAACAAGCAAAATTCAGCAGCATGTTGTCTAGGAATACATACATATGTGCTAAAATTATATTTTATGAAAAAGAGCAAGAAATGAGAAAAGAGATTTCTAGACAATTATTATCTCTGTGGAGTGGGAACAGGTAAGAGGATGTGATTAGGAGACAGCACACAGAGTTCTTTCATAAGAAAAACGACCATACGACCCAGCAATTCCACTACTGGGCATATACCCTGAGAAAACCGTAATTCAAAAAGAGTCATGTACCACAGTGTTCATTGCAGCTCTATTTACAATAGCCAAGACATGGAAGCAACCTAAGTGTCCAACGACAGATGAATGGATAAAGAAATTTGGCACAAATATACAATGGAATATTACTCAGCCATAAAAAGAAACGAAATTGAGTTATTTGTAGTGAGGTGGATGGACCTAGAGTCTGTCATACAGAGTGAAGTAAGTCAGAAAGAGAAAAACAAATGCCATATGCTAACATATGTATATGGAATCTAAAAAGAAAAAATTGTTCTGAAGAACCTAGGGGCAGGACAGGAATAAAGACGCAGATGTAGAGAATGGACTTGAGGACACGGGGAAGTAGAAGTGTAAGCTGGGACAAAGAGAGAGTGGCATGGACATGTATACACTACCAAACGTAAAATAGATAACTAGTGGGAAGCAGCCGCATAGCACATGGAGATCAGCTCGATGCTTTCTGTCCACCTAGAGGGGTGGGATAGGGAGGGTGGGAGGGAGATGCAAGAGGGAGGGAATATGGGGATATATGTATATGTATAGCTGGTTCACTTTGTTGTAAGGCAGAAACTAACACACCATTGTAAAGCAACTATACTCCAATAAAGATGTGAAAAAAAAGAAAAACAAATGGAAAAAATAATAGGCAGGTGAAAAACATTTGCAACAACTATAACAGATCTGTTGAGACATAAATATAGAGATATAAAATTTGCCAAGTCATTAGATACAAAATCAATGCAAAAAAAGATGGCCCAACTCAAAAATGGGCAAAGGTTATATAACAATCGTTATTCCCACTAAAAATTAAGTAAGTACCACTTTAATATTTTTTACCCATCATAGTTAAAAAATTTAAAAATACTTTGGCATGGATTATTGAAGAAAAGATACTCTCAAAACGTGTTGATGAGAGTACAAATTTGATACTTTTATATACCTGTCTTTTATAACAGGTAAATTTGTTTCTTATCACTCAATAATTCCACTTAAAAAATAATGCTCTATAGTAAAAAAAAAAAAAAGTGTAAGTTTGTGCCTCTGTGTTTATGTTCATTGCACCATTGATTGTAATAGGGTAAAAAAAAATCCTACATGTCTGTCAATGAAGAAATCAGGAATTCTTCATTGACAGAGGAATATTCTGTAAGCTATTAAGATTAATGAGAAAGCTATGTATGTTGATCTGGAACAATGTCAGTGATATATAATTATCAAAATCAAAACATACGGCACGATGCCAGTTAATGACAGGAATAAAAGGACAGAGTGGTGGGAGCTGGGAATTCTGGTGGACATAAAATAGTTAACAGGAATGGCCTTGGAGACTTGGGGTTAGAGGAAAAGTGTAGGGAATTTTCTCCTCTTACTTGATCTATTTCCCGCAAATGTGATGTGAATATGAATCAGTAATAATACATAAAAACATGGATCAACAAAAATAATAATTAGTGATTTCTCAAGTAAGTGAGGGGTGTTCTTGCTGATTCTGAGGAATATGCAATAAGTGTTTTAAGCAAGGATTGGTTAACTATTGGAAAAAGAAATATATTAGAAGCTGAAGTTATTGAAATGTGAGCATATTACTTTAATCCGAGTATTTTTTTTTTCTGCTTTGGGAGTATAAATAAAATGCTGGGCATTTTTGTTGTTGGTAACTGAGGACAAATACCAAAGCTAACAGCTGCCAGGAAGGAAACTCTACTTAAAGTCTCCTAAAAACCTTATTTTGACTTTTTAAAACTTTATAAGATAGAGAAAGAGAAATTGGAAATAATTATGCATATATATGAAAATATATATGGGCATATATTTATGTCTCTAAATCAATTTTTATATATAATACACATAAATTTTTTTCTTATATACAACATATATTTAAGTAAAATTTATATAAATATAAACGTCCAAATTTGAGATTCATTTAGAAAGCTGGGGAAAAGGGCACTATGTGGGTTACCTAGTCGTCAAAGATTGCCACAGTAAAATCCAGAAGAATTTGGAAGGAAGAATATGAATTTCCTAGACATAGTCCAGTTTGGATGATGTAGAAAAAAATTAATGATGGGTGTAGTAGGACACACATCTGCATTGCTAGAAATGCCGCAAGGAAATGAGTGCCAATTGTGCCAGCCAGGGGATTTCCAGATAGGAAAACCCAGACAGGAAAGCATACATTCACATTGCTTGATCATGGTCTGCTCTCCAGCGAGGCTGGAGGAAGGCACAGGACGAATCCATGGATTCTTCCAGCCCAGCAGTTCCCTCCTCATTCCTTAAGCCGCCTCAGTAAAGGGACACACCCACATCAAATGACATCCAGTGCTAACTCTAAGTCTGGAAGGAACCCCATTCTTACTTTGAACATAATGTCTACTGCGTATATTAAGTTCCTCTCTTTACATTGATCCAATATACCTGCAGGCTTCATGATTCTATTTGAAAGCTTTCTCATAGTTAATCTTTTATCGACAGCTTTGCTTTTATTCTTTCTGTGGTCTTTCAGCTACTAAATTTATAAAGGTCTTGTTGCTATATGAGTCGGGAGGGATTCATAAGAATGTAGGTGTCTCTGTATCACCATTATCATATTAGAGTCAGTCCCAGGTAAGAGCTAAATAGAGAAGTAGGAAACACAAGAGTCTCCAGGAAATTGTCTACCTTGCTTATTGGGGCTAGAGTTTGCTTTTGTCTTGCAACGAATGTACAACTGGGTTAGGTAATGCAACCTTCTCCTGGTTGTTTAGTTGTGTTTCTCTCAGAAGAGGCCAAATATAAACTCAGTTAAAAATGCAGGAGGTTGGAAGGTAACCATAGATTTTTAAACCCACACCTGTGGTAATTTATCCTCCCAGGAAAGATATGTCCCACATACACCTGAATCCTTCCTGTTGATAGAGCATTTCACAAGTTTTAAAACTTCTTTCTTGTATTTGACAGAAATTGACTCTCTGAAACTTCTGTATACTTACTTCATTTGATCTGTAGCATCCATAAAAAATAAGAGTGATGTCCCCTCCACATTACAACACTTCAGATGTCAAAAATAATGACCATAGCTCCTGTACTGTACTGCTCCTATACTGTCATGCCTAACTTTTTCAAGCATTCTTCATGTGACATGGTTTGGAGTAAATATAGCAGATTGAAAAATAATGGTTACAGCTTCTTCCCATCCCTGTATGCGCGTGCCTTTGTAGCTTGTCACAAGAAGTGAGAGATAGAGTTGCTCCACCACTTTGAATCCGGGTTGGCCTTGCAGCTTGCTTTGACCAATAAAATACGGTAGAAGTGAAGTTATGAGAGGCTTGAATATAAACCTAAAGAGGTCTTGTTGCCTCTAGTCTCACTTTCTTGGAATCTGAGACATCCGTGTGAAGACGCCTGGGCTGGTCTCTGGGAGGATGAGAGCGGCTCAGCTGTTAGCCACCACAAATTGTTAGACACATAAAGGAGGTCTCCAGTCCTAGTCTAGTGACCAGATGACTGTAGTTGTATGAATGACCCCCGACAAGACCAGCAGAAGATCTGCCTGGCTGAGCCCAGCTCAAATTGCTGATTTCCAGAATCACAAACAGACGAAATGATTGTTGTTTGAAACCACAAAGATTTGGTTTCAAATCTACCTACCAATAAATAACCGATACAGTAAATTGCCCATTACTCATTCCATTACTCCATCCTTGGAGTATCTATCCCTTGAAAGTATGATACAGAATACAGTATTCTCATTTCCAATCTGACTAAAGCAGAATAGATCAAAATTAGCCTCTCCTACATTATACATAATTCATTTCATTTGTCAATGTTTCAAAATTGCTCTAAATTTTATAGTATCACATTTTCTGATCTCTATTATAACCATTCTTTATATATAAAAGTACTATAGACTAGAAAATATTAAAATATGCTCAACACTTTATGAATTTTTTTTAAGTATTTATAATTTCTCAAAATTTTTCTTTTGTTGCTTCTTTGATAATTGAACTTCCTTCTCTTTTGTGTCTTTCCAGAAAACTCTCTTTGTTGGATGTTTGTCACTTGGGATCAATCCTTTGATTGTATTTTTTCTTTATTTTTCACTTCTTGCTTCATTGTTCTAATTTATGAGATTTTCTCTTTTTATCTTTCTACCTTTGATTTATAGTCATGGTCATACTTTTCATTTTAAGAGATTTCCTTTTATTCTATCACTGCTCCTTTATAATAGCATTCCGTTCCCATTTTGGAGATGTAATAAATATTCTTATCCCTCCGACGCTATTAAATGTAAGTATCCTTCTATTTCCTGTGTTAGGTCTTTCCTCTAGGTTCCTATTCTGGAGTTTTCTTTCTTGTTTTTAATGTTTTATTTGGTGTCTTTTGCTTTTGTGTCAGAGAATTTCTTGCAATAACAGGTGATCTTTAGCTGAAAAACCACATATAATAAAAAAATGCTGAAAAGCTGAGAGGAGCTGGGGTTGTGGGGAGAGATTGGAAAGGAGAGACAGGGAAGGGAGGTTTGAGAACTTTGTTTGTTTGTTTACAACACAAAATTTTACTTCCTTGCTTATATTTTATGTGATATGTATTCTACTCTGTTTCACATGCTTTATTTATACTGGAGCCAGGCTGAAGGAGAAAAATCCTATCTTCTGGAAAAAGGAAAAGAACAATAACAAATTCATGTGATTGTTCTTGAAGTTTCTAATTGAGTATAGCTTACGTATATGTCTAGAGTAAGTCATATAAACAAGTATGACGCTCATGATCTGCAAAAGTATATTCCTTCCTCAGGGAGGTAGCAAATGATACAGCTAGGAGCAGACATATATAATCCTTCTACTGGAAAGGAGTTGGGAACAATATACAACCTGTGAAAATTACTTTGATAACAATAGCAACTCGCCTGTATTTTTTTGTCTCAGTTTAGTAATTGATTAATTGAAGATAACGATAATCATTCCACAAGATTGTCATTGAGAATAAATCAGTATGTACGTGTTTCAAATGCTTATCTTACCACTTGATGCATTGTGTTTAATTAACATTGAATAATTATATTCTTCTTTTCCAATTTTAATGATCTTTATCCTGAGCTCTAGGACCCAGATTTTTCATTGTTTGATGTTTTATTCTCACCATATCATCCCAGTGTGTCATAATCCACTTGCCCTTAGTCTGAGGTTTGAGAATTTAGGGTGAATAACTGAGACCCTCATATGTTAAGACATAGTGGGTTTTTTCAAAATTAATTAATTTATTTGTGGCTCCATTGGGTTTTCGTTGCTATGCACGGGCTCTCTCTAGTTGTGGCGAGTGGGGGCTACTCTTTGTTGCGGTGCGCGGGCTTCTCGTTGCGGGGCCTTCTCTTGCTGTGGAGCATGGGCTCTAGGTGTGCGGGCTTCAGCAGTTGTGGTGCGTGAGCTCTAGAGCACAGGCTCAGTGGTTGTGGCGCACGGACTTAGTTGCTCCGTGGCATGTGGGATCCTGCCAGACCAGGGCTCGAACCCGAGCTCCCTGCATTGGCAGGCAGACTCTCAACCACTGTGCCACCAGGGAAGTCCTTTCGTGGGGCTTTTTTGTTTTCTCTTTTCTTCTCCAGGACTATTAGTTTCTCAGGAGACATCTCCTTGGGCTTTATGGCTGGTGTTCTGGGAACAAGGTACAAGGAAGCCTAGAGGATCTCGAATTCACTGTGCTGACTGGAGCTTGATCTCCTTGCTTTCTGTCCCATTCCTCTCCAGCTCCCCATCAGACTGGATGTCCCTGAGCCCTGAGCTTCTCTGGCTCAGTTACTTCCAAGTAAATGTCCAGTACCTACTAATTATGGAGGCATTGAAGGGACGTAAGGCTGTGAGACAGTTGGACTCTGGGAGTGGGAAAAAGGCAACTACACTGTTTATATGCAAACTCTAATCCAATCTTTGCTTCCATGCCTCACATCTTAACTTCCTTGTCAACTTGCCCTGATACTTGCCTTCAAGTGCTGAGTCTCCCGGTACTTTGCACCCTGAAGCTGGGATCAGCCCTCTCCCCTGCAGGGCCTCCCTTGCAGGTACTTTACACTTAACTTCCTCCACTAATCTGTCTCAACACCACTCCCTCTGGTTCCCTTCTTCCAAAAATGGGCTTAGAATTTTGGCCCATCATTTTACTCCTCTGGTTCTCTGTAAACTTGTGAGTTTATACCTTTTTAAATTCTTTATTTAACACTGAAATATAGTTGCTGTCCAATATTATTTAAGTTTCAGGTGTACAGTAGAGTGAATCACGATTTTTACAGGTTATACTCCATTTATAGTTATTATAAAACATTGACTGTGTCCCCTGTGCTGTATAATGTGTCTTTGTAGCTTATTTTGTACCTAATAGTTTGCACCTCTTCATTCCCTCCTCCTATATTGCCCCTCCCCCCTTCCCTCTCCTCACTGGTAACCACTAGTTTGTTCTCTATATCCATGAGTCTGCTTCTTTTTTGTTACATTCACTAGTTTGTTTCCAATTCTTTTATTGACATTTCATTGAGACTCTGAAGAGACAAAAATGAGTGATGAGACAAATGGATGTGAGGGTCAAAGGTTTGGAAAGGTTCAAATTAAGAAGGAATATAATGTGTTATTTAAAGTCTGTAGGGAATTCTCTGGTGTTCCAGTGGTTGGGACTCCACGCTTTCACTGCCAAGGGCACAGGTTCCATCCCTGGTCGGGGAACTAAGATCCCACAAACCGTGCAAAATGGCCAAAAGAAAAGTTTAAACTCTGTATATTGTCTAATTCTCTCCTAAAAATAGGATGCCAGTGATAACACTAAGATAAGTATTACAAAAAAGAAATCTGAGAAAGGTTAAGATATTTTATTTTTTAAAAGTTATGCCAACTCAGCTGGTTTCTAGATATCACTTAGGAAAACCAGAACTCTCAGACTTTGATGGTGCTCTTATTACAGAACTTGAGATACTCCTGAACTGAAATGCCATAGCATATCACCATCTTGGTCCTTCATTCTGCAATCACCATGCTTTAGATAGGGTCAACAAACTACAGTCCATGGGCCAATGATCTGTTTTTGTGAATAAAGTTTTATTGAAACATGGCTACTTCCGTTCAGTCGCCTATTGTCTGTGGCTGCTTTCATGCTACAAACCCTGGGAGTTACACCAGAATTGTGTAGTTACAAAAACATTTACTGCCTGGCTCTTTACAGAAGAAGCTTGCTGCCAGCTGCTTTAGATGGCTAAGTTGTAGGAATATAAGAGTTGGTGGCTATTTTGTTAAAAAATACATAAGTGGAAAATCAGCTGCGAAGAGTAGCAAATATTTTCTTGTTATTTCTGAATTAGGTAAAAATGATTATTAAACTTATGTTACCTCTTAAATATAAAAGGCAGATGCAGTATAATGCCTCATGTGCAGACTATTTTTGAAACATACTAAAGTCAAAACCAAAACTCTGTATACCATTAATCTAATTACATAAAGGATCAAAGTATTGATATCTGGCAACCGGAATGAATTCTTTCATTTTAATCATAGTGGACACAGCACTATATAAGGGATAAAGGACACATGAGTTTGATTCTTGTATGTGCTATTTACATACTCGATGGCCTTGAACAAGTCACAATGCCTCTAAATTTAAATTTCCTTGTCCATAAATACAGGGGATTAAATTGCATGGTTTTACATCAGCTGTGATTCCATAAGGTTGTGAAAACAGAGCAGTTAACATCTTCCTTGCTTGCACATGATGTTATTAGGCTGTTCCACTGGTTTTAATATTTAAAAGAAAAGCATCAAGCACTAAAATTAGGAATACTGTGGCTA
Source organism: Tursiops truncatus (assembly GCF_011762595.2). Lineage (NCBI taxonomy): Eukaryota > Metazoa > Chordata > Mammalia > Artiodactyla > Delphinidae > Tursiops > Tursiops truncatus. The sequence goes on from NC_047042.1 coordinate 39,028,852, forward strand.
TATTATGATTCTTCTACCCCTATACTTTATTTGGGTTCCCTTCGAAAAATCATTTATGCAATTCCATGCTCCAGTTTCCTTTTTACTAAAGCAGCAATAAGAGTGTTTGTATTTTTAGTATATCAAGATATACTATTCTTTTTGGAAAAGCTGTTTGGAAAGACTTGAAAGAAAAGAAGTACATGAATATTAAATTTTGTTTTGAAGTTAATTTAGGTTATTATATTATTTCAAAAAGTACTTACCCTTGCCCTTTAAAATATTGTGTACAGAATGCAACTTAAATGCTAAATTTTACATAGTCCTTACTCATGTGTGAAAAAATTAGATATTCTGCATTGTAGACAACTCTTCTGAAATAATGTCACCATGTAATATCGCTGTTAGCTTTCCCAGCTGAGAAATGCTGTTTTCATGAATAGTGATAAGAGGGGAATTTGAATGGAATTTTACATTCTCATGCCTTGTTACATAAAATTGTCACTCAGGACTATAAATTTTATCCCTTTTATACCAAATATAAACTATCAATTTCAAACGTGTAGTATAGATTTAGATGCGTTTCTTCCCATTTTTAAATGTCAGGTGAACCATGTGAGGTAAAGAGAACTCTGAATATGATTAGCTAGCATTAGAAACATCTAATCCAAACCATGACCCCTTTCCATTACCATATAATATTAAAAAACCTTACTATTTATGTGCTATAGAGCAACTGGGAATGTTTGCCTTAGTAGTCTAACTTATAGTGAACTTTTTACAGACTAAGAATTTTTAAAGGTCTAGAACTTTTAATATTATGGTAAAATTACTTCTCTTTAAGTATTCTTTCTTAATGTTTGATACTTACACTGGTAATTATACTCAAATTTTACCTGATATTTAAATAGAAAATATGAGTTCATAATAAATACGCTATAAGTGTTTTGTAGGAGATAACAACTTAGTGAAAAAGATATACTCTAAATAATCACACTATTTTTTTATTTGTTTATCTGTAGATAATGTAATGGGGAAATGTAGTGCTATTGTTGAAGATCCTGTCATTGTTTGCTGAGTTGAAATTAATTATTTAATACTTATTAATTGTCAGTAAAGTTCCATGGAAACCCACAAAGCCTGATCTTTGTCTGAAGGAGTATCTGCTAATGTAGCCAGCCTTTATAAGGAGTTACTAATGAAAGAGCTGGTGGAACAAAGGCAAGATATTGTGTCAAACTGGAGCTCTTATAATACTATTGTCCTTTAGACTTTCTCGCTTCCTCTCACTGTTCCATCAGAACAGATTAATGATGTGTACTATTTCAGTCACAATTTAGGTACTCATCTCTGGCCTTGCTTCTATAATAATGGTATATTTTACCCCTATCCTATCATATTCACTTTTCAGTTCGTTCACAGGCTTTCTAGGTTGTCTGTAGCCTTTGCTTCAAGTCCTGCGAAGCTCAACCTGGTAAACTTTTATAATAGTTTTGCTTTCCTCTTGGTTTTTGGTTTGTCTGTTTGTTGCTGTTGAGCATTCTGAACATTGCAGCCACCATGACATTCTTATCTTAACTAATGAACAAGCTCTGGGATAATTGAGGTTCACTTCCTACCTGCTGGTAAAATCATAACTGGTCAAGAGAATCCTGCAGTTTACAAGGCCAGCTTCATATGATTTCTGAGATACTTTCCATCATGCACGATGCTGTGAATTCATGGTACTACTTCACATAGCCTAGTTTCAGCAGCAAGATACTAAACATGCTCCTGATTTCAGGACAACAGTGGATTCCTTTGAAGCTGAGATGAGATAACTACCATCCTTGATCCTCCAGACAACTTCTTAGGATTTGGGTGCAACGTTTAAAAATCAAAAATCTCTTCAACCTGTCTAGCCCAAATGGCCTGAGAGGGTATAGCTCACACATGGGATATCCATGGAGCCTATGTAATTAAAGCAGAGCGACTGAGATGAAAATGGCAAGAGAAAAAGCCACATGTGTAATGGAAGAGAGACAGTCATTTGCTGTGGGCTACTTTAAGTTGGTTCCCAATGATGCCCACCTCCTGGCATTCATGCTCGTGTTTCACTACCAACGATTTAGTGTGAGCTGGACCTAGTGACTTGTTTCTGGTAAAGAAAATAAAGCAGAAATCCTGGGATATCACTTCCAAGGTTAAGTGTAAAAAGACTCTGGTTCTAAATTTGCTTTACTTCTCTTACTTTCTTGCTTACTTGATCTGGTGGAAGCCAGCCGCCATGTTGTGAACTGACCTAAGGAGAGGACTGTGACAAAACTAGGGGAGACCTCCATCCAACAGTCAGCAAGGAACTGAAGCCTGCCAACAACCACCTGAGTGAGACTAGAAGTGGGTCTTCCACAGTGGACCGTTTCTATGAGACAACAGCCCTGGCTGACACCTTGATTACAGCTTTCTAAGAGACCCTGAGCTGGAGGAACCAACTAAGTTGCCCCCAGATTCCTGACCTACAAAAATTGTGATTTTATAAGCATTTCTTGTCTTAAGCCTCTAAGTTTTGGGGTAAGTTGTTATATAGCCATAGATGACTAATATATCATTTAAGATCCTATAGGCCACTGTGGTGACATTTTATCTCTCTGGGTGAGATGAAAAGCTCTTGCAAAATTTTGGGCGGAGCTGTGATGACTTACATTTTGAAAGGATTCTGCTTGCTGCTCTACTGGCAGTAATTTCAGGGGAATATGGACATAAGCAAGAAGAAGAGTATCTTAGTACTTTCAGGCTGCTATGACAAAACATCATAAATTAGGTGGCCTATAAACAGCAGAAATATATTGCTCACAATTCTGGAGGCTTTAAGTGTAAATGAGGTACCAGCATAGTTGGGTTCTGGTGAGAACCCTCTTCTTCCAGGTTGTAGACTGCTGAGTTCTTGTTGTATCTTCACATGCTAAAAGGAGCTACAGAGTTGGGCAGGGCCTCTTTTTTTTTTTTTTTGTGGTACGTGGGCCTCTCACTGTTGTGGCCTCTCCCGTTGCAGAGCACAGGCTCCGGACACGCAGGCTCAGCAGCCATGGCTTATGGGCCCAGCCGCTCTACGGCATGCGGGATCTTCCCGGACCGGGGCATGAACCTGTGTCCCCTGCATCAGCAGGCGGACTCTCAACCACTGCGCCACCAGGGAAGCCCAGGGCCTCTTTTATAAGAGCACTAATACCTTTCTTAAGGGCTCCACTCTCATGTCCTAAGCACCTCTCAAAGACGCCACCTCCTAATATCATTAGATTGGGCACTAGGTTTCAACATATGAATTGAGGGGACACAAACATGCAGTCCATGGCAAAGTTTTAAGAGGCTTTTGCTTGCTCTGGTTCAAGCGAGAAGATGGAGGCTTAATCTAGGGTGACAGTAGTGGATGTGTTAAGAAGTGATCAGAATCTGATACATTTAAAGAAAAAGCCAAAAGACTTTGCTGATGGAATAGATGGAGGGTATGGAAAGGAAAGAAAAATGTCAATAATGTCTCCAAAGGATCTGGCGAGATGGATCTGCCATCTACAGAGATGGGGAAATGCTATGAGAGAAGCAGGTTTGGAGGTGATGGAAATAGGAACTGAGTCTGACAACTGTCCATTGACTATGCCTAATGCACATCCAAGTGAAGCTTCAAGTCATCAATTAATTGAATGTATGAGTCAGATAACAAGGGAAAGGGCCCAATTGCAAACATGAATTTGGGAATGTTCAGAATACCTGTAGGTGGTATTTAAAGACTTGAGTTTAGATAAGACCACCTAGAACTTATATATCAACAGAAAAAAGATCTAAGGACCAAACTGGGAGTCACCCCAAAATTTAAAGATAAGGGAGCTGAGGAGGATCCATAAGTAGGAGCCTGAGAGGAAGAAAACTGTAAGGAAATAAGAAGACTAGGAGAGTGTGGTGTCCTGGAGGTCAGGAGTAAAACATGCCTCAACTCACTGTGTTTAAGGAGGCTTGACAGGTCAAATACAGTAAGGACCTGGGAAAGGACAATTAGTTTTAGTAACATGGAGGTTGGATGTCATGTTGCTTGGTGACCTTGATAAAAGCATTCTGGTGGAGAGTTAGGGTGAATTGAAGAAAGACTAGATAGAGGGAAACTTTAAAAATATAGACAAATCTTTGGTGGAGTACTGCTGTAAAGAGAAAAAGGAAACAAATGGCAGCTTGAGGAATACATGAGGTTGAGAGAGATTTTTCTAAACTGAAAAAAATAAAACAAGTATTGCAGGCTGATAATTCACTTAAAGAATATAAGTTGCTGCTAGAAAATGAAACAAAAGTTGGAGATAGAAAGTCATTCCATCAAACAGAAAATGCACTTATTTATTTTTATAAGAAAAATCTAATTGGGATATTGAGTGGAATTGTGCTAAATTTATAGGATTCACTTAGAATGGATCAAAATCTTTGCAATATTGAGTATTCACATCTGCTATCTCTTCATTTATGCAAATGTTACATAAAGAGATAATAATTTTCTAGAGATTTTTCATATAATTTCTGTCCATTTTTTAGGTTTATTACTTTGTATTTCTTTGCTAGGAGTGGGATATTCTTTTTATTATTGATGTATTTTTTTGATAAATGTAAGAATATTGATTTAGATGTATTCATTTTGTATCTGCTTTTCGTATTTATACATTGGTTTTAAATAGTTTCAGTGGATTCTCTTTGGTGTCATAATAAATAAAATCATATCCTAAGTAAATAACTATGGCACCCTGTTTTCATTCTTCCATTTCTAGAACTACTGCCAGGCTCTCTCCACATTATCAAGTAATCAAAAAGTTTATACTGAAGTATAAACCAGAGGACATATGTAAAATGGGATCTTGAAGGATTATCTGATACATTTTCTGTCAGCCCCAAATGTCTAGCACCTCTGATGAATGATTCTTTTAAAGGAATTAGAGAAATTCTGCCACTCTCATTTGATAGATTTTTCAAATATACATACTTTATCATATATCAAAATTTCTGTTAATGGTACTGAGTAGACTTTAATTTTTCCCTTATGCTTGAAGGGTTAATAAGCTCCTGGAGGATAAAAGAAGATACACAGCAAGCTGGATACAAATGGAAAGCAAAGCAGAGAAATCAGTACCCACCAGGGCTCTGCATATAGTTTAGCACAGTGTCTGGGACATAGTTGGTTCTAAATAAACTTGATTCCTGAGGAATCAAGATGTCGGTGTGGGAAAATGCAGAGTTAGTGTCTCCCCACAACTATGGTGCCTGCCGGCCACTGGTGGGGAACTCTGACCCCCAAGGAGATGGGAGGAACCCTGGAATGAACTGGTAGGACATAGGGGGACCGAGGGGGGGAGGAGAAGTGGAGGCCAGACAAGATTGGTGCCCCTGAACTTGGGGAGATCAGGAGAGGCAGGTGGGAAGGACTTTCCAGGAAGAGCAGGAGAGGAGTGGAGGGTGATCGCCTGGCCCACTTGGGGGGGGGGGAGCTTGCTGAGCTCCCAAGCTGGTTCCCCCACCTCCAAAGCCCCATCCAGGCAGTGTGGTTCCTGGAGGCATAGGAGGGAGGCCGGGGAGATCAGGAGTGGCAGGCGGGAGGGGACTTCCTAGACCCCAGACCAGAGGAGCAGGAGAGGAGAGGAGAGGAAGGTATTTACCCCACCCACTTGAGCCCAGGAAGCCTGCTGGGCTCCCGGGTGAGGTCCCCTGCCCTCTGAGACAAGGGGAGGGGGACATGCCTGGGCCCCTTCTGTTCCTTGAGACTAAGCCCCATCCCCCACAGCTCCCAGGGCATTTTCCAGCCCTGTGGGTCCTAAGCATTGGCCCCACAAACCACACAAACCTCGCTGTTGCTTAGCCCCGCTCACCACAGCCAAGGCCTTTCCTGCCCCACCCCTGCCTTTTTTTTTTTTTTTCTTTTCCCTCCTCCTCTGTTTTACTATTGTGGTACTGATGTACCTTCCAGTTGTTGATTTATCTGTATGTTTATTTTTACATTCTTTCTAACATATCTCTTATTTTCCTAGTCTAATTTTATTTTTTACTTTGTTATTCTCTTTTTTTTTCTTGCTGCCCCACGTGGCTGGTGGGATCTTGATTCATGAGCCTGGGGTCGGGGGGTAGCTCCTGCAGTGGGAGCTCCAATCCTGAACCACTGAGCTAACAGAGAATCTCAGACCCCAGGGAATATTCATCGGCGTGAGGTCTCACAGAGCTCCTCATCTCAGCACCAAGACCCAGCTCTACAAAATAGCCTACAAACTTCAGTGTTGGAAGCCTCAGACCAAACAACCAGTAAAACAGGAACACAATCTCACTCATAAAAAAAAAAAAAAAAAAAAGAGACGTTAAAAAAATATGTCACAGATGAAGGAGCAAGGTAAAAACCTACAAGACCAAATAAATGAAGAGGAAATAGGAAATCTACTTGAAAAAGAACTCAGAGTAAAGATGATCCAGAATCTCTGAAATAGAATGGAAGCACGGATTGAGAAAATACAAGAAATGTTTAACAAAGATATAGAAGAACTAAAGAACAAACAAACAGAGGTGAACAACACAATAACTGAAATGAAAAATACACTAGAAGGAATCAATAACAATAACAGAGACAGAAGAACGAATAAGTGAGCTGGAAGACAAAATGGTGGAAATAACTGCTGAGGAGCAGAAGAAAGAAGAAAGAATGAAAAGAATTGAAGACAATCTCAGAGACCTCTGGGACAATACTAAATGCACCAACATTCGAATTACAGGGGTCCCAGAAGAGGAAGAGAAAAAGAAAGGGTCTGAGAAAATATTTGAAGAGATTATAGTGGCAAACTTCCCTAACATGGGGAAAGAAATGGTCACCCAAGTCCAGGAAGCACAGAAAGTCCCATACAGGATAGACAGTAGGAGAAACACACCAAGACACATATTAATCAAACTAACAAAAATTAAATTCAAAGAAAAAATATTAAAAGCAGCAATGGAAAAACAAAAAATAACATACAAAGGAATCCCCATAAGGTTATCAGCTGATTTTTCAGTGCAAACTCTGCAAGCCAGAAGGAAGTGGCAGGATATACTTAAAGTGATTAAAGAGAAAAACCTACAACCAAGATTACTCTACCCAGCAAGGATCTCATTCAGATTCAACAGAGAAATTAAAACCTTTACAGACAAGCAGAAGCTAAAAGAATTCAGCACCACAAAACCAGCTTTACAATAAGTGCTAAAGAAACTTCTCTGAGCAGGAAACACTAGAGAAGAAAAAGACTCACAAAAACAAACCAAAAACAATTAAGAAAATGGTAATAGGAACATACATATCGATAATAACCTTGAATGTAAACGGATTAAGTGCCCCAACCAAAAGACACAGACTGGCTGAATGGATACAAAAAACAGACCCATATATATGCTGTCTACAAGAGACCCACTTCAGACCTAGGGACACATACGGACTGAAAGTGAAGTGATGGTAAAACATATTCCACGCAAATGGAAATCAAAAGAAAGCTGGAGTAGCAATAGTCGTATCAGATAAAATAGACTTTAAAATGAAGACTGTTACAAGAGATAAGGAGGGACACTACCTAATGATCAAAGGATCAATCCAAGAAGAAGATATAACAATTATAAATGTTTATGCACCCAACATAGGAGCATCTCAGTACATAGGCAAATGCTAACAAACATGAAAGGAGAAATTGACAGTAACACAATAATAGTAGGGGACTTTTAACACCCCACTTACACCAAAGGAAAGATCATCCAAACAGAAAATAAATAAGGAAAAACAAGCTTTAAATGACACAATAGACCAGATACATGTTATTCATATTTATAGAACATTCCACCCCAAAGTGTCAGAATACATTTTCTTCTCAAGTGCACATGGAACAGTCTCCAGGATAGATCACATCTTGGGTCACAAATCAAGCCTCAGAAAATTTAAGAAAATTGAAATCATATCAAGCATCTTTTCTGATGACAACACTATGAGATTGGAAATCAATTACAGAAAAAATACATGGAGGCTAAACAGTGCACTACTAAATAACCAAGAGATCACTAAAGAAATCAAAGAAGAAATAAAAAAATACATAGAAACAAATGACAATGAAAACATGACAACCCAAAACCTAGGGGACACAGCAAAAGCAGTTCTAAGAGGGAAGTTTATAGCAATTCAGTCTCACCTCAAGAAACAAGAAAAATCTCAAATAAACAATCTACACTACACTTAAAACAACTAAAGAAGAACAAAGAAAACCCAAAGTTAGTAGAAGGAAAGAAATCATAAAGATCAGAGCAGAAATGAATGAAATAGAAATGAAGAAAACAATAGCAAAGATCAATAAAACTAAAAGCTGGTTCTTTGAGAAGATAAACAAAATGATAAACCCTTAGACTCACCAAGAAAAAAAGGATAGAACGCAAATCAATAAAATTAGAAATGAAAAAGGAGAAATCACAACAGACACCACAGAAATACAAAGGATAATAAGAGACTACTACAAACAACCATATGCCACTAAAATGGACAACCACGAAGAAATAGACAAATTCTCGGAAAGGTAAAATTTTCCAAGGCTGAACCAGGAAAAATTAGAAAACATAAACAGACCTATCACAAGTAATGAAATTGAAACTGTAATTAAAAATCTTCCAGCAAACAAAAGTCCAGGACAAGGTGGCTTCACAGGTGAATTCTATCAAACATTTAGAGAAGAGCTAACACCAATCCTTCTCAAAATCTTCCAAAAAACTGCAGATGGAGAAATACTCCCAAATTCATTCTACAAAGCCACCATCACCTAAATACCAAAAGCAGAAAACGATATCACATAAAAAAAGAAAATTATAGACCAATATCACTGATGAATGTAGATGCAAAAATCCTCAACAAAATACTAGCAAACAGAATCCAACAGCACATTAAAAGGATCATCCACCATCAAGTGGGATTTATTCCAAGAATGCAAGGATTCTTCAGTATATGCAAATCAATCAATGTGATAACCACATTAACAAATTAAGGAATAAAACCCATATGATCATCTCAATAGATGCAGAAAAAGCTTTTGACAAAATTCAACACCCATTTATGGTAAAAACTCTCCAGAAAATGGGCATAGAGGGAACCTACCTCAACATAATAAAGGCCATATATGACAAACCCACAGCAAGCATCATACTCAATGGTGAAAAACTGAAAGCATTTTCACTAGGATCAGAAACAAGACGAGGATGTTCACTCAGGCCACTCTTATTCAGCATAGTTTTGGAAGTCCAAGCCACAGCAATCGGGAGAAAAAGAAATAAAAGGAATACAAATTGGAAAAGAAGTAAAACTGTCACTGTTTGCAGATGACATGGTACTATACATAGAGAATCCTAAAGATGACACCAGAAAACTACTAGAGCTAATCAATGAATTTAGCAAGGTTGCAGGATACAAAATTAATGCACAGAAATCTTTTGCATGTCTATACACTAATGATGAAAAACCTGAAAGAGAAATCAAGGAAACACTCCCATTTACCATTGTAACGAAAAGAATAAAATACCTAGGAATAAACCTGCCTAAGGAGGTGAAAGACTTGTACTCAGAAAACTATAAAACACTGATGAAAGAAATCAAACATGACATAAACAGATGGAGAAATATACCATGTTCTTGGATTGGAAGAATCAGTATTGTGAAAATGACTATACTGCCCAAAGCAATCTACAGATTCAATGCAATCCCTATCAAACTACCAATGGCATTCTTCACAGATTAGAACAAAAAAATCTTGCAATTCATGTGGAAACACAAAAGACCCCGAACAGCCAAAGCAATCTTGAGAAAGAAAAACGGAGTTGGAGGAATCAGGCTCCCTGACTTCAAACTATACCACAAAGCTACAGTAATCAAGACAGTATGGTACTGGCACAAAAACAGAAATATAGATCAATGGTACAGGATAGAATGCCCAGAGACAAACCCATGCACATATGGGTACCTAATTTACAACACAGGAGGCAAGAACATATGATGGAGAAAACACAGCCTCTTCAATAAGTCGTGCTGGGAAAACTGGACAGCTACATGTAAACGAATGAAATTAGAACACTCCCTAACACCATATGCAAAAATAAACTCAAAATGGATTAAAGACTTAAATGTAAGGCCGATACTATAAAACTCTTAGAGGAAAATATAGGCAAAACACAGCAAGATCCTTTTTGACCCACCTCCTAGAGAAATGGAAATAAAAACAAAAATAAACAAGTGGAACCTAATGAAACTTAAAACCTTTTGCACAGCAAAGGAAATCATAAACAAGATAAAAAGACAACCCTCAGAATGGGAGAAAATATTTGCAAATGAGGCAACTGACAAACGATTAATCTCCAAAATTTACATGCAGCTCAATATCAAGAAAACAAACAACCCAATCCAAAAATGGGCAGAAGACCTAAATAGATATTTCTCTAAAGAAGATATACAGATTGCCAAGAAACACATGAAAGGATTCTCAACATCACTAATTAGAGAAATGCAAATCAAAACTACAATGAGGTATCACCTCACACCAGTCAGAATGGCCATCATCAAAAAATCTACAAACAATAAATGCTGGAGAGGGTGTGGAGAAAAGGGAACCCTCTTGCACTGTTCGTGGGAATTTAAATTGATACAGCCACTATGGAGAACACTATGGAGGTTCCTTAAAAAGCTAAAAATAGGACTACCACAAGACCCAGCAATCCCACTACTGGGCATATACCCTGAGAAAACCATAATTCAAAGAGTCATGTACCACAATGTTCATTGCAGCTCTATTTACAATAGTCAGGACATGGAAGCAACCTAAGTGTCCATCAACAGATGAATGGATAGAGAAGATGTGACACATATATACAATGGAATATTAGTCAGCCATAAAAAGAAACAAAATTGAGTTATTTGTAGTAAGGTGGATGGACCTAGAGTCTGTCTTACAGAGTGAAGTCAGAAAGAGAAAAACAAATACTGTATGCTAACACATATACATGGAATCTAAAAAATAAAATGGTTCTGAAGAACCTAGGGGCGGGACAGGAATAAAGATGCAGATGTAGAGAATGGACTTGAGGACACAGGGAGGGGGAAGGGTGAGCTGGGATGAAGTGAGAGAGTGGCATGGACATATATACACTACCAAATGTAAAATAGATAGCTAGTGGAAAGCAGCCGCGTAGCACAGGGAGATCAGCTTGGTGCTTTGTGACCACATAGAGGAGTGGGATAGGGAGGGTGGGAGGGAGATGCAAGAGTGAGGGGATCTAGGGATATATGTATATGTATAGCTGATTCGCTTTGTTATAAAGCAGAAACTAACACACCCTTGTAAAGCACTTATACTCCAATAAAGATGTGGGATAAAAAAGGAATCTTAAAAAAAAATGGTACTGATGAATGTAGTTGCAGGGCAGGAATAAAGAGGTAGACATAGAGAATGGACTTGATGATATGGGGTGGGAGGGCGAAGCTGAGGCAAAGTGAGTGTAGCATCGAGGTATATACACTACCGAATGTAAAATAGTTGATTCGTGGGAAGCAGCAGCATGGCACAAGGAGATCCACCCAGTGCTTTGCGGTGAACTCAAGGGGTGGGATAGGGAGGATTCTAGGGAGGCTCAAGGGGGAGGAGATATGGGGACATATGTATGCATATGGCTGGTTTGCTTTGTTGTGCAACAGAAACTAACACAATATTGTGAAGCAACTTTACTCCAATAAAGATGTATTAGAAAAGAATAAAAGAAGCTCCCTCTACATGGCCTAGAAAAAACAATGAAAACTTTGTAAATGGACCTTGATTAGTAAGTCTGAAATTAAAAGGAAATTTTTCTAACACTATCCTTTTCACTTGCGGAGCAAGGGAACTACTGGAAAGAATATCATTGACAAGAAAAGCAAATAAAAATTCTGTTATCAGTTTAAAGTGACAACATACTACCATCACCTTTTTCTCAGTCACCATCTTCAAGAACAAATAACAATGAACAGTTGTTGGATTTGAAACTGGAAAATTACAACTGATAACAGATATCAATTGCTTCTCCAACTCTGGAAAATTTTTGAGTTCATTTCTCCTTAAATTTTTGGAGGAAAGAATCTATTAATGATTCCCACTTTAGGCCTTTTTCTCAGTGTGTTTGTAAAGTCTTTTCTGGGTTGATTGGACTTCGAATAGTGGCACATAACATATTTAACTCATTTCCTTTACTTCAAACACCGTAAGCTACTACTGCTTCCATTATCATAGGAAATGTAGATAAATGACTGGACCTTCAGTCTTAAAAAAAAATAGTAGCTTAGGTCAAGAGATAGTTAAGAAGAATAAATTAAATCTGACTTTTAGCATGTTTTATTGTGGACCATTCCTTTCAATAATTAATGCTTCAAATTCTAGATGATGGATTTATTTTGAGCTGTCAGTTTTAAGACAGAAAGAAAAATGAGAGAAAAATGTTCTAGGCAATGATAACGTCCTACTTTAAAGTTCTTATGTGTTTGCTTAAATAGTTACAATAACACATGCTGCAGAAATTTCCTATATTTATTTTAGAATTACTGCTATGCACATATGTATTATTCTTGGTAGGATGGGCATCTTCATATCTAGGGCATCCCACTATGATGACTGATTATGTTCCAGCTGGTCTTTCTCTACTTAGGAATGAAATTTTTTGCTGGAGTAAATTTAATCAGAAAATCCTGTTAAATGTGGCACTCGTCCCAATCAGTTGAAAGTTTCGAAAAGAGAAAGTATAAGAAGAGAGGCAAAAGCTACAGTCTTTAATAACATGAACTTATCCAATGTGAGTTCTGAAGTTGGACAGTCTTTGACTCTTCTTCTGAATTCATCACTTATTAACTCTATGACTTTTAAAGTGCTGTAAAACCCCTCTAATTCTTGGTTTTTTGTAACTTTGAGAAATAATATTAATAGCTACATTTTAGGCTTCCTAAAAGGGTAAATTGAGATACTGTATACATGCATTTAGCCAAGTGGGCAATAAGTGTTTCCTTTTATTGTTACTGTTATATATTCCAACCAGTGTCAAAGAATGATTTGCAAACCACCTGCATTGTTATCTGTTGAGGTACTTATTAAACTACAAATTCTGGGTCTCTCTCAACACCAACTGTTTCAAGATCTCTAGGGCTGAGGCCCAGAAATCTGCATTTTTCACAAGAACCCCAGGTGATTTTATGCATATTAAAACATTTTTTTCCAATTTTAATCAGTTTTTTTTTGATTTTTAAAATTGAAGTATAGTTGATTTACAATGTTATATTAGTTTCAGGGGTACAGCCTAATGATTCAATTATACATATATACATGTATAATGTGTGTGTATATATATATGTATACACACACACACACACACACACACATCTGTTCTTTTTCAGATTCTTTTCCCTTACAGGTTATTACAAAATATTGAGTATAGTTCCCTGTGCTATACAGTAGGTCCTTGTTGGTTATCTCTTTTATGTATAGCGGTGTGCATATGTTAATCCCAGCCTCCTAATTTATCCCTCCCTCCCCTCATTTCCCCTTTGCTAACCATAAGTGTGTTTTCTATGTCTGTGAATCTGTATCTGTTTTGTAAATAAGTTGATTTGTATCTTTTTTTTTTTTTTGGATTGCACATACAAGCGATATCATATATTTGTCTTTCTCTGTCTGGCTTACTTCACTTAGTATGACAATCTCTAGGTCCACCCATGTTGCTACAAATTGCATTATTTCATTCTTTTTTATGGCTGAGTAGTATTCTCTTGTGTATATGTACCACAACTTCTTTATCCATTCCTCTGTCAATGGACATTTAGGTTGCTTCCATGTCTTGGCTATTGTAAATAGTGCTGCTGTGAACATTGATGTTTATGTATATTTTCTTTTACTTAAGTTTTATTGGTGTATAGTTGATTTACAATGTTGTATTAGTTTCAGGTGTATGGCAGAGTGATTCATTTATACATATACATATATTCATTCTTTTTCAAATTCTTTTCCCATATAGGTTATTATAGAATATTGAGTAGTGTTTCCTGTGCTATATAGTAGGTCCTTGTTGGTTATCTGTTTTATATATAGTAGTGTGTATATGTTAATCCCAAACTCATCATTTATCCCTCCCACCCATGTTTCCCCTTTGGTAACCATAAGTTTGTTTTCAAAATCTGTGAGTCTGTCTCAGTTTTGTAAATAAGTTCATTTGTATTATTTTTTTAATTAGATTCCACATATGAGTAATATATGATATTTGTCTTTCTCTGACTTATTTCACTTAGTATGATAATCTCTAGGTCCATCCATGTTGCTGCAAATGGCATTATTTTGTTCTTTTTGTATGGTTGAGTAATATTCCATCGTATATATGTACCACATCTTCTTTATCCAATCCTCTGTTGATGCACATTTAGGTTGCTTCCATGTCTTAGCTGTTGTAAATAGTGCTGCAATGAACATCGGGGTGCATGTATCTTTTTGAATGATGCTTTTCTCTGAATATATGTCCAGGAGTGAGATTGCTAGATCATATGGTAGTTCTATTTTTAGTTTTTTAAGGAACCTCCCTACTGTTCTCCATAATGATTTTACCAATTTACATTCCCACCAACAGTGTAGGAGGCTTCCCTTTTCTCCACACCCTTTCCAGCATTTATTCTTTGTAGACTTCAATGATGGCTCTTCTTACTGGTGTGAGGTGATAACTCATTGTAGTTTTGATTGGCATCTCTCCAATAATTAGTGATGTGGAGCACTTTTTCATGTGCTTTTTGGTCATCTGTATGTCTTCTTTGGAGAAATGTCTATTTGGATCTTCTGCCCATTTTTTGATTGGGTTGTTTTTTTTTTTTTTTGATATAGAGCTGCATGAGTTGTTTGTATATTTGGGGGAATAATCCCTTGTAGGTTGCTTCATTTGCAAATATTTTCTTCCAGTCAGTAGGTTGTCTTTCTGTTTTGTTTATGGTTTCCTTTGCTGTGCAAAAGAGTTTAAGTTTAATTAGGTTCCATTTGTTTATTTTTGTTGTTATTTTTATTACTCTAGGAGGTAGATCCAAAAAGATATTGGTGCACTTTATTGCAGAGTGTTCTTCCTGTGTTTTCCTCTAAGAGTTTTATAGTGTCTGGCATTACATTTAGGGATTTAATATATTTTGAGTTTATTTTTATGTATGATGTTAGAGAATGTTTTAATTTAATTCTTTTACATGTAGCTGTCTAGTCTTCCCAGCACCACTTATTGAAGAGACTGTCTTTTCTCCACTGTATATTCTTGCCTCCTTTTTCAAAGATTAATTTAATGGGTTTATTTCTGGGATTTCTATCCTGTTCCATTGATCTATATTTCTGTTTTTGTGCCAATACCATACTGTTTTCATTACTGTAGCTTTGTAGTATAGTCTGAAGCCAGGGAGCCTGATTCCTCCAACTCCTTTTTTTTCCCCAGGATTGCTTTGGCTATTTGGGGTCTTTTGTGTTTCCATACAAATTAAAAATTTTTTTGTTCTAGTTCTGTGAAAAATGTTATTGGTAATTTGATAGGGATTGCATTAAATTGGTAGATTGCCTTGGGCATTTTAGTTATTTTAACAGTATTGATTCTTTAATCCAAAACATGGTATATCTTTCCATCTGTTTGTGTGGTCTTCAGTTTTTTTCATTAGCATCTTAGACTTTTCATGGTACAAATCTTTTTCCTCCTTAGGTAGGTTTATTCCTTGGTATTTTATTCTTTTTGAGGTGACAGTAAATGAGATTGTTTCCTTAATTTCACTGTCTGATCTTTTGTTGTTAGTGTATAGAAATGCAACAGATTTCTGTGTATTAATTTTGTATCCTGCAACTCTACCCAATTCACTGATGAGCTCTAGTAGTTTACTGATAGTGTCATATTTTCTATGTATAGTATGTCATCTGCAAACAGCGACAGTTTTACTTCTTCTACTAAAGTTTGAGAAACATTACTTTAATACTTGAATTTCCTTTTTTAAAATGCTGTTTTCTTATCATCTGGCAGTAGTTTAAAGTCACTGTTTAGTAACTCCATTTTATCTTATCAATATGCTAACTACCTGAAAGAAAATAAATGCACATTGCTGGGGTTTGTATTTAAAATGCCCCCTTCCCTGAATAGCCAAAATGATCTTGATAAAGAACAAGAAAGCTGGAGGTATCATGTGCCCTGATTTCAAACTATACTACAAAGCTACAATAATCAAAACAGTACTGTACTAGGACAAAAACAGACATATATATCAATGAAACAGAATAAAGAGGCCAGAATGAACCCATGCTTATATGAACAATTAATCTAGGACAAAAGTGGCAAGAATATATAATGAGGAAAAGACAGCCTCTTCAATAAATGGTGCTGGGAAAACTGGACAGCTATGTGCAAAAGAATCAAACAGGACTACTTTCTGCACAAAATATGCACAAAAATAAATTCAAAATAGATTAAAGACTTAAATATAAGCCCTGAAACCATAAAAATTCTAGAAGAAAATATACGTAGTAACTTCTCTGACATCAGTTACAGTAATATATTTTTGGATTTATCTCCTCAGGCAAGAAAAAACAAAAATAAACAAGTGGGATTAAATGAACTAAACAAACAGGACATCAAACTAAAAAGCTTTTGCACAGTGAACAAAACAAAAAGTCCACCTACACCTTAAAAGTACACAGAGCTGTAGTCAATTATATCTCAGTAAAACTGGAGGAAAAAATTAAATGCCTGTTACCCCCCACTCACCTTAGCTCAGGCCCATTGAAAACTGCTTCCAACTCCCCTTGTGTCTTCCTCATCTCTTTTCTTCCTGCATATAACCCATAGGAACTTTCTAGCACTCACTGTGCACACTTCAAAATTTTTAGTTGTTAATCATCCTGTACATGATAAAGTCTAAGCTTCTGAACATAGAAATCAAAATCCTCAAAATATATCCCCTACCTCTCTTTTAAGCCATATATCTACCCTGTCCCTGACACAGTATACTCTACTGAAAGAAAAGAAAAAGAAAAAAAACCCTCAGCATTTCAAATAAATAGTTCTGCCCTGTTTCAATGCCCTTCCTTCAGTCAACAAATGACTTAAAATTTCTTCCCGTTGAAATCATGTCCACCAAGATCCAGTGTGAATGGCACTTCCTCCCAAGAGCTTTTCCTAATCTCTTCAGCTGCAAGAGATTACCTTCTTAAAGCCCTTAGTTTGTAATATTCTTAAAACACTTAGATTTTTCTTTTTTGTATTATGTCACCTGTTAGGTTTTTCACTTCTTACAGACAAAAAAACACATCATTATCTCTTTCTCTTCATCCCTTGTTGTGCTTGGCATAAATACTGGACTCAGGATGGTTGTTTCAAAGGAACCACTGAATGAATTAATGATCGTAACACGTAACTTGCAATAATAGTTTTCTAGAGACGCTCAACTTATGAAATTTTATCTTTGGCACTTTTAATTACTCTTGGAATGCAAGGGTGTTCTTGCTTTATCAACTGTATATGGACCTTAAAAACTACCCCATCCAACACTAGCACGACAGTTGAGAAATATGAGTAACACAATGACTTGCCCAAATCATACTGTTAAGGATGACACTGAGTCCAGAAGTATATTGGACTAATTCTCTGTTCAGATGATTTACACACTTATTTCATTTGTATATATGTACACTTATACATCAGTATATTTATTTTTCACATTTCTGTAAGTGTCCTGTATAAGCTTATTCTGTTGTTTCAAGAATGCTGTATAATCATCACAGTTCTACTGGCATACAACAAGAAGCATCGATCCTCATGTTTAGGAGATTGATGTCCACTGTTCTTCAGCTGAACTACACTGAATTCTGCATTAGGCTACAATTCAGCTGGGCTTAGCTACAGACTGATGGGTGGGTTCAGGTTTTCTTCATGTGTCTTCTTTCTGATGGGAAGCGAAAGGGGCAGCAGCTACCTAGGGCATGCTGTTTTGCTTTTTTCTGATTTGTCAAACTATCATTTCTGCCCACATTCCATTGGCCAAAGGAAGTAATTTTTATTATGTTTACATTTATATTTAATATCTGAAATATGTATATATGTCAAAATGGTTTAACTTCTAAAGATACAATTCTAGATATTCCTTGTTATAAGTGCAACTTGTAAAAAAATAAATGAAAATTAACCAATATAGAAATTTAGTTTCTGTATCTCCATTATGAAACTGAAAAAAATATATATATATATTCAGTTTTGTTCATACTTGACAAAATGTTTATATGACTGGCCTATACTGATTATTTTTGATTATTCATATTTCTACTAGTGGGAGAAATTACAGTGACTTCATTTAAATGCTAGCAATTTTTTTTTTTTTTTTTTTGCGGTACGCGGGCCTCTCACTGTAGCGGCCTCTCCTGCCGTGGAGCACAGGCTCCGGATGCACAGGCTCAGCAGCCATGGCTCACAGGCCCAGCCGCTCCGTGGCATGTGGAATCTTCCCAGACCGGGGCACGAACCCGTGTCCCCTGCATCAGCAGGCAGACTCTCAAAAACTGTGCCACCAGGGAAGCCCCAATGCTAGCAATTTAAATGAGTAAAACTATGTTTTAAAATATTGAGGAATTTGGATTTTGTTTTCTATTTGCACCAAACAGAAGAATGAAAAGGTACAATTTTTAATCTGCAGTAATAAAATTCATGAGAAAATTGCTTAAGATCTGAACTTTTAACAATTACTCAGATTAATTCTGATACACGTTACCCAAAATCAGTTTCAGTCAACCCTTCCTTAAAAGGGAAACCTCATGAATCATGTTTATATAGATACACTCCAGAATATTTTACACATTTAAATTGACTTCCATGTGAAAATGACATCATTAAACAAAATATCCAGCATTTATTAATTTTACCAAAACTTTGCCTCCCTGAGTGATTGCTAGTGATTGCCTGTAGTCTAATCAAAATATTATATGGGAAGCAAAATACTATATATCATACAATTTTATTTCAAAATTCCTACTACTTTGCCGTGATACTTAGTAAGATCTACTGCTATACATTTAGCTATATTTTTCGTTAATAATACTGAGATGGTCAAACCCTTAAATTGCTTTTAAACTCCTTATATACAAGATGGAACCATTTTAGAAAGCTCAAAATAATGAGAATTTAGGGATTAACTGTTTTTTTTCCCCTTGGAAATTAATATGCAGCTAGTAATTATTGTACAACACTCACACTGAAGACCTGGGGTCTGAAAACTGAAAATATAAAGTTGTTTAAATGGTGTTACTGTAACCTAAAGATTCAGTACTAAAATTTCTCTCTTAGTTATTTTATATTTGTTTGGGTTGGCTATCCAACCCAAAAATCCTTTGCCCAGTTTTATGAGAAATTTCATGTCAAAATGGGCCTAACAATTCTGACTTTTTTTTTCGCTCACAGTTTAATGATTGCTGTTCTCTCTCTCTCTCTTTTTTTTTATAAGGAATTCTGAAGAGGGTAACCCATCAAGTATGTTATTTGCGCCCAGTTGCCATGGTTAGAGAAAAGGTAAGGGAGATTCCGTAAGAAAGTGGGGCCCCCAAACTATCATTACATCATTAAAGAGGAAACACAACCACCGGTACTACCTATAAATGTTCATAATTCAGCTGCAGTAAAGGGATTTACTAGATGACAGTGTAAAAGTGGTTATTTTCTATTCCTATCTGCATTTTTTGTAAGACCTGGATTTTTGTGACCTATACTGTATGAATATTTGTTTCAATTAAAAGGTGCTTTCTCTTTCAAAAAAAAAAGGGAAACAAACAAAAAATCCATTTTTTCATGCCTATCCATGTTGATTTTCTGCTTTCTCTATAAGGTGGGGTGGAGAGGCAGGAAGAATGTTCTAATTTGAAGTAATTTGTAATGAAAATTAATTGTATATTTCTATGCATTTATTCAATGTTTTATTGATTGATTTTAACTAGAGTTTAAGTCTATATCAGGGAAGAGCTATGTGCAAATTACTCTGAAACTATTGTCAAGTTTGGCAGTGTTGGTGCTTTAAGAAATTCTTTGGTTTTCATTGGAGTCATTTATTCCTATTGATAAGGAAAAGTGTTTGAATTTCTCTAATACAAAGTTGCTGCACTGGGAGTTAATACTAACTTTACCAAAGTATACGATGGTAAGAATGAAAATGTCTGACTCTGGATCTTAGTTTCATTTCCTATAAAATGGGGAATTGATACTGTATCAGCTTCAGAGTCCCTTCTGATGATAGGATACTGGAGTAGTAAAGAATTGTGCTTAACCATTATTTTTATATACCAGTGTTTATAATGATCAAAATACAATGTACATTCATGGCAGAATGTGTGATAGGATAATTTATTGAAATATTAATTTGTGTTTCATTTTCACTGCTATGGAAGGATCAGAAAGAACATGAATTATTTTTACTTTGACATTTCTATTACATTCCCGTCCTCATTCCAGTAAGTGACCAGAATTTGTGTTCCTTTTGTTACCTGAAGATAAACTCACTCCCCAGCTTTTGTTTTCAGTTTACTAGGAGGAGTTATACTAAAGATTGGAGAGACAGAGAGAGAGAGAGAGAGAGAGAGAGAGGAATGGAGAAAGATGCAAGGTAGAGGAAGCATTAAAGGAAGGGAATGGAAGACTACCGAACCCTTGATTTATAGGGATCCAGGCCTCAGGCCTTGCAGAAACCCCAAGAGTACGGAAGAAGCTGGGGGAGGTTGGTTGAGTACACGGGACTTCTAGGGAGGTTGCTCTTGAAGGACTTAACAAAGATTCCTTTCACTGGCACTACCTACCTTCAAGAAGAAGTGGGTGGGTGGGACGGAGGGAGATGCAAGAGGGAAGAGATATGGGAACATATGTATATGTATAACTGATTCACTTTGTTATAAAGCAGAAACTAACACACCATTGTAAAGCAATTATACTCAAAGATGTAAAAAAAAAAAAAAGAAGTGGGCTTGGTCACTAAATCATAAAAGAAGAAAGCAAGAGAAGAAGAAAGGAACAGAGAGGAACTTCAAAAACAGCCAGAAACAATTAACAAAATGGCAGTAAGCATAAATTGATCAATAATTATTTCAAATGTAAATAGATGAAATTCTCCAATCAAAAGCCACAGAGTGGCTGAATGGATTTAAAACAAAAACAAAAGCAAAACCCATCTATATGCTGCCTACAAGTGACTCATGTAGATGTAAGGAAACACACAGACTGAAAGTGAAGAGATGGAAAAAGTTATTCCATACAACTGGAAACAAAAAGAAAGCTGGAATAGCCATATTTAATCAGACAAACTACATTTTAAAACAAATACTATAATAAGAGACAAAGAAGAGCATTACATAATGATAAAGGAGTCAATCCACCAAGAAGATATAACATTTGTAAGTATTTATTCACCCAACATAGTAGCAACTAAATATATAGAGCAAATATTAACAGACCTAGAGAAAGAAATAGACATCAATACAGTAATAGTAGGGGACTATAATATCCCACTTACCTCAATGGATAGATCATCCAGACAGAAAATCAATAAAGAAACATCAGCCTTAAATGATATAGACCTAATAGGTACTTACAGAACATTCCATACAAAACCAAGAGAATACAGTTGATCCTTATACAGCATGAGTTGAACTGCTTGGATCCGCTTATATATAGATTCTTTTTAATAAAGATATTGGAAAATCTTTTGGAGATTTGAAACAATTTGAAAAACTCACAGGTGAACTGCATAGCCTAGAAATATCAAAAAAATAAGAAAAAGGTATGTTATGAATGAATAAAAATGTAGATATACAAAATACAGGTCAATCATTTGTTTATGTTATCAGTAAAGCTTCTGATCAACAGTAGGTTATTAAGTTTCTGGAAAGTCAAAAGTTGTACAGGAATTTTTGGCTGCACCAAAGGGTCAGCACCCCTAACCACTGTATTGTTCAAGGGTCAATTGTATATGTTCTTCTCAAGGGCACATGGAAAATTTTCCAAGATAGATCATATGTTACGCCATAAAACAAGTCTTAGTAAATTTAAGAGGATTGAGATAATATTATGCATCATTTCTGACCACAGTGTTATGAAACTAGAAATTAATTACACAAGGAAAATTGGAAAATTCATAAGTATGAGGAGATTAAGCAACATGCTACTGAACAACCAATGGGTCAAAGAAGAAATCAAAGAATACTCTGAGACAAATGGAAATAGAAAATTAACATACCAACATTTAGGGCAAGCAGCAAAAGCAGTTCCAGGAGGGAAGTTCATAAAGATAAATGCCTACCTCAAGAAACAAGAAAGGGGCTTCCCTGGTGGCACAGTGGTTAAGAATCTGCCTGCCAATGCAGGGGACACGGGTTCGAGCCCTGGCCCAGGAAGATCCCACATGCCACGGAACAACTAGGCCCATGAGCCACAACTACTGAGCCTGTGCTCTAGGGCCCACGAGCCATAACTACTGAGCCTGCATGCCACAACTACTGGATCCCACGCACCTAGTGCCCATGCTCCACAACAAGAGAAGCCACCAAAACAACAAAGAGTAGCCCCCACTTGCCACAACTAGAGAAAGCCCGTGCACAGCAACAAAGATCCAACACAGCCAAAAATAAATTAATTAATTAAATAAATTTAAAAAAAAAAACAAGAAAGGTCTCAAATAAACAACCTAACGTTACAACTCAAGGAACTAGAAAAAGAAGAAGAAAGCCCAAAGTTAGTGGAAGGAAGGAAATAAAATGTCAGAGCAGAAATAAATGAATTTACAGACTAAAAAGAAAATAGAAAAGATCAATGAAATTAGGAGCTGGTTCTTTGAAAAGTTAAACAAAATTGACTAACCTTTAGCTAGACTCACCAATAAAAAAGAGACTCAAATTAAAAAAAATCAAAAATGAAAGAGGAGATATTATAACTGATACCACAGAAATACAAAGGATCATAAGAGACTACCATGAATAATCACTTACAAATTGGACAACCTAAAGAAATGGATAAATTCCTAGAAACTTACAACCTACCAACACTGAATCATGATACAATAGAAAATCTTAACATATGTTGATTATTAGTAAGGAGATTGAATCAGTAATCAAAAACCTCCAACAAACAAAAATCCAGGACCAGACTGCTTCACTGGTAAATTTTACTAAACATTCAAAGAATTAATACCAGTCCTTCCAAACTATTCCAAGAAAAATTGAAGTGGAAGGAGCTCTTCCAAACTCATTTTACAAGGCCAGCATGACCCTGATACCAAAACCAAACACAAGAAAAAAAATTACAGGCCAATACCCCTGAGGATCACAGATGCAAAAATCCTCAACAAAATATTAGCAAACTGAATTCAAAAATACGTTAAAAGGATCATACGCCACCACAATCAAGTGAGTGAGACTTATTCCAGGGATGCAAGAATAAACCAACATCCACAAATCAGTCAGTGTGATACACCACATTAACAAATTGAAGAATAAAAGTCGTAGGATCATCTCAGTAGGTGCATAAAAAACATTTGACAAGGTTCAATATCCATTTGTGATCAAAGCTCTCAACAAAGTGAGTAGAGAGAGAACATACCTCAACATAATAAAGTCCATGTATGACAAGCCCACAGCTAACATCATACTCAGTGGTTACAAGCTGAAAGCTATTCCTCTGAGATCAGGAATAACACAAAGATGCCCACTCTTGCCACTTTTATTCAACATAGTTTTAGATGTCCTAGCCAGAACGATTAGGCAGGAAAAAATAACTCACCCATGGAAAGGAAGAAGGAAAAGTGTCACTATCTGCAGTTGACCTGATGTTATATATAAAAAACCTTGAGAGACTCCATTAAAAACCTATTAGAACTAATAAAAAATTTAGTAAAGTTGTAGTTATAAATCAGTACACAAATCTGTTGTGTTTCTATACACTAATAATGAACAATCAAGGAAATTAAGAAAACAGTGCCATTTACAAATGACTCAAAAAGAACAAAATATCTAGGAATAAATTTAATTAAAGAGGTGAAAGACCTGTATATTAAAAATTATAAGACATTAGTGAAAAAAAATGAAAGAAGACCAAATAAATGGAAAGATATTCCATGCTCATGGATTGGAAGAATTAATATTGTTAAAATGTCCATACTACCCAAAGCAATATACAGATTCAATGCAATCCCTGTCAAAATTCCAATGCCATTTTTCACAGAACTAGAACAAAAAATCTTAAAATTTGTGTGGAATCATAAAAGACCCCAAACAGCCAAAGCAATCCTAAAAAAAAAGAGCAAGGCTGGAGGCATCACACTACCTGATTTCAAAGTATTACAAAGGTATAGTAATTAAAACAGTACGGTATTGGCATAAAAGCAGACACATAGATCAATGGAACAGAATAAACCCATACATATATGGTCAATTAATTTATGACAAGGAGCCAAGAATAAACAATGGGCAAAGGAGAGTATTTTCAATGTGTGGTATTGGGAAAATTGGACAGCCACAAGCAAAAGAATGAAACTGGAATACTATTTTATACTATATACAAAAACTAACTCAAAATGGATTAAAGACTTACAGACTGTAAGACCTGAAACCATAAAACTCCTAGTAGGAAACATAGGCAGTAAACTCCTTGACATAGGTCTTGTTGATGATTTTTGAATCTGACACCAAAAGCAAAAGCAGCAAAAGCAACAAAAGCAAAAATAAACAAGTGGGACTACATCAAACTAAAAAGCTCTGCACAGCAAAGGAAACTATCAACAAAATGAAAAGGTAACCTACTGAGAGAAAATATTTGCAAATCATGTATCTGATAAGGGACTAGTATGCAAAATATATAAAGAACTCATACAACTCAAGCAAACAAAAACAATTTTAAAAATGGCAGAAAAAATGAATAGACTTTTTTCCATAGAAGACATGCAGATAGCCAACAGGTACATGAAAAGATGCTCAACGTCGTTAATCATCAAGGAAATGCAAATCAAAACCACAATGAGATACAACTTCATACTTGTTAGAATGGATATTATAAAAAAGACTAGAAGTAACAAGTGTTGGCGAGGATGTGAGAAGAAGGGAACCATTGTGTATTGTTGGTGGAAATGTAATTGGTGCAGCCACTATGGAAAACACTATCTCAAAAATTAAAAATAGGACTACTATATGTTCCAGCAGTTCTGCTGGGCATTTATTTAAAGAACACCAAAACACTACTTCAGAAAGATATGTAGCCTCATGTTCATTGAAGCATTATTTACAATAGCTCAGATATAGAAGCAACTTAAGTGTCCATCAATGGATGAATGAATAAAGAAGAGGTGGTGGGGGCTTCCCTGGTGGCGCAGTGGTTGAGAGTCTGCCTGCCGATGCAGGGGACACGGGTTTGTGCCCCGGTCCGGGAAGATCCCACATGCCGTGGAGCGGCTGGGCCCGTGAGCCATGGCCGCTGAGGCTGCGCGTCCGGAGCCTGTGCTTCGCAATGGGAGAGGCCGCAACAGTGAGAGGCCCGCGTACAGAAAAAAAAAAAAAAAAGAAGAGGTGGTGTGTGTATACACACACTCACACACAATGGAATATTACTCAGCCATAAAATACAATGAAATCATGTTAGCTGCAACAACATGGATGGAACTCAAGGACCTTATGCTAAGTGAAATAAGTCAGATAGAGAAAGACAAATACTATATATGTGTGTGTGTGTTTGTGCATAAAAAAGAATAAACCTAAAACTAAGTTTATAGGTCCAAAAACAGAGTAGTGGTTGCCAGAGCTGGGGATGGGGATGGGATAAATGAAAGAACTGTTTGTTTGTTTTTAGTTTAAATAAGTTGACTAAAACATAAAATTAAAATATAATTTATTTTTTTGGAAAAAAACTGGGGTTGGATATTGAGCATATCACTAAAGTCATATTTGATTAAAGAACTGAGGCCTTCTTCCATGTTCCAGTCTTCCTATTAAATACGTGCATTTCTGTGTGGTCCTAGAGAGGCAGATGGATGTTGCCAAAATGACTGAATTTGGATCTCTTACCAGCCAAACAAGGAGAGGCTTGGAGTCAGATGCAATTTGATTTAACGACAAGAAAGATAATGTGACATTTCTTGCTCATGTACTTAGAAACTGAAAATTATAATGGCTGCAAGTATTGAGCAATAAAAATTCCTTTGAAAATTAACTATAAACATAACTCTGAATAATTAAATTAGAATTACTTTCCTCTGCTATAAACATCAAAAGGCAAAGTTCAAACTATATATATCAAATAAACATATATGATCCAATAGAATGAAAGTATTGTTCTGTTTGTTAGACTGCATCATCGTAGGTAAAAACTCTCTAGGACTTTCCAATGCACAGAAAAATTTAAAGCTCTCAAATTTGTTTTTACAAGCTCAAGGGGTGAGACCTAACATAAAAAAAATACAGCATTCTTTAGCCCTTATCTGTGTACATCATTACACATTCAAGAGATTTGCCTCTACAAAGCTTTGTTATTTTGAGAGACAGCCCAGTGAACTTGTCACCATTCATGATGCAGTGGTGCGAAAAAAACTCTACTGTGTGTCAGGTATCCTAACTCTAGTCCCAGTTTCTGATTTTACATCTGTGGACTTGGTTAAATTGCTTAACTCTTCTGATTCTCAAAAGTATCCTCTGTAAGTTAAAAAGATTGTGATAAGAGGCTCCAAAGCTTCGGCCAACTTGAATTTTCTATTATAATGGTAATTTTTCCCAAATACTTTGTTTCCCTGGCCTTTAGCCCAATATCCTAAGAACTGCCATCTTAACTGCCATTCATGTATTAATGTTGAAAGTTAAAGGAGTCGCTACAATGATTCTCTCATCAGCTAACAGTTTTGGAATTCCCTTTTCTTATTGTCTTCAGAGTCCATCTGAGTTACACAACAGAGTGAGTCTCAATACTAGTACGTTAAACTCACATCAGTGTTTGAACAAAAGCAACATTACCCACTTTGTTTTGTTTTGTTTTGTTTTGCGGTACGCGGGCCTTTCACTGTTGTGGCCTCTCCCGTTGCGGAGCACAGGCTCCAGACGCGCCGGCTCCGGACGCGCAGGCTCAGCGGCCATGGCTCACGGGCCCAGCCGCTCCGCGGCACGTGGGATCTTCCCGGACCCGGGCACGAACCCGTGTCCCCTGCATCGGCAGGCGGACTCTCAACCACTGCGCCACCAGGGAAGCCCCCACTTTGTTTTATTCACAAGATGCCCTCCAAAAGGTTTTAGTTGTTTCAAAGAAAATCCATACTCAAAGACTCCCTTATGTTAAAATTATTCAATAAGAATATCCTGCCAGCTACAAAGGATGAAATCTGAAAGTGCTTTAGGTGATGGCGGTGTCTTTGAAATAAACATCATCCTTTAGTCTATATATTGTATTCAACTCACTAAATATAAGGAATGTATATTTGCCTTATTTATGATTTTCTTCAAGAAATGCCCTTTTCTAGAAGCATCTGTTAGGCATATGCCCACTGCTAACCAAAGAGCCAAAATATCAAAGCTCCAGCATTCTTTTGAATTGAAAGATCTAGAATGTTTGCTGGAAATCAGCTCAATAATGACACAATCACAATATGCATACATATTTTTTGTACATTAGCCTTTATCAATGGGAACTGTTTGCAATACTTTAACGAGACTAAAACAAGGGCATTCATTTGAACTCAATACTCAGAGGAGTCCACAGGATTTGAGGGCAGGAAAGAAAGCAGAGAAGGTAGTAATTCCATTTTATAGTTGGGAAAACTGAAGCAGAGGCATAATTGAGTTCCAAAACTTATGGAGGAGGTTGATGTTAAATCTAGAACATAAAGAATTATTTTTCAAGTCATAGGCAGTTTTATTGCAAAAGGACTCTGTACACATTTATCAGTTCTAGTACCTTAATAGCTACCCAACGAGTCATTTTTTTGAAAAATATATAACTAATAAGGACATTTAAATTAACATAGCTCTAATATTGACTATGGCCTTTTTTTTCTTCTCTTTCTATCTGAGTTGAAGATCAGTGTCCCAAGACACCTTAAATAAAATCTACGTAAGAACAGTAAACTTGTGAGGCAAATGCAGCTGCCATGTTCCACTGCCCTTCCTCTCAGCCAGGACAGATTATTGTCTGGTTGTTGTCTCAAATCCTCCCATTAAAACATTCTGGAGTCCCTTTCATGTATCAGGACCAAAACATGAGACTCCGAGAAATCAAGAGCAATCGATGTGGACTTCAGTTAGCATGTGACATCAACAGAACTGCTGAAATTTTCAATGGCAAATCCACAAAAATGTACACCAACAATACTTCCATTAAAAAAAAAAGAATCGTAAGCCATTTATCTTCCATTGGATGAAAAGAAGTAAAGTTAGATTAAGTCTCGCAGTAAAACTTTCTGGCTATACTTTGTACGTACTGAAGTACAAGAATATTTAGCCAATAAGGCGAGTTTTTGCCCATTCCCTAAAGGAAAATTATACGACTAACTAACACAAAATAGATAATTCGGGGGTGGGGGGGGAATGCAGTCTGTCTTGTGAAGTGTGTATGAAATTTTTACATCTAAACAGCAAAGAAATCATATCTTTGGTTTCTTTAACCAAACAAAATAAGCAGTTAAATTGTAGAAACTTGTATGAATAGACAAATGTCATAAATATTTTTCTTTCTCCTGATTTTTAAAAAATGTCTTTATATTTGTATATTTATCTATGCACACATAGACTTACCCTAAAGTACCCATATTTTCAATCTGTGATTTAAAATTCTCACCTCGTGGGGACTGCCCTGGCAGTCCCGTGGATAAGACTTTGCCTTCCAATGCGGGGGTGAATGTTCAATCCCTGGTCAGGGAGCTAAGCTCCCACATGCCTTGGGGTCAAGAAAACAAAACATGAAATGGAAGCAATATTGTCACAAATTCAATAAGGACTTTAAAAATTGTCCACGTCAAAAAATCTTTAAAAAAATAAATAAAACTCACAACTCTTTTTTTTAAAGACTTAAAAATTATGTCTGTATGTATGATATTATTTGGAAAACAAATCTTCTGTAATAGTATATAACTACCTCCTGACAATATTAGCAGTCACTTCCTAAATTCTATATATTGTATTCACTTTACCGAACAGGAAATGCAAATTGCCCTTCTTTGTTATTCTTCCATTAAAGATATGCCATTTCATTGAATTAAAGACTTGTTGAACATAAGCCAACCACTAGAATGAGGTTATGAATACCAAATGTACATACGTGTCGTACGCCTTTTCATTCTTAAAAGTGTGGAAGAATAGAAGGGAATAGAAGAGACTTATGAAGCATCCAAGTAGTTCTGTCCTTAGACAAGAGGGGACTCATACTTGACACGGGTCCCACACTTATATAGGCCTTCACATGAATTTTTATCCCCAAATATAATTTTGCCCTGGAAAGATTGATTAGCTTGCATGTAAACGTCATTTCAGCCACTCTTGGTAATGATCATACATCAGAGATTCTTCTTTAGAACCAGTGATGTATACAGCAAATGTCATTGGAAGTTATACTTAATATTTCCCTCTTACATCCTCATTCCTCACACTCCACCACTTTTGTATTTTAGTAATGGCTAAATTGATAATACAAATCAAGAAAAGACTTGTGCTTGTGGAGATCGGTGAGAAAATGGAGACAAAGAATTTTTTAATGATAAAAAATTTGTATTTATACTGTAAAATTTCCTTAGTTTCATAGTTCCTTACACACTTTGGATCAAGGAGGCTACTCTGGGCTCCCCAACTACAGCTACTGCTGTCACTCCATAGAGTTGAGGCCAACACTCTGGATTCCAAGGAAAGGTGGAATTAATAAGGGAGAACTAAAGTGCAAAATAGCTGGTAGAAAGTTAAGAAATAAAAATAATTGTTGGGCTTCCCTGGTGGCGCAGTGGTTGAGAGTCCGCCTGCTGATGCAAGGGACACGGTTCGTGCCCCTGTCCGGGAAGATCCCACAGCCCGCGGAGCGGCTGGGCCCCTGAGCCATGGCCGCTGAGCCTACGTGTCCAGAGCCTGTGCTCCGCAACGGGAGAGGCCACAACAGTGAGAGGCCCGTGTACTGCAAAGAAAAAATAAATTAAAAAAATAATTGTTGATAGTATGTAACTGTTATTATAAGTATATCATAAACTGGTCATTTCAATTAACAAAGACCTTATAAACTGGATGCTATTTTTATCCGCATTTCAAAAATGTAGAAACAGAGCTTAGAGAGATTAAGCAACCTGCCCAGGATCACACAACTATTAAATGGCTGAAGCAAGTTTGGAATCAGGCGATGTAGCCCCAGGAATTCATCCTTGTCAATGTCCACCTCCTCTCCCATCTTCTCTCAGTTGAATGCAACACATTTCTTTATTATTATTTGTCTTCCTGGGCAAGGAGAAGCCTGTTTCTATTCAAAAGAACTTCAACTCTAATATCAGCTATTTTTAATTTAATAAAATAAATTGGTATAACCTACTAGAAAGTGAATGTGCCAAGCATTGATCTAAGCACTTGACAAGAGATAATTCCTTTTATCGACTCTGTGATGGAGGTATTTAATTATCCCCATTTTGCAGAAGAACAAATAAAGGCACAGAAAAGTAAAATAACTTGCCCAAGCTCACACAGCTGCTAAGTAGAAAAGCTAGGATTTGCAACATCGCAGTCTGGCTTCAGAACCTACATTCTTAAGCAGAGCTGACTTCTCATTAGGCACATAGACATAGAGGCAAGGGCCTGCCATATTTTAGAGGACCATAAAAAATGTTTCAATTTAAGTTTCTTTTAAAATCAGAAGCAAAAAATGAATTTAATAATAACAAGTAGATAATAAGTATAATATCAAGTGTATAATATAACTAATATCATAACACTGAATATATAATTTCAGATTTCTTATGCCAAGACAGTCTTAAAATATAACAATATAATTTTATAGTTTTACTATTAATTTTTAATGGAGGAAGGAGCCCATGAAAACAAAGATATTCAGGGTTCAAAGAAGTCAAATCTAGCCATGTTCTTAACCATTGTGCTATCCTGCCTCTCATTAAAAAATAAAGTTCACAGTCAAACACTCTTAAGTTTTGTTGTAGAAATAACTTTCTCCAAAAGTTATCTGCCTATTATTTAGCATCCTTCATATTTCCCAGGCAATGGCATGCTATTATCTTTTCCCAACCAAAACAAATTAAGAAATAAGAATCATCCTTTTCATGCAAATATCACTTATAACTTTTAAACCCATACTGACAATCATAAGGAAAAGTAGACACAGTAAAAGGTAGCTGAGGTCAATTTCACAAAGCCTAGGACTCAAGTCAAACGAGTTCATTCTCTAAGTCTGTGAGCCTGTTTCTCTTTTGTAAATAAGTTCATTTGTATCATTTTTTAAATTTAGATTCTGCATGTAAGTGATATCAGTGATATTTGTCTTTGTCTGACTTACTTCACTTAGTATGATGACCTCTAGGTCCATCCATGTTGCTGCAAATGTCATTATTTCATTCTTTTTAGTGGCTGAGTAATATTCCCTTGTATATATGTACCACATCTTCTTTATCCATTCTTCTGTCGACGGACATTTAGGTTGCTTCCATGTCTTGGCGATTGTAAACAATACTGCAGTGAACATTGGGGTGCATGTATCCTTTTGAACCATGTTTTTCTCCAGATGTATGCCCAGGAGTAGGATTGCTGGATCATATGGTAGCTCTACTTTTAGTTTTTTAAGGAACCTCCATACTGGTCTCCATAGTGGCTGTGCCAATTTACATTCCCACCAACAGTGTAGGAGCATTCGAAAAGGGCATCTTTTGTGTTCATGTGGTAATATTGAATCAGTATAATTAGCAGCCCTCATTGTAAACTCCTTCAGAATTGCTGCTTTTTTTTTGCTCTAATAATTTACGCAAGTATTTTACAAACTGTAACCCATAGGGCTTTAGTCCTAAAAATGTTCTAAGAGGGAAAAATGTTAGATGATCAACTACTTCTGGAAATTTTATTGTACTGTCTCAATCCAGGTCCCCACCTTCCCCGTCTCTAGGGGGCTCTAAACCACCACCATGGAGATTTAATTCACCCAGAGCATTAGTGCGTTGAAGGTTCTGATAAGTGCCAAAGGGTTATTTGCTTTCTTTTGTTTTGTCGTAAATTGATTTGTGTTCCCTTCAGGATTTCTCAAACTTTCAAACCTACCCTGGCAACTTTTTCCTCTCCAGATATCTATTAGTATTTCAAGATCAAGTCCTTCCCTCAAGAAAAACTTTGGGGAACTCTGTTCTGTTTATTGTGTAGTCACATTTGTCGCGACTACACATTAGAAAGTGCTTCAAACCAGACTTGAGCAATTATTCAGCAGCCAATTATTCATGGTCTTGAGGTGCCTGGGAGTCATATGAGCTGGGGTTTGCAGCTCTGTTCCTCCACTTGATGGCTCTGTGAGCCAGGTGATTCCTTTTCCTTTTTTTTTATCAGTTTCCTAGACTGTAAAATGGGACACCAGTACCACTGTTGCAGTATTGTTCTGACGATCTAGTGAGAGAAATCGTGCAGTATATAATATGCCCACTGCACAACTTAGCACAGAGCAGAACTCAATGTTTCTTTTCACAAATAAACAGTTAAATATTAACCAAAAAAAATTCTGATTAAAAAAAGCCTTTCCCATCCCAGTTTTATAAATTCCTAGGTAATGGTTAATTTACTCATTTGTGTTAGTGGGCTACCTGGCAATTTCCATGACTACTGAAAAATAATTTTACATGAGACTAATAATAAAGCAGATCAATTTTTAGAACAAATGTCCTTGAAAACATCTCTTTAATTTCCATTTAATTTGAACAGATTCATCTGCAACCCTTATTCATGCAAAACTCCCATTGATGTCACTTGATTCCAAACTAAATTAGGTGATCCAAAGATGAAGTAGAATCACTGAACAGACCCGAGAATATTGTGCTTGTACTGTGGCTCCAAAGCTTAAAAAGCCGGAAGAAGAGGACGGAGTGAAGGGAAGAAACAATGATCAAAATATTGAAAGGCCAGAAATTAGGTGAAAGCGTAAATGAACAAAGTAGAATTTTAGGCCTTGTCATGGACAGTTTGAGACAGGATTTATAGAAAAGCGTAACAGATCCCATCTTGCCTTGAACGTACCTCTAGTTAACTGTATTCATTCAGTGTGTATTTGGTGAATGCTTCGTTTGAGCTCAGTCCAATTCCAGGCAGGTTTGTAAATAAAATAATCAACAAGACCACCAGGACCCACCCAACTTTCCTGGAGTTACATCTTGTAGTGGGTAAGGAAGAGTCAGGGAACAAACAAAAACCAGGACCCGTATGTAAACAAGTGGGAATATTTTAAACAAGCTAAATCCTATGATGAATAAAGCAGATTAATATGCCGGAGAAACAGTGAGTTAGGGGAAACACGGGGTGAGTCACAGAGGGCCCCTCTAAAAGGCTGCTTGGCTGGGATCTCTCTCCTTCTAGTTTACGTTTTTCATCTATTGGGGGTGCTGTGTTGTTTGTGTCTTCCTCATATAACACAGTGCCTGGTATGCTGTGATGATGAGTGCTGAGACCTGCAGCTGCACTTCCTCATTTGCTGAACAGAGAATTTAATAAGAGGAAATAAGTTTCCACTTCAGCATAAGGGATTTAGTTTAGCTATTACTAAGCACATCCCAATCCTGAAGCGTTAAATCCCTAAATGGTAATTTGAAGTTCTTGTAGTTTTCTCAGGCTGCCACAACAAAATACCACAGACTGGCTTAACAATGGAAATTTTTTTTCTCACAGTTGCGAAGATTAGAAATCCAGGATCTGGGTGCCAGGATGGTCATGTTCTGGTGAGAGCTCTCTTCCTGGCTTGGCTTTTCACTGTGCTCAAGAAGCTGTGAGTGGAGAGGGAGGGAGGGAAGGGATTTGAGAGAGAGAGAGAATGAGAGTTCCTCTTTCTTTTCCTCCTTCTTCTTCTTGTGAGGGCCCTACCCCCATGAACTAATCTAACCCTAATTACCTCCCAATACCATCAGAATGGGGGTTAGAGCTTCAACATAAGAATTTGGGGAGGAGGGACACAAACATTCAGTCCATACACGCATCTTTAACGAGAGGATGTGTTTAATAAGTCCTTTAACAGTCATCCCTCAGAGATGACTGAGGTGATAGGAATACAGCCATGAGTAACATGGAGTCCCTGTTCTCTTGGAGCCTTGGGTCTAATTGTGGAAGCCACTTGGCATACATTAAAATGGCAAGTAAATCTGTGTTCAATCTGTGATAGACTGGACATTTGAAAAGAAAAAAGTTCTTATAGTCAGCCTCTAAGATTGCCACCAGTGATCCCAGCTTCCTAATATTCACACCTTTGTGCCATCTCTCTCTCACATTGTATTAGTCTGTATGACCAATAGTCTATGGCAGAACTGATGGTTTGTTACTTCCGAGATTAGGTTGTAAAAGACTGATTTCCATCTTGAGCTGTCTCTCTTGGATTATTGGTACTTGAAAGCCTTGTCATCAGCAGCCCTATGGAGAAACACACATGGTGAAAAACTGAGCTATGTGGCCAATAGTCACAAGAAACTGAGGGCACCAGCCACCACATGAGTGAGCCTGGCAGCAGATTTCCTAGCTCCAGATCACAGCTTGACTACAGCCTCGGGAGAGACCCTGAGCCAGAAATACCCAGCTAGGTTTTTCTTAGATTCCTGATTCACAGAAATAGTGAGATAATAAATGTGGAGTAACTTAAGCCATTAAATTTGGAGATAGTTTGTAACTCAGTGATGGATAACTAACGCTGGTCTTTCACTGCAGATAATTTGAGAGACAGTGATCTAGAATGTTCTTGATCAGTGATCAGATATGGAAGGCTTAAGTAAGAATTGATAAGCTCTAAATAAGTATGGCTCTATGTGTTGGAAAATAAGAAGAGTAGTGATGGCATTGATAACCAACTTGATGAGCTACTGATGCCCCTTTGAGCTATAAGACTGAATTATCTAGAAACCAAGCACGGATATCTCACATTACGTCATGAATGAGTCAAATAACAAGAGCTATTTGTAATGAATGTCATGGCCTTTTCCTCTGTTTTAACTGATAACACTTATTATTTTAAGAATTCTGATATTTCAGTAGGAGTGGGTGTGAGAATATGTATATGTACAGGAAAGAATATCTTTGTTTTAACTCTGAATGCAAAATTATTTTTAGGTCTCATCCATATACATACCTGCTTCCTGAATGCCTTTCTGATAATGCCTTCCTTTATGGACTCAAATGATGTCAAGAGTGTCAGATACAAATCTTTCCTAACAAAGGTAAGACTCTCATCATAAATAACTTATTTTTCTGGGTGGACTATGTTGTTCCAAGATATATTTGATAAACTTATGAGCATTGATATTATCTGACACAAGAGAAATAGGGAGTAATTTCAATTTAGAATATAAAAGTGAACCAAGAATAAAAACCTGAGTTGTATTTAGAGTGTGTCAGACAGATACAAAGAAGATTTGTAGCTTTCTTTGATGTGCTCACATGAAATGCCTGTAGTCAAAGGGCTATTTTTAAACTTGAGAAGAAATTCAGGACAAAAGGAACATTTTAAATATAAAAGAGAATTCAGGAAGATCACAAAGAAGTGAAATCACTATTACAAAGTTCAAAGACACATTGTTCTTCAAATACCAAGAAACTGACTTAAGGATCATTGGTGACCCTCATTCAGGGAAGACTCTCTAGGTATTAAGGAAGTAAGGGACACGAGGCTCTTCTTTTGCCCCCTTTGCAGAAACTGCTCTGTTTGACAACTTTTCTGTTTTACTTTCTTGAGACTAATTCCTCTGTTG